>NW_020954599.1:5640735-5845627 GCF_900497805.2 Vombatus ursinus | reverse complement strand
GCCCTCTGTACTATTTATGGAGTTTATGAACTCTATTTTATGTAACAATTTATATTATAGAATTGACTGTGATGCAAAGAGATCACTTAGCCCTTATGTAGCCCCCCATATCCAAGCTATTGTCAACACTTGTTGATTTCATCTTTGCATCATCTCTCAAATAAACCCCTTTCTCTCCTCTGATATGGTCACCCCTCTAGTGCAGTCACTTATCACCTCACCCTGGGACTCTTGCAATAGCATGCTAGTGGCTCTGCCTGCCTCAAGTCTCACCCTCCAATCCATCCTCCCTTCAGCCACTGAAGTGATTTTCCTAAAACACAGGTTCTATCACATTACCACCCACCCCCACCAATTCAATCAGCTCCAATGGCTCCCATTGCCTCCAGGATCAAATGAAAAAAGCCCTGTTTGGCATTCAAAGTCCTTTTTAACCTAGCTCCCTCCTATCTTTCCAATCTTCTTATACTTTATTCCTGGCCATTCATTTTTCAATCCTGTGATGCTGGCCTCCTGGTTGTTACACAAACAAGACTCTAGCTCTTGGCTCCGGGCATTTACTCCAGCTGTTCCCCCATGCCTGGAATGCTCTCCCTCCTCCACCCTGACTACTGACCCCCCTGGCTACCTTTAAATTCCAACTAAAATCCCACCATCTACAAGAAGCCTTTCCCTACCCCCCTCCTAATTCCAGTACCTTCCTTCCATTACTTCCTATTTATCCTGATTTCTTTGTTTTGTATGTTGTCTCCCCACTAGATTGTGAGTTCCCCAAGAACAGGGAATGTTTTTTGCCCTTTATATCCCTAGCCCTTAGCACAATGCCTGGAACATAGCAGTCTCTTAATAAGTGTTTATTGATTGAGTGCCACGTCATGTTGGCATATGTGACCTTGGGAAACTCATTTTCCCAGTTAGGATCTGGAGGAACTCTCTAAGCCAATAAATCACAGAGAAGGGGCTGCTCTGTATTGGTAGAGGAAACCCCTCACTAAAAGCTCCCTACACTGATGAAATCACAGGTACTATCTAAATGTAAAAAATGTAAGGTGTTAGAAATAATTTCCATAAGAAATGAAGTTTTTCCAGTTGCTTAACCTTCTTGGGCACCATTTTTCTCATCTCTAAAATAATAGAGTTGGCAGCTAAATAGCACATCGAATAGAATGCTGAAGTTGAAGTTGGGAAATTCTGATTTCTAATCTAGCCTCAGATACTTACTAGCTGTGTGACCCTGGTCAAGTCATTTAACCTCTCTCAGCCTCCCTTCCTTCATCTGCAAAATGAGAGGATTAAACTAGATGGCATCTAAGATCCCTTACAGCTCTAAACTGGTAAAATCTTATGGCAAATTTAATTGTCAAAGTGTTTTTATCTCAACAGTACAAATAACCAGCCAAACCAATCTGGCACCTGGACGCTGCCCAACTATTCAACAATAAAGATTATCCCAATGGCTTCTTTACCAAATGGGGTGCAGCTTTCTCTAAGGATTTAGGCACACATAACTCAAAAATGCCAAGTAAATGCCTTATTTGGGAATGCCCAAAATAAGACTGGTCAATGGAAAAGAAGTCTTCTGAATAATAGATCAATGTTAGATGTACAGAAATCGATAACATAATGTTAAGGGACTGTATGGGCATTTACAAAATCTGGGTTCTAGATCCAGATCTCCTACTAACTAGCTATACCCACTTTAGGGAAATCAATGAACCACAATGGGCCTCAGTTTCCTAATGTGTCAAGTAAACAGAGTGAACTAGATGTTCTTGATGGTAGCTTTCAGTGGACCAAAAATTATTATTGTCCCCATTTATTCCTATAACCTTCAGGAAGTTACCTGAAGCTTCTTGTGTGCTAATTCTTCTTCAGTTAAGAAGAAATATTGGCTTGAGGCTTGAGGAGATTAGATGAGGAAATGCTTAAAGAAATTTTTTCTTGGAGCAAAAGGATTTGTGTAAGATCAAAGAAGAAATGATAGCCCCCTTCCATTTTGGTTTACTTACTCTGTACCTTCAGGTCCCTGCATTTGAGAGAGCATTAGAAGTGTAGCACATTACGATCAGCAACTGATGTAGGAACTAATGCAGAGTGTATACTGGCCTTCTTATAGCTCTAGCTAAATTACATTTACATGGGTTTAGTCTGTTCTACTCAACCAAAGCCTAGAAATATGCTTGGAAAAGCAGAATTCTTAATAAGATACAAGGTATTAGATTTGTTGCAAAGCTTAAGTGAATTAAACAAACAACCAATTGTGACTAAGAATTTTTTTTTTCCCGCTAGTGGTAATCTGGAATGTAATAATACTAATGATAATAATGAAAATAATGAAAGCACTGATTGGATCATTGCCACTAGGAAGTATTTAGCTGAGATGACAATATTAGACCACATAAATTTACCTTCTCTCTAGTAAAGTAGCTTTTTATCCCCTTCATGCCCATATCAGAGCTGCTACAGGTTTTGGGGATATCCCCTCTCTATTCACAAGATTTCTCATTTTACTGTGACGCAACATATTACAAATCAGAGGTAATAAAAGGTTATATGAAACCATTAGACTCTGTATGGGGGTAATGTGGGGTGCAGTGAAAAGAGCACTGGGATTGGAGAGTCAGAGGAATAGGGTTTAAATCACCACTTTGCCACTTTCTGCTGATGCGCCCTCAGATTCCTCATCTGTAAAATGAGGAGGTTATATACAGGGGTGGGGAACCTGTGACCTCAAGGCCACATGTGGCCTTCTAGGTCCTTGAGTGTGGCCTTTTCACAAAGTCCAAGTTTTACAGAACAAAGCCTTTTATTAAGGGGATTTGTTACGTGAAATTTGGATTCAGTCAAAGGATCGCACTTGAGGACCTAGAGGGCCACATGAGGTCTCAAAGCCACAGGTTCCCCACCCCTGTAGGAAATCTCTAAGGTTTCATCCAGTTCTAAATCAATGATCCTATAAATGAGTTTCTAGAATGTTTTTGTTGTTGTTCAGTCATTTCAGTCCTGTCTGACTCTTCATGACCGCATTTGGGGTTTTCTTGGCGAAGATACTGGAGTGATTTTGCCATTTCCTTCTCCAGTTCATTTTACAGATGAGGAAATTGAGGCAAAGAAGGTTAAGTGACTTGCTCAGGGTCACATAGCTAGTAAGTGTCTGAGGCTGAACTCAAATCTTCTTGACTCCAGGCCCAGCACTTTATTCACCGTGCCACCTAGCTGCACCACCACCCCAACCCCCAGGTCTGCAGCTGCATATTTAAATGAATGCTAATGATGATTTCAGAAAGTCATTATAATAAAATGGGTAGCCTTGGAGTCAGGAAGACCTGGGTTCTTCTCCTTTTTCCTCTATGCTGTCAGCCAGTTGTCACAACCTTTTGGGTCTCAGACACCTCTCTAAGGCTCGAAATTGCAGAGTAGGTCCTGATTTGCAGTGGTGGAGGGAGATTCTCTCCGGGAACTCCCTACAGCAATGAAATGACAGGTACAGGCCCCCAAAGTGAGGATGCCATACCCCTGAAATCAATAGAAATATTATTTGATTTTTTTACAGTCTATAACATATAGGAGGCACTTAATATTTGTTCACTGTTGATTATTTTATATTATCATCCCACTTAACACTTACCGGCTGTGTAAGCATAAGCAAGTCATTTAACCTCTAAGAGACTCAATCTTTGCATCTGTAAAATGAGAGCAGCAATACCTGTGGCAGCATCTCCCAGGGTTATTACAAGACTCAAATGATATGATGCATGGAAAGGATTAGGTGAGCTTTCAAGGGTCACATCAGTATATCATCATTATTAAAATATCAGTTATTGGGGATAAGACCTGTGATCTCACCTCTATAATTTATCATCCGAAAGAGTTGCCTAGAACACTAATAGGTTAAGTGACTTGCTTAGGGTCACACAGCCTATCAGTCTCCTTGGCTAAAGCATCTGTTTTCTCTGTCTCTCTCTCTCTCTCCATTAGTGTTGTTTAGTATCCCTGTGACTCTTTAAATGCTTTCTTCCCTAATCCCTCTCCTTCACATATGTTATCTCATCCATTAGAATGTAAATTTCCTTGATGGAAGGGGACTGTCTCCCTGTTGGTGTCAGGCAAGGGATAAATGGACATTTGAAAAGGATGTCAACATATCCAAATATGAGGGCAGGATTTGGACTGTAGAGGAATACTGAGTCAGTAGTGAACCCTTTGAAAAAAGAGGGAGAGTGACCTTGGCTGTCCAACAATTTAAGCAAACTACCATTAAGAGCCATGTGCCTGTACACGTCTATGAACAAAACAGAACGTTCCTTACCTTCTCCTGTACCTTGATTGAAGGGTACTGCTCCAGGAAGCAAAGGCCATGGCAAGTTAAACATGCATTTTTCGTTTCACTGGGCAAGATCATCGTCCTTTCCCGGTCATTTTTCTTTTAGCCTGATTGGATCCTTAATGTTTCCCACTCTCTCCCAGCTGCCGTTTCCCTCCCTCATTCAGAGTAGCAGATTTCTCTCAACTGTTGTTTCTATTACTTGTTCTTGCTTGACTTCTTGCCTGTATTTACTATCGATGCAGTCTGTCCCATGACAGGATCATTACTGATCAGATCCCTTGAAAGAAATTTAACCATTTCAATAGTCAGCATTGAGTTGGTACCTTGGCCAGGGAGGATGAGTAAATCTACTCCCAACAAGCAGGGGTTCAGAGTACAAGTTTCTTGCCACTGGGCCTTGAAAGACTGGCCTCTTACCACCAGACCTCTTGACCTGGAGAACATAATGATCTTCACATAAAGATAACACAGGGTGATAATAAACTCTGCCCTCTCTCCCTACCTTGGTGAAAACTTCCTCCTCCTATTACTTCTAGCTTCCTCATCCCCACCCACCTTAAACCTTAGCTTTAACCCTACTATATCCTGATCCTTGTCTATTGTGCCTTCTATTGTTAACAAAATAACGTTTATATTCTACCTCTTCCATCTTCTTGCACATAGAAGACCCTACAACTCTGTTCACACCGTGCAGTATTAGATGTTCCTTCTTTCTCACTCACCTCCCTAATATCTGTCCTCCCAAACACACAAATGCTAGGACAGCAGGAGAGGTAGGCCCACACCTTGTTCCTCATTGCTACTTCCAAACACTCTCCCTTTCACTATTGGTCAGCAATCCTTTGAAGTTCACTCCATCCAAATTTATCACCCTATCCAAATCCTGTTTACTGTTATCTACAAGACAGCCAAGGTCACTCTCCCTCTTTTTTCAAAGGGTTCACTACTGACTCAGTATTCCTCTACAGTCCAAATCCTGCCCTCATATTTGGATATGTTGACATCCTTTTCAAATGTCCATTTATCCCTTGCCTGACACCAACAGGGAGACAGTCCCCTTCCATCAAGGAAATTTACATTCTAATGGATGAGATAACATATGTGAAGGAGAGGGATTAGGGAAGAAAGCATTTAAAGAGTCACAGGGATACTAAATTGATCCATAGAGTAATCAATTGATGGGTCACATGTAGAAAAAGTGATAATGAGAGGGTAGGGGAAAGTGAATGAATGGATGGATGAAGGAATGAAAGCACATACTGTATACCAAGTACTGTGCTATGTTCAAGGGACTGGGGAGTACAGTGGCATGACAGATGATAAGATGGGCAATATAGATAGCTAGATAAGATACTAAGCATGCTCTAGGGGTGGGGAACCCGTGGCCTCAAGGCCATGTATGACTCTCTGGGGCCTCAAGGCCATGTATGACTCTCTGGGGCCTCAAGTTGGCCTTTTGACTGAATCCAAACTTCATAGAACAAATCCAACAAAAGAATTCGTTCTGTGAAGTTTGGATTCAATTAACGGCCACATGTGACCTCGATGGTCAGGGGCAAGCTAGATATAGTGGGCTTATTGAGTTTGTTCTTATTTGCCAGTCAAGACACGGAGTGGCGAGCCTCCTTCATCACATGTCTCCCCAGCTTATCTCCCAGTGATCCTTGGCATAGCACAACAACCCAAGCCAGCTACTTTGGGGGTGAGGGATTGGGGAAAAGCAAAGGAGCAAGAAGCACATAGTCTACCCCACCCCACCCCACCTCCCAGTGAGAAAAGGCACAGAGCCCTAAGGGAGAGAGAGGTGTGTGTGGCAGCAAAGGGTTGGGCAAGGAGCAGGACCCCAGGTCCACTAGTGATTGAGCAGTATGGGCTGAGGGAAACATTCCCCATGTTTTCAGCATCTAGGACACAGCCTCAGTTGCCCCTTACTAGTTCTGGTTCTACCTATTGAGCAAGAATCCTAGACAGAAAAGACCTTGTTTTCTCAGTGACTAATTTTGCTGAGAGAAAGCTGAACTAGAACCGTAAATCAGTGAAAGATGAATTAATTCATACAAGATTATATGCCTGCATCTTATCATGATGTATATGTTGCCTGTACCAGAGATGTCCTAGTACTACAAAATGATAACTAGCATTTATATAGCACTTTAAGATTTACAAAGTACTTCAGGAATATTATTTTATCCTCCCAATAACCTTGGTAGGTAGTTACTATTATTATCCCAGGGACAGAAGAGAAATCTGAGGTAGACTTAAATGACTTGCCCAGAGTTACACAGCTGCCAAGTATCTGAGGCTGGGTTTGAACTAAGGTCTTTTTGACTCTGAGGCCCTAGAGGCCTGTATCAAGTCAAGTCAGAAAGCATTTATTAAGTACTATGTGCCCGGCACTGTAGTCAACATTGAAGACAGAAGGAAGGAAGCAAGGAAGGGTTTATGCTCTCAGGGAACTCTCATGCTAACAAAGGAGACAATAGGCAAACAATTAAGTTCAATCAATCATTATATGTGTTTATGAAAAATTAGAAATAACAACAAAGGAAAGGCAATATTAAGGGGAATCATCAGAAAAGTCTTCTGATAGAAGGTAGGATTTTAGGTGAGATTTGTGCCAGAAGATGGAAATAAGGAGGGAAAGAATTCCAGAAATGAGAGACAATGAGTCAAAATGCACAGTTGGGATGGAGTGTCTTGTGTGTGGTATAGCAAGGATGCCAGCATCACTAAATTACAGAATAAATGGAAGGCAGTAAAATGTAAGTGTAAGAAGACTGAAATGGTAGGAAGAGGCCTGAATTAGGATGATGGCAGTATCAGCAGAGAGAAGGGACCAAACACAAGACATAATATGAAGGGAGAAATAGCAGGTTTTGACAGCTAATTGGATATGGGGGGGGAAGGGGAGAGTGAGGAGTTGAGGATGATACTTAGGTTGTGAGCCTCAGTGATTGGGAGGATCGTGGTGCCCTAGAGAGTAATGGGGAAGTTAGGAAGATAAGGTTTGGGGAGAAAGACAATGAGTAGTAAACTTATGCATATTAAAGATCTTTTTGAGGGTATTTCTCTAGAATAGACACCATGAAAAATTCTAGAACTATAAAAACAGAATTTCAGGATTGGAAGGAACTTCAGAAATCACCTAGTCAATTCCGTACCTATGTGAAATACCCTACAGTTTTTTGGATTGGGCTCACTCCTCTAACCTGCTCTCACACTAGCTAGTCTAAGTTCCCAGAGAGAGTCCACCAATACATTCAAACTCTCTCAGGATCCTAAGGGTAATGATCCTATTCAGGGGAAACATATTTTTGCTACTGACCATTCTATCTACTGAACCTCTATCCAATATGCTTTTTATCCACACAGTCAGTCACTCACAGGTTGTGTTTGTCCTTCTTTCTCAAAGAGGACCATGACTTCAGGGAGATGATGACATGACTTGCAATTGACTTTGATTTGAGTGAGGGAGGGCTGTGCAAGGTCACCTGCCTCATCTCCATCAGCACCATCTGGGTCCAGTGACCAGATATTCATCAGGACAACTGGAGATGGCCCAAGATGCAATAGGAGACTCTGGCCTCTTTAAGCTAAAGTCTTTCAGGTTCCCACTTTGAGTGAGGTAACACCCATTCTTCATATCACAATTTTCCCCATCAAGGTTTCAATATACTGCAGGTCAGCATCAGCACTCAAATAGGAATTTGGGGGGAGTTTTGTAGAAGCTGCAAACAATACGCAAAGGCCAGCAGATAACACAGACAAGGTTTAAAAACTCAGAAATGCACACACACACACACACACACACATATATACATACATACATACACATAGATAGAATTGTATAACATCAACCCAAATTTTACAATAAGGTACTGTAAATACCCCATAAAAGAAAAAAAAAATCAGACTTCTTCTCTGGTACAAAGGGAGGGCCAAAAACTTTCATGTGGATTTTCCAGATCACTGGGGTGCCATATTCCAAACCCCCACCATGTGGAAGAGATAACTATATATACTTTTAGATCTTAAACACAACAATTTACTTAATAAAGCAAAAGAAATAATATTATAGGTACTAATCTCAAATCAAATACATAAATAAAATAAATATTTATTAAATAAATTTATTTAATAAAAATATACAAATAAAATACATAAAAAATCAAATACATCACAATACACAAAAACCTGGATCACACTGTCCTATCAATGCACTCAATAGTATAGATAAATAATAACAGATTTTTTTTTAAATGGGCATGCTCTTATAAGAACCTAGTATGGATACACATAAGCCAGAATCCCTTCGGTTTTTACCCTGGCAAGCAAATTACTCAATCTCACTCTTGGGTTTGCTTCATTTTTCTTCCAATTCATCATGAAAGAGGCATCATTGACTTCCTACTCACATAAACTCAAGATGCAGGGGGAACTGTCCTCTTCAGTTGATTCATCTCCACTAGATAATTGATGTAGTGTTGGCATGGTGTTATGCTGTGCTGGCTGGCAGAGTTGTCAATCTCACTTATTCACCATTCCACTCTTGTATGGGTGAGGCAACTCACCTGCTTGGGCATTCTCTCTCAGTTACTCCCTTAGCCCCTATCTGGAAGTGCTTTTCCTTTCAAACCCCGCCAAGGGAAACAAGGAAAGAAAATGGTACAGGCCATACCATCAATTCAGCCTCGCCAATCATGCCTTACCCCAGCACCAAGGTGCTGACTCATTGCCACAAGTGATTTTTGCCTTGGGAAATTGTTTCTTTAACCCCAAGACCCCAGTTATAGAATTACACAAATTTGGTTCTGTAACTGAGGACCCTACATCAGCCTTCTTCTACCAATCCCCATGTAAGGAAAAATTCACTAGAGGAGTTAAGAAAAGGTAAAATGCTAAAAGATATTTGCTCCCAAACTGCAAGCTTGCTTCCATCTCCAGCATACTGATCTCCCAGGCAACTCCAAGACAGCAATATACCACTAATAAACTCTGAGCTTGCTTTATTTCTAGAGAGTCATGCTTCATCTCTAAATACTGAGTTATTAAAGAAAATTAGGTATTGTTCTGAATAGGCAAAAACCTTAATTTTGACAAAGTAGAATGCTATTATCTAATTACTACTAAAGGAGATGAATAAAATGCATATTATAAGGTTTTTCATGGTACAAGTACATCCAGAGAGTAATGAGACCTTTTGTAATATGAGCTATTATTATTATTACTCTACTTTTCCTATCTGAGCAGCACTTCAGCCCTTTCAAGTATAATTAATGCCAAGTCTCTTTCTTAAACCAGGAGGTAAGACCATTTTCCGTTGTCACCACCATTGCCTGACTTCGGTTTAGCACAAGAAATGGTTGCTGTAAATTACTCCATGAAATAATTTAATCATACTCAAACTCTGTAGGCTTAAATTTCTTACTATTTTTCCCTGTTTCTGTAGGGAACCATCATTTTCTATGTTTCCCATTTATAAAAATATTTTTTGTTTTGAAAAAAATTTTTTCTTGGCTCTGAACTTACCTTTGACTTCATCAGTGAATATTTTGATGTTACAACTCAACTCTTTGTGCTGATAAAACGGCTGAGGCTTTTTTTTATGGTTCTTATTTTTTCCCCATCAAACATTCTGACTCCTTCTGTCAAAATCTAATGATAAATGAAGATTTCTCCCACAGTGGACCTCTCATAACCATGGCAACTCCATCAGCAGCTAATGGCTACATTGCAAAAAAAATGCTTTTTGAAAAGGACAGCTCCTCTTACTCCTATAATACAAATACCCTTTTCTTCCTTTTTTTTGTAATGATGGCAAGAAAACAACACATCCTAAGCAAACATTTGCTTTACTGTGCACATGGAGGGCCACTTAGCAAATAAAAAAAAGAGAGGGGAAAGTGGACAAATATAAAAGAGGGAAAAAAACATGTTAAAGCATAACAGTGAAATTGAAAAAGATTCTGATGGCTTGGTAATATTAGAAAAACTCTTCTTTCATTTCCAAAACTGGAACCAATATTGTCATTGGTCTTTCATAGTCAGAGAACATTTCATTGCATTCCTCTCCTGTCCCAACAGCTTAAAAGCAGTAACAGAGTAGTTTTCTGAAATGCTTTCTGAAATGGTAAGTATCATAGCTATTGTCTTCCTGCATAACTGGTCATTTGTCAATAATGTTACTACATACATTAATGTTATATTAGCTGCCAAGAGCTTCTCATTTCCTACTCATTCTTTTCTTCCTGATGTGTCCAGGAATAAAATGAGCATATACTCAATTCATTCTGGTTTCTTTTACCCAACATTCAGACAGATGAAATTCGGGCTCAATCCCACCTTTCAATCATTCAAAGATTCTTTGTATCTGAAGTGGGAGATAGATAGTTCTTTTTTTCCCCAAAAAAACAAAGCCTAGCACCCTATTCCCATTCCTAGAATAGCAAGCATTTTGAAAGAAAGGAGGGTTTATTTTTTGAACTGTCCAAAAACTAAAGTAAAATACAACTAGACCTCACCTATCCTTGGAAAACAAGTATGTATGGGGGTGGGGGAGGGGGACCTGGAGGAGGGGAAAGGCAAGAAAAGTCAACCCTGGAAACTCTGCAGATCCTCAACACTTCGACCTCTCACTTCTCACCCCTTTTTCCCTGTTTATCGTGGCCAGTTACAAACCCTAACCCTGAAACCCCCACTCAATACAGTAGGCTGAATATCAACTTGTGCTTTCAATGCTAGTGCCTCCTGGGACACAATCTAGGTGGTGGTGAACTGTTTTCTATCATGCAGTTTTCTCATGTCAATGAGAGCAGTGGGGCAGAGATCATGTAGCACCCAGTGAGGTCCTGAGTGACAGAAGCAAAGAGGAATGGTGTTTATCCTGGTGGCATCAGGACTATGACTGAAACTTTATCTTGTTAATATACAATTCTCCACACCAGTCCTATTCTAAACTCCCACATGCCACCCTCTTGCTTCCCTATATTCCCCTATGAAACCGTCTTCCTCTTTTTAGGGGCAGCTAGGTAGTATGATGGATAGAATGTTGGACTTGGAACCAGGAAAACCTGAGGTAAAAAAAAAATCCAGCCCCAAACACTGTCTGTACGATCTGAGGCAAGTCACTTAACCTGTGTTTGCCTCAGTTTCTTCATCTGTAAGATGGGGATAATAATTGTACCTACCTCCCAGGTCATTATGATGATGGAATGAGATAACCTACATATCCATTGCTTTGCAAATAGTATGCTAGCTGTTATTATTATTGTGATGCAAGCCTGCCTCTCTCATGAATAACGTAAGTAAAAGGCTTGGCTTGTATGTAAAAGAATTTATGACTCTTTTTATTTGACTGTTACTAAATCATCTTCAGAAGTGTGGAAAATTATGTGCAGTCATACCAGAGGCTTCAGGAGTGCTCAGTGGCAAATTCTTTTGGTTTTTCCTCACCAAATAAAAACTAATAACAGTTACCACCACCACCTAGTCAGAAGGACAGAGAACCCAAAGACTAAAATGTACAGTTCCTGCCAAGAAACCTCTTACCATGAAAATTACATTTTAAAGCATAAACTACGGGATTTTTTCATTGAATTGATTTAGTAAGTTTTAAGCAAAGAAAATGACTTAAGCAAGGAATTTTGTTACTGACAGCCAAGTCAACAGACTCCGTATAGACTGATCTTATTTATTTCAGTAGAAGGAGTACATCAGATATAAGAACATAAATAGTAACAAATAATGATGACAAGTTATCCTGAAGAAAAGTTTATTTTATATCTTGGTTTGCTTTTTATTTTTAAGGTAGTCTTCCCAGGAAGGATGAGCAGACAAACTACCAACAATAAATTTTGTCCTGAAATAGCACCTGTCCATCCTTAGAAAGAGAGTAAGAATAATTTTGTAGGTGTTAGTAAAATATGTTGTTACTGTGAAAGCAGTACATAAACATAGTCAATAAGATGTAGCCATCAAAACTATCAAACACAATTATGTAGGACTCTGTAAATGTGAGAATAACTTCAGAAAATATCAAATCTGTCACCAGAAAGTGCACTGGTGTCATTCTAGACCAAATATTGCCCACTCAGCATTCAGCACTGGTGGCACATTAAGAGGGGAAGCCTGCATTGGGAAATGAGAACATATGGAAAGAACAAAGAAAAAAGAAAAGTCATCATCTTCTCCATGTACACACATGATTTCATAAGGGGCCATTGAGGAAATGTTTCCCCAAACTATTAGACAATAATAGCTTCTCTGCTTGGTTTTTTGTACCCCTTCTTAAACACTTTGGGGAGTATCAAGTTAAGACAGTATATGTCTGTATGTGTCAATGCCAATTTCTTCCCTAAAAATAGAAGCCTCGGGCTTTTACTTAACCAGTTTCTAAGGAAAAAATTTGGTGTAGTAAATCATTGAGTAAAAGATGGCTTCTGGAGATAATGTCAGAACATACCCCTTGAATGCCTTAGAATCTAGGATGAGAATCAATTAGGTAATGAATCATGTAGCCGGCTAAGGAGTAAGGATTTGGTGTAGCTGTCACCATTTAGACAATACAGTTCGGTGTCTGCTGTAAGTAGGAGCATTTGTCCTTATACTTATGGAATATAGATCATTGAATATACATATGGAATATGGATCATTGAAAGTATGATTTGGTGTAGTAAATTTTAAAAAAAAAATTTATTTACCATTAAAATTATACCTGTAAGAACTTAAACCATCAAGATAAAGACTTTTTCAGAATACCTCCACTTTGGGTTAGAAGCTGAAACTTTCCACTTTTTCCTGTCCTCTATATTCAATTAGTCACTGATTATCTAAACCTATGAAATAAGAGTCAAGCACCAAAATCAGTTTTACTCCAAAATTAATCATGACTCTGTATCAGATCTGTTCAAATGTGGAGGTTGTAATAGCCTGTGTAAAAAGAATGGTTGGTTCAGACACTTGACACTTACCAGCCGGACAAGTCACTTAACCCTGATTACCTCACCAAAAAACAAAAACGAAAAAAAAGGTTAGAATTGAAATCAATCAGTAAGCATTTATTAATCCCCTACTGTGTGCCAAGCATGATATTGAGTACTAAGAACTCCAAAAACAAAAATTAAACAGTCTATACTTTCAATGATCCATATTCCATATGTATATTCAATGATCTATATTCTATAAGTATAGGGACAAATGCTCCTACTTATAGCAGACACCGAACTGTATTGTCTAAATGGTGACAGCTACACCAAATCCTTACTCCTTAGCCTGCTACATGATTCATTACCTAATTGATTCTCATCCTAGATTCTAAGGCATTCAAGGGGTATGTTCTGACATTATCTCCAGAAGCCATCTTTTACTCAATGAATATACATGCTGTCTTCTTTTAGCCTATAGATGTCAATTAATTTACGAGATTGATTAGTTGAAAATGAGAGCATGGAGAAGATGAGAAGAGATATATAATAGGTTTCAATAGAAGAGAATATAACATTTAAAAACAATTTTGGAAGGGAGGGAGAAAACCTTGGGTCTCAAAGGTAGCAATGGCTAAGTAAGTTAGGCATCTCCATCACCTTAGACTGATACACAGCAGAACTTGATACCAAGACGGCCATCAGCTATTTCATGATTTCCATCATCAGGATATGTTGCCATGTGCAAAGATCACCTTCAATTGGAATTGAAAGGATAGCATCTATGAGTCTATTTATTTCCTCCAATGGTATTATAGGCCTGCAAATCATGTTTTCCAGTGTCAGGTAAACAGAGGCTAATAACAATGAAGGTAATTAATATGGAAAAGTATTCACTCCATATATATAAGAGAATTCTTAGTGAAGAAACCTCTTTCCATGTGGTAAATGTGGCAAAAATCTTCAACCAGAACAGAAAGAGAGGAGGGAAGGAAGGAAGGAGGGAAGGAAGGAAGGAAGGAAAGAAGGAAGGGAGAAGGAAAGATAGATATGAAAATTAATGCTATAGAGAAACACTTTGAGCATAATGAATGACAGTCTTCAGCCTATGTAGACCCCAAACTGAATACAAAGAGGAAATTTCACAATAATTAGAGCTATACCAAAGTGGGCCTTCTGAGCTCCTGACGCTTCCTGAAGAGGTAATGGATGTCCCCTCACGGGAAATCTTCAAGCAGAAGCTGAACATCCATTTGACAATTATGTTGTAGCGGGCATTGTTTTCCACACATGAGTCTGACTACTCAGTATCTGTGGCTCCTTTCAACCCTGAAATTTGGTGATTCTGTGAATTTGAATAGACAATTATCCCCCAAAATACTATGAACCAAGGGTGTAGCTGGGAGGGAGAATACAGTAAGGGAGGGTTTGTTTTTTTTTTTCCAAGTTAACCTTTTCTTCTTAATGGTATTTAGATTACTTGGGTTTTCTACAAACAAGTACATCCAATACTTCCCTGAGTTACCTGTCTTATAAAAAACACCAAGAATCATAAAAATCATAAGGTTACAAGGGGACCTTAGATATCATTTAGTATAATTTTACAGATGAGGAAAGTGAGGCCAGAAGAGGCTAAGGGACTTGGTAAGAATAACATAGTAATTTATTAGCAGAGCCAGGACTAGGACCCAGATAATGTAATGTAAAGTGCAGTGGTCTTTGTCCTACACCATACTTCTTATTTATGAGAAACATTTGACAGAACTCATTCCAACAGTGTCACTATCCAAGAAACTGAACACTAGGAAAGACAAATTGGCAGTGAGAGAGGCTAAGAACTTGTTAAGTATATATAGAATATAGAATTAAATTGGACTGATAAAAATTGGATGATCTGAGCCAGAACAGGAGTGGGAAACCTGCAGCCTCAAGGCCACATATGGCCTTCTAGGTCCTTGGGTGCCGCCCTCTGACTGGGTCCAAGTTTTACAGAATAAATCCTTTTATTAAGGGGATTTGTTCTGTGAAGTTTAGATTCAGTCAAAGGGTCACACTTGAGGACCTAGAGGGCCATATGTGGCCTCGAGGCCACAGGTTCCCCACCCCTGAGCCAGAACAACTGAAAAGTAAGTCTCTTCATTGAGAGCAGTAAGTATAACATATAATCAGAAACACTACCTTCAGTCTTCCAGGCTGAGCAAAAGTATAGAAACACTCAATCCTAAAGCAGTAACATCAAATTAATTATCTCATTTGCTTGCCCTCTCAGTGAGCAATACTCATTTGTGGGGGGGGGGGGGCCTAGGCAATGGGGTTAAGTGACTTGCCCAGGGTCACAAAGCTAGTAAGTGTTATGTGTCTGAGGCCGGATTTGAACTCAGGTCTTCCTGACTCCAGGGCCAGTGCTCTATCCACTGCACTACCTAGCTGCCCCATGATATTCATTTTTGATTCTTCAGAAACTAGACTCATTTTCCGTGAGTCGCAGCCACAAGACTCTGATAGAATATTAGTATTAAAAATGTGGAACCTCCTTTCAGATAGAAGTTTGGGATTACGAAAGGAGCTTTGCAAATCCTCAAAGACAAGCCAGTTCTAAGCCCAACCCAGTGTTCATTCAAAGTGACTGTCTAATACAAATATTGATGGATGAGCTCTTTATGCTATCTGTATAATAGCCATCCTTCAGCCACTCAGATTTTCCTGTGAGAATTGTTAGGGCCATCTCCTTTGAGGGCTATGGATGTTGTCCAAGAAGCAGGGGTTGATGCAACCAGTATAATGTCATCTGCAACAAGGAGTATTTGGAAGAATGCCATAATGTGTAGGGATTCCCTCTTCAACTTGGAATTTACAATTATCCTTTATGATAATGGTGACCAACTTTGCCAACTCTCTATATCTCCGTTTTATGCTTTGCCTTTGTATATGGGTATTATGTGATAATGGAATCTATAGGATGTCTAAAAGACATGATGAATTCCAGATAATAACCTTTGCGCTTTGAATTCTCAATACATATGTGCCAAGTTTTAAAAGGTGGCATCATGACTGCTTGGTCCAGTGCGAAGCTTCAGAAAAGATATATAAAACTTCCAAAGCCATACTTCATCTTAAATATGTTCTTACCACCAAGCAATCAGAAATGTAATTCTCTCAATCACCAGAGGATTCTAAAGGACTGGGAGGAAAAAAGTGGGAAAAACATTCACTTCTGGCCAAATTCCCCTCTAGGATAAGAATTCTTTCTTAATAAAAAGGCATATAGAATGTAGCATTACAGATTTAGAACTGGAAGGAAGCTTGGTGGTCATGTAGTCTAACCCTCTCATTTTACACATGAGGAAACTGAGGCCAAGATAAATTAAGTGTCTTGGTGAAGGCCATTCAAATAGTGACAGATCCAGGATTTGAACAAAGGTCCTCTGATTCCAAATACAGAGCTTTCCCCCACAGTGCCATGCTGATCAGAACAAGGTTAGGATCATCCCTTAGGCAAGATCAAAGAGGATAAACGATCTTGCTTATGGTCATACTGCTATTAGGGATCAGAGGCAGGATCAAAGGCCAAGGCTTCCTGACTAGAAGTCTCTCCTTCTCTTTATATCAAATTCTCTCTCCACACCTAGAGAGCCCAATTTCTTAGGTCTGATAAAGTAGATTTATATGTCTTCTTAAAATTCATATCAGTTAATTACTGACTGGTAGATATGTTATCAGAGGACGGTAAGCAGCCTCTTAATCCTGAACACAGGAACACTCTGAAAAGAGGCAACACACTACAAAAAATATAACTAAATCAAGCGTGATTGTCTTGGTCATATTAATGCTGAAGCTAAATCTGGAGCCAGGTTTAAATCCTAAATTAAATTTACAACTTTAAAATGAAATTATACTTTCAATTCCCTTTTTAGACGATATGAAGCTACATGGCGGCTTCTGCCACCGTGTTTTGCTCCTGATCGGTTTTCTCTAACAGACCATAATAGGTCTTTTGCTTCAGCGAGGACAAATAGCATAAACTCCAAATTATAATGATTAGCAGGCCTCCCAGAGTTAGTAATTTAGAGTCTTTCTCTTATAAAGTCAAGCACTCTCCAGCCTGCTCCATTTCACAGCTATGTCAATTCAGCAAAAACATGAAATGTCTTCTTGTGTGAGGTCTGGTAACAAAAAGACAAAAAATCAAAGCCACTGCTCCTCTTGAAGAGGCTTGCCTCTCCCTGGTGGGGAGTGGGAAGGGGGGAGGGAGATATAACATGTACACAAGTAATTATAATATAATGCATGAATGAAGGAATGAAAAAGCTCTTATCAAACATTTACAGTATGCAAAACCCTAAGATACAAATGGAAAAAAACAGCCCTTGCTCTAAAGGATCTCACTTGGGGGAGACAATACATTGAAAAGGTTTCAACTACAAGTCAGATAGACCTGAAGAACAGTAGCAAATCAAATAATGCATCTTCTTTAATGCTATTTCTACTGGTGAGAATTTCTTGGGGGGGTGGGGGAGGTGTGTCTTCAGTGGCATGGTAACTGAGGATGTGGGAGACATATCAAGTGGCTGTTGAGTGGCCAGGTCAGATCTCAACAAGGGCATCACTGGGGCAAAGCAGACAGACTAAATGCTCTAGGAAGATATGAATAGAGAGAAAACACATTCACCTGCAGGGAATTTGCCAGTCGTCCTCAGTGCCCTCCCTTCGAAACTACCCCCAATTGATCCTGTCTATATCTTTCTTTGTTCATAGTCAGTTTGCCTGTGGTATTCCCCATTAGGCTGTCAGATACTAGAGAGGAGGGACCATGTTTGCTTTTGTTGTTCGCCTCAGTACCCAGTGCCTGGCACGTAGTAAGTACCTGAATCGGGCCTTGAAAGCAGATAAAGATTCTGAAAGTAAAGGTGCAGAGGAGTCCATTCCCAACAAAGGCAAGAGATGGGATGTTATGTTGAAGCAACTGTAGCATGAGTCTGGGTAGGTAAGCAGAATCCAGACTGAGACAAACGTTTGGCGTTAAGGAGTGTGTGAGGTAAGAGGGAGCTAGTGAAGGTTTTTGAGTCTGGTATATGGTCAGATCTGTTTATTAGGAAAATGATTTCGGCAATAGTGGAAAAAGTGGTATGGAGAAAAGAGACAAGAAGTCAAATTAGAAGACTTTCCAATAATTCAAATCAGAATGTGGATCTGAACCAGGATTGGGGCAGTGACCTTTTGGTTGGAGACAAGGGTGAATGTGAGAGGTGTTCTGTAACAAGATAGGCTGTGACATCTGAATAAATTGGGCTGTCAAATTCATTAGGGGCCAAGAGAAATTACAACATAAATATATTGTTTTACAGACTCTTACGTAACAAGTATTGAACTTGTCACAATGTAATGCATTTCCTTACGACACACCAAACTGAAACTACTTGTAAGCATGAAAAAAAGCCAAATCACAACATCATAATTTTAGACTTGATAGAATCCTGAAGGTTGTCTAGCTCAATCTGTCATTTATAAATGGAGAAGTCAAGTCCCAGAAAGGTTTCGTGCCAGTTTCCAAATTGCGTTCTGGGGTATCTTGAGAAGCTGTCTAACCCTCACAAGGGAACTTCTAGACCTTTTAAATTTTTGAGGGAAACACATCAATGCTCACCATCTGTCAAGATACACCTTGAATTACTAACACAGGGGAGTTCACAGTTTCAATATTAGATCACTACACTGCTTTCAATGACATTCTCAAATCTTTGAGATGTTTGTATTTACTGGTACTTCTGACAATACCAGCAACTTCTCAAACTTTCTCATTTTCGTTATCAAAGCTGGGTTTTCAGGGATTGCTGTGATAAAAAGCAAATACTTTGTGAAAATCAATGTATTTTGGCCCCCCCCTTAAAGGAAAATTAGGGATGTTAAAAAAAAGAGTTAAACTATTCTTATTTCTTGGCTTTGATGACATCTGTTAGTTTCCTCTGTCTCCCACAATCTTTTAAAGTAGGTAACACATAAAGATATGATCTGGATGCAAACCCTAGCATTGCTACTTCTTCTGTATTTGACCTTGAGAAATCCATTAAACCATAGGTCCCAAACTTTTTGGCTAATGGAATCTTCAGTGTCTCAGTCAAAAGAAAGTTCTATTTATTAAATAGTTAGGGAGAAATAACTTCATAAGTATTTATGTCCTAACAACTTAGTAGGTATTTAAAAAAATACATAAATTGAAAGAAAAACATTTTTATTTCATTCTTAAATAACGACAATTACTTAATAATGGGATGACTGTGCCTGTTGGAACCATATGTCCTCTCAACCTTTGGAATCAGATTGGACACTATACCACCCTCATTTGGACCTATTTATTAAATAGAACTTTCTTTTTTAAGAAGAAAGATGTTATCTGCATCCAGAGAAAGGACTGATAAATATAAGTATATATAGAATAACTTTACATATATGATATGTATTTGTGTCTAATGGTAGCCATCTCTGGGGGGGGGGGGGAAGGAGGGAAGAAAAAAGTTCACATGAGAATGCTCTATATTGGAAAGGAATAGCAAGTTGTACATAGTAGATTTACAGTTTCATATGAAATCATCTTTTTATTGTACTGTATTATGGAAATGATTGTTTTATCCCATAAATTAAAAACAAAATTTAAAAAAAAAAAGAATTCTGAATGCCACAATGAGATCCTAGAAAAGACAAGAGTAAAAATTTATAACAATAATGATGATAAAATCATCAACTTATGACCCAGAAATGAAGTTGTTCTGTGATATAAAAAATCCATAAGAGAATAGGTTTTCACAAGTTAAATATATTATTATTTAGACACACTGTTGTTTCAGTACTTCAAAAGATCCACAATTTTGTCATTGTGAGAACCTGTAGAGATCATGGTCCCTCTACAACTGAGTAGATTATCTTTATAAATTGTGGCTATCTATCTCTAGATACAGATATACCAAGTGACCGACCACCTAGCCAAAACCCTATCTGAATTTAGCAATGATAGCTCTCGGTGGGTAAATATAGGGTCTTTCACTAGACCTTTGTTTGGGGATAGTGAGAGTCATGAGACTCTAGTTCATAGCACCTTGTCAAAAAACAAGCACTTAGTCACGCTCTACCAAAGTGAATAAGTTGTTCAGTAATTCTGACTTTTGAAAACTGCTCTGTAATGAAACTATGCCACCTTCCCCCAAAAGACAACACTCACAAATTATTGGAGCCATGTTGATTCTGTGATACCTGCAAGGATTTACATTCCACAGACAGCATTTCCTAATGAGAGTATGACATGGCTGTCTTTGGCCTTTCTGTGCATGCTTATTTTGACTCCCCAGAAGAACCTGGTCTCCCAGGCCTGTGTAGTCATACATGCATAATGTACAAAGCACCTGTGAATACAGAGTGCAATCTACTTGTCCATTTCTTTCCTTTTATATTTCCCTTCTTACTTTCTGACCTTAGCATTTTAATTGGTGAGTATGGTGATATCTTGTTTCCTACTTTTTTTATTTTTTCTTTAGTTTTTTTATGGCCTTTTGTAAGACAGTCCTGTAGAAGATGGCCTCAGCAAAATTTTTTATCTTATATAGCATATATCCTCTTAGAAATACATCAAGAATATTGCCACACAAGCAAAAGCATCACAGGTTTACTTACACGTTTCTTTTCCTGGGATGAATGCGGTCAGGACATATTTGGAGAAATCAGAAGGTAGATACACTGACAGATCACTGGCAAAACTGAATTGGTACAACAATTCTGGGTTAAAAAAAATGGACAGGCAGCTAGGTGGTGCAGTGGATAGACACCAGCCCCGGATTCAGGAGGACCTGAGTTCAAATCTGGCCTCAGACACATAACACTTACTGTGTGACCCTGGGAAAGTCACTTAACCCCATTGCCTAGCCAAAAAAAAAATGGAACTATGTCAGAAAATGTTTATAACTTTTAATTCAGAAACCTTATCTACCTAAAGTGAAATAGCATAATACAATGAAAAGAGCCCAGACCCTGAAAGAGGGCAACCTGCATTTACATTCTGACTCTGAGTCTTACTGTTTGGTTGAGCTTGGCTCAGACACTTAGCCTCCACAGGATCTGTTTTCTTATCTGTAGTTTGAAGGGATTAGACTAGCTCCAGAAGTCCCCCTCAAATTCTAGATCCATGACCTATTTAGATGGATGGATGGCTCTCTAGATGTTTTCTACAGAGAGATCTCTAGAAGAATCAATAATATTAAAAGGCTGTCTAAATTTTTTGGCTTAGAACACAATCATCTAAAAACTTTCAAACAATAAATGCATAGAGAGCCACATAATAGAATCTATAAATACTAGAATCGTTTGGAAGAGTGGTCTTTAGCTAAACTGAATATTATAGCAGAAAATGCTCCTGTGTATAATAAAATCAAAATTCATTTTTCATTTGGAAGGATCTTACAAGAATTATCAACTTGAAGAATAGAACAGGATTTGAGGTCAGGCGTTCTCACTGCCATGTTCAAAAACCCGAAGTAGAAAGCATAGAAAAGTTAGCTGTCATGAGTTGAAGTTTTTGAAAGTCTAGAACTATTTCTACTTTTAAGAAAAATGCCTAGAAATTTTAAATTATTATGGAAAAGTGTACCTAGATTTTTAAGGTCATGTCCAACAGATAGAAAACATGTATAATATGATGTTTACTTCCAAATGCTCCAAGTGAAAAAGTTTTTCACTTTTAATATTTAAAAATATTCAGAGAGAAATATAACATCTTTCAAATCCCCCCAAAACGTACTCTACAATATTGAGGAATGAAAAAGCAGTGATAGGCAAAAGATCTAGCTTCCAGTCCTAGTTCTGAGACTAGTTGTCAAAAGACAAATTGCTTTATTTCCTCTGAACTTCTAACTTGTTTCATTTTTTTAAAATGGGGATAATCCTACTATTGTATCCCACTAGCAACCTCCTTAGGTTTGAGGAAAGAAAATGATTGTAAATCAGAAAGTACAATATAAAACTAGAGGTGCTATTGGTAATGTTGTCGACCAGAAAGGCTGAGGGTTTCTTTGGCCTGGGAGCTACAGAGATAGGAAAGATAATTTTGTTTGCTCATTATTTAAGGATTAGAGTCCTGTTCAGGATAGTGTGTGTGTGTGTGTGTGTGTGTGTGTGTGTGTGTGTGTGTGTGCGCGCGCGCATTAATATTAACTTTCCTCCTGATATTTGGTGGCCAGAGTTTACAGCTAAGAGCTGTCTGCTGTTATGGGAAGGATGATGTGGCCAGTGATTTCTTTCAAATGCAAAAAATGTTTATTCTCCACTCAAAAGAACTAGTGGTCCCTGAGTAACTGTCTTCACTCCATTAGCTGTAATGGACAGAACAGACAAAAGTCTCTTTCTCTCACAGCTCCAAAGAGAACATCTTTTGAGTTTTTATGTTTCAATGCTATAATAAAAAAGCTTAAAATAAAACTAATTTCAGGTTTCAAATGTTCAGAATGCAATGACCTGTAGTAAAAAAAAAAAAAAATGATAAACTCAGAAAGCAGTTTGTACAAAGGCAGTTTGGAAAAGTTATAAGTAGTTAAGAGGGTCACTTAGGAAAGTTATTTAAAAATAAGTTATTTATCAAGAAGAAGCTAGATATTTGAATGACATCTTAGAAAGAAAAAATTAACTGAAGCAACTAAAACATCTAGATTGGAAAAAATGCATGAAATGTGTTTATGTCAGCACTACACAATAAGACACTTTTCACAGATAAGCAATAAGCACAGTGGGATGTTGAAATCTCTATGTATGTCAGGCAATTGATACAGATGTGGTCTACAACAGAATACCGTTTGCAAAATGATCCCTTCTAAAGCCCATGTCAAGAATACCTTCAATGTATGTGTAGACTACTCTCATTAAAGTGTTATATAAACAGGAAAGTAATAGGGATATAGGTCAATAGTTGTTAATCTCTTGGTCTTTTTTTTTTGCTAGTAATAATTCTGAGGCATTCCCCTCTAATGGTATGAGTGATAACTTTTTTCATATATCTAAAAAATCAAATCCCCACCTTCCTCACAACTGTGTCATTTTTATCACAAGCCTCTTTTGTATACCCTTGGACTAATCCAGCTACTTTGCTCATTTGCTTTTCCTTCAAAGCCACTTCTACCTATCTAGGAAAATATCTATGACTGTGATGTTGGAATCCCAGTATTGTAGTTCCAATGTCCTTGATGATAAAAAAAAAAAGAATTGGTCATGAAAATCTTTCAGATCTTTCATCTATTTGTTGTCCTCCCTCCAGTTTCAGCCTTGCAATAACTTTATCTTTCATCAAACTTTTTAAAAATTGATTTTATCCTCAACCATTTCAGTGTCATGAGGTAATACTACCCATAATATTCCTTTATCTTTTCTTAGGTTCTTTTGATTTTTTTCATTGTGGGAATTTATTTATATTGATTAAACTTCTATATGAAATTAGTCTAAACAGTGTCTGTATTTCCATTCATATCTGGTTGGTTTGGGCATCAACAATGTTTGTTTAAATAGATAAGGGTAGAGTTTTATTTGCATGACATAATTTTCTTTTCTTTATTATTTTTTCTAGATTTGTACTAATTTTTACCCTTGTCCTCACAATGTAAGTGATCTGAACACAGACTGATGTAATTCCCCAAGTGTTAGCTAGTTCCTAATCCATACTTCCCAATATAGTTTTCAAACCATGAGCCCATCCCTGGGAGATAAACCAGCAATGAAGTTCATAAAGAGGGAAGGTGAAGTGAGGAAAAATCAAGAATATATATAGTAAAATTAATGTAATGTGTGACCCCAAAACCCCCAATGAAAATGAAACAAGATGATGAATATATCTATAGGACCCCCTACAGAATTAACAGATCACCATTAGAAAGCCCTGGAATGATTCAAAAGAGAAGTAAAAGATTTAAAAGAAGAAGTAAGTATGAAAATTAAGACAGTATTTAAGGTGAAAATTGGAGCTCACTTCAGAAATCAATAAGACAAAGAAAAAATCAATAACACATGATAAAGATTTTCTTCAAAAGAGTTGTTGAGGATTAAAGGCAGATATAGAAATCAAATATATGAAAGTAAAAGACAATTTGAAAAAAAAATCAAGACAACAATAAAGAAGTCTATCCAACTGAAAGATAGGATGTGTAGAGACAATTTAAAGATCACAGGTTTCTCAGGGAGGAAAAAAAGATGAATTAAAATGACCTGTATCATGCTGTAGGAAATAATACAAGAAAATGCCTAGAAGCATTAAAAACATGAGATTAAAATACAGAAGAATAGAATCTACAAATTACTGACAGATAAATATCCACATTTAAATCGCCAATAAAAATAGTGACTAACCTTCACAATTTCTATGTCAAACAACAAATAACGCAGGTAAACAAGAGAAACACCTTCAGGTATCAAAGAAAAAAATTTAATAGCCCTTTACTATTTGTTTCATACAAGCAATCAAAAGGGAGATTGGAATATATTATTCCAGAAATCATGGGGATTGGGTTCACTCCAAAATAACATATTCTTCAAAGTTTGGCCTAATCATCAATTTTTAAAATTTTTGACAAGAGAGAAGAATTTAAGACATTCCTTCAAATTAAATCAGAGATGAGCAAGACAGTTGATATGAAAACATTTCAAATAAGAAAAAAACAATAAAGCAAAATAACAAAAACTCCATCAAATTCCTTTTATTGCATCCAAATAAGGGATAAGAAAGGCAGGGAAAGAGAACTATAGAGTGGCAAATTTCTCTAAGGAAAACTGATACAGAGGTTTTCAGTATAATCTTATCAAGGAGACTTAAGGGAATAAGATGTAATAAAGATGGCAAGATATCCCAAAAATTATGACCGAGTTGTATTTTTACTATGGATATAGGGATATTTCAACTTTAAGAAAATAATGAACAAACTTGATCATAAAAGGGGGAAAAACATTTTATAAAAAACCCTATATTCTCTACATTAAAAACCTTCCAAAGCTTAGACATGGTAGGGCTGTATATTACTTAATATAATCAAAATATATCTCACATCAAAGCCAGCAAAGGTTTTTTTTTAATTTATCAAAGGAGTAACACGGGAATATTTCCATATAAGAAAATGGCTAACCCAAGGATCTCCCCACCTATCAACCATAATTTGACATGGTTCTAGAAATGTTGGCAGGACCAATAAGAAAAGTGAGAGAAATTAAAAGTACACAAATCTGCAAAGAGAGAAAAAAGTATCCCTATTTGTCAATGATGTAAAAGCTTAAAATAGATCATATCTTCAGTAAATAAACTATTCTTCATGTGTAATAGCTTTAGAAAAGTAGCAGGATACAAAATGTCTCCATAAGAATCATTAGAATTTCCATACAATATCTCCTCCCCCTTAAAAGAGGGAAACAATAAAATGTGAAATTCCACTCAAAATAATTACACAAAACACACACTATGTTTAGGAGTCAATTTGCAAAAATAGTTAGAATTTATAGAAATATAATTATAAAACACTCTTTACAGAAACAAAGGAGGATGAATAATTGGATCGATACATCCATTGTTCATGGTTCAGCTGACCCAATAAAATAAATCATCGATGATACTACCTAAATACAATGATTTAGTGCTATGTCAAGTCACAATGCAATAATAACAAAATTCACTTGAAAGAAGAGAATGTATCAAATCTTAAAAGGAAATGATGTATAATAAATAGTAATCAAAGTAGAAATGAAGGGAACGTAGCATCTCTCAATCTCAGACTATATTATAAGGCAATAATCACTCTCTTTGGAATTGGCTAAAAACTAGAAAAGTAGAAACCTAGCTTTGCTCCTAATTCTCTGGACTTATCATCCATCCCAGCTGGCTTTGCATGCTCAAGATGTCTCCAGCCCAACAGACATTGGTAAACTGGTTCCCTAGAATTTCCATTTGAAAAAGTGCTCAAGTCATCCACATCTTGCCCACTGCCTGCATGGATGACTTCCCTCTCCCCTTTTCAATTCCTTTCATGTATTGTCTTCCCACACTCAATGGTTAAGCTTCTTGAAAGTAGGGACCGTTTTTCTCTTTTCTTGTATTTGTTTTCACAGTACTTAGCAGAGGGCCTTGCACATAGTAAGTACAAATCTTCTTCTAATCTAATCCAATCTTCATAGTGATATACCAAAATTGAACAGAACAGTCCAATGTTTGATAAAAACCAACAACAACTATGTATTTACAGAAGGACCACCTAGGCAACAAAAACCTTTGGGAAAACTGGAAAACCGTTTGGCAGAAAACAGAATGGCATACCACAATAAGCTCTAAATGAATACTAGACCTAAATATAAAAACTCACACCATAACCAAATTAGAGAAGAATGCTAAGGGATAGTTTTCATATCTATAGTTATGACAATTCTTAATTGAACAAGCAATAGATATGATCTTAAAAATAAAATATGCAATTTAATGACAAAATTTAAGATTTTTTGCATGAATAAAATCAAAGTAGCTAGAATAAGAAAACCTTTTGAGTGGGAGGAAAAATCTCTGCAGATATCTTTAATGGAAGTTTAATATTAATCAATCAACAAATAATTAGTAAGTACCACTATGCTAGGTGTTGGAGACACAGAGACATATGTAAAACAGTCTCTGAACCCAAGTAGTTTATATTCTGTTAGGAGAGATAACATGCTAATATAAAGATACATACAAAATAACATAAGGCATAATATAGATGGTGCAAAGGAGATTGAGATGAGGTGGTCAAATAGGGAGGAAAATAACCTAGAGAGAGATATATCACAAAAGGCCAGAGAAGAGAGAGTATTCAGGACGATAGTTAAGTCGAGTGTCATGGATAAAGATGATAAAAAGTCTATCTGATTTGGTCATTAAGAAGTCATTGCAAACTTGTTAATTTTTGGTTATATGTCAGGAATTGAGGTAAACAGATAAGCCAAAAATCTGTTCTTCCATAACAAGTGGCTGAAGGATATATGAACATACATTTTTCAAAGAAGAATTGCAAACTGTCAATAATAGCTCTGGGGTTTCACTTCACACCCATGAGTTTGACATACTGCAAGACGGAAATAGTCAATGGTAGAAGTACTTTTGTTAATACACTATAGGTGAAATAGGATTGACTCAGCAATCCTACTACAATGACAAAAAGGAAAAGTCTCATATATACCAAAATATTTGTAATAGAATTTTTTGTGGTGGCAAAAAAAAGAAAACCTGGAAACAACATGAGTGAGTGTGGATGGGGGAATTGCTGACCAAAGTGTGGTTTATGAGTATAATGATTTCTATTCGCTCTGTACAAAATGACAATTCACAAAAACGTGAGTGGATTTCTATTAATTGATTCAGAGTAAAGTAAGCAGGACCAGGAGGGGAAAAAACTACAGATTAACCAAAATAATGTAAACTAAAATACCCCTAAAAGGTAGTTTTACTCAAATTAGTGGAAATGGCTGAAATTTGTCCCAGAAAACATGATAAAACATACTTCAGTTCTCTCAGTATTAGGTGGGGAATTAAATCAGTAGAAGGTTGCATATGGTGTCAGATAGAGTCTTTTTCTAGTTAGCTTTTCTTCATGGTTTTTCTTTTTTACAAGAAAAATAATGGGAAGGTTAATGGAGAAATAAGCATGGCATTTTAAAAAATACATCATTGAAAAGACATAGTGGATAGAGAGCTAGCCTCAAAGTCAGGAAGACCCAGGTTCAAGTGCTGTCTCTGCCATAGATTGACTGTGTGACCCTAGTTAAGGGTCTTAACTTCTCAGTGTTCCAGGCAACTAAAACTCTAAGTTGTAGTAAGAGTTGTTGATCTGCAAATTGGTTCCATAGATTAATGAAAGTACAGGTCTGGTCAATACATATTACACATACATACTGGAAGCAGAATGCAGATTTTTATTGTGCCTTCAGGATTACTTACCCTCTACCTTCTACAATAGCTTCTCTGTCTAGCCTAAAGCTTATGAGGTGATTCAGTTAAAAATGGCTTGGAAAGACGTATATGCCCTTCAATAATCCAGCAAACAAATCCATCAGTTGGAGGTTTTCTTGATCTCCAATTGGCATCTGAATAGGACTCCCCCACCTCGGTGTAGGAAGAAGGTTTTTACAATTAGCTTTATGTTTTTGTTTTATGAGACAACGGCTTTATTCATCTCTTTTTTTCCACATCCAATTCTCATTGTTATAATGGGTCTCCAGCAGTTCTAGGCAGTTATTGGTTGCAGAGGGGGAAACGCTTCTGTGCCATGATTGATTACAGCTTTCACTGAAGGGACAATGATTTACTATGTTTCTTCCTGTACAGCTGTGAATTTGCTATATAGTGACAGGCCCTTTCAATGCCATGCTCACTCTCAATCTGACAGAGATCTAGGGATAGTGAATTGGATATATTAAAATAAAAATACTCTCATTGCCAATCTAGCTCTATTCTTCAAACTGAAGGAAACTAATTCAGGGCAGATTCAGTGGTCATGCAGAAAGCGAGGTGATCCTAGTATGGGCCCTGACTCCTAGGTTAGCCTCTCAATAGCTTCATCCTGTCATCCTCACAGTTTCCCCGTCAAACTTGGACAGCCTTCCCATTGCTCTCCAGGCCTGCTCACTGCTTTAGTTATACCCTCAAGAGTTTACAATCTACCATTCTATTTATTTCAGTAGACAGAGCCCCAGCCTGGGAAGTACCAAGGTCTGGTCCCACAACAGCACTTAGCCAGCCCTTTGTGCAAGCCTTCATCCTCAGAGAGAGAAGTTTCCAATGGATTGACAGTGGATCCCTCTATAGCACCTGCAGACAGACTGTCGATTCAGGTTACAATAGTGATTTTCAGTGTTGGGGAGGAATCTTTGACTGTGATTCCTTAATGCCACAATCTTTTAGGATTCATAAATACAGTCAAGAGGGCATTGCTATCGACTCAAGGTGTGCCTCAAATTGCCCATATGTGTGCCTTGCCTTCCACCTAGAATGCATGAGTGATTGATCAATAAACATTTATAAAGCACCTGTTATGTGATAGGGACAGCGTAAAGCACCAGAGATGCAAAGAAATGCAAAAGACAGTCTCTGTCCTCAAGGAGTTCACAATCTAATGGTCTAATGGGGAAAACAACAGAGGGATAGGGGAAGATAAGGAAGGTATGGTGTGAAGGGTATGGTGAAATCCAGAGGAGAGTAACTGGGAGAGAAATGAAGAGATGGGAGGAGTTCTCTGCTGGGTACACTCCACCATCTCCAATTAGAAGGTGAGAGGGGCCCCAGGGGCAGAAGGTACTGATGAGGTATGAGTTTTAGGGTTGATGTCATCTGATAGGATAATGCGATCCCTGGGCACATGGTTAAGTCCAGAAGAGTGTGGCTGGGTAGGATAATAAAAGGCATAGGAGAGAGGAAACTACGGATTCCTTGCAGAAAAAGACTGATCTAAAGAGGTCATATTGATCTCCTTCAGCACATCTCCTCCCCACGTCCACTGGAAACCTCCTTCATCTCATCCTAGAACCAAGAAATCACGGACCTGAACAATGTAATTTACAAAGCTTTTGAGTTAATAGGACCTCAGAGACCTTTTATACCATACCATCCCAACAAGTGGTCGCCCAGGTTGAAGACCTCCCGTGAAGGGGGGGGGGGGTTCTCCATTCTACTTTCGGATAGTCCTAATTAGTAGGAAGTTTTTTTTTCCTTGAACCAAAAACTAAATATGCTTCTGTAACTTCCATCTTTTTTTCCTCATTTTTCTCCCTCTACGACCAAACAGGGCAAGTCTAATCACTCTCCCCATGACAGCTTTTCAAATATTTAAGGACAGTTATCCTATCCCATTGGTCTTTTCTTGTCTTAAAGTACCCTAAAATCACATTTACTTTTTCTGCCTGTTGTATCACACTCTTGAGATTTTATTCCACTAAAATGGTGCCATAGCCAACAAAATACTGGACCTGATGTCAAGAAGACCTGAGTTTGAGTCTAATCTCAGACACTTAGTAGCTAGGTGACTCCTAAGCAAGTCATTTAACTCTCTGTGCCTCAGTTTCCTCATCCATAAAATGGGGAAAATCTCATCACCTATCTCACAAAGTCCTTGTGAGGATAAAATGAGATAATATCTATAAGAGCTTTGCAAAGCTTAAAGCATCATGTAAATGCTAACTATAATAATGATTATCATTATTATTAGAAACCTCAAATCTGTTTCATACTATCTAAGAGTGGCACCACAAACAACAACATAAACTTGCCCTAAGACCTCAAGTTATGACTGATGATTTAGCCAAGTGAGGTCACTTAGAACAAACTACTGAGCTATTCACCCTTATTTTCTTCCTGTGCTAAGAACCTTATGTCCTTATCAGGCATTTTACAATAGCTTATAAATCAGCTAAAAGACCTTTGTAGCTCATCCGTGGTTCATGGATGACTTTGATAATCACTGAGTTATACTTTGGTGGTAAAGACTGAAATGTTTCAGGTTGAAATCAGTCACCGGTCATAAGAGTACTTGGTGAATAGGTCAGTGCAAATTCATTCCAACTATCAGAAAAAAAATAATTCCAAATACATCTCCTACTTACAGCAAGCATCATCTTTTCAGGACACTAGTGTGAAATACTGTCTTGCAAAAAAAAAAGTCTGTTTTCCAAACAATATTTCATTTTATTTTTTCCAACCATCTCTATGATGGCATTGTACCCATTTTGTAATGAAATACAGATACTCCTAAAAGATCTTTCCAGGGCAGCTAGGTGGCACAGTGGATAGAGCTCTGGCCTTGGAGTCAGGAGGACCTGAGTTCAAATCCAGCCTCAGATACTTAACACTTAATTAGCTGTGTGACCTTGGGCAAGTCACTTAACCCCGATTGCCTAGCAAAGAAAAAAAAAGAAAAGGTCTTTCCAAGTATTTTCATAGAACGGGGCAGCTAGGTAGTACAGTGGCTAGAGCACCAGCCCTGAAGTCAAGAGGACCTGAGTTCAAATCTGGCCTCAGACCAAACACTTTACCCTTACTAGCTGTATGACCCTGGGCAAGTCACTTAACCCTAATTGCCTAAAAAAAAATAATAATTTGTATAGAACTAAAATATAGTTCTCTCTCTTCCTACTCTCACATTATGATATATTATTTGTACCATACAAAATCATAGGCCTAGAATGGTATTAATTATTGGTTATTACCACACAGAGCTTTCTCCTTTTTTAAACCAATATTCTGAGCCATCCAATTCTTGGGACAAGCTGTATGTGGCATGGATCCAGTTTGATACAGGCAGCCAGGATCCAAGGCCCATGAACTCTTACACTGTGCTTATGTTGAGCTGATGCATCCTTATGTAACCACAGATAATGGAAACTTATGGGTTTGGCCCATAAACACCGACACTGTGCTTGCTCCGTGCTGACACAACACTATGTAACCACAAATAATGTAAACGTATGAGTTTATTGTTGGCATGTTGCTTTCTTTGTGTGCATCTCTATATATCAAATGAGACTGGTCAATAAGCAAAGAAAGGCGGGTGTTCCCTGCTTGTCCCCGCCAGCCGCTGCTGAGAATAAAGTGAATGTGCCAATGCTTCCCATCTTGTCTTGCTCTGAGCCCCTTATCTGTGGTCTCCACTGTTGTTCATAGTCTGGCTGGATCCAGTGTGAACCTGATAGAGGCTGGAGCTGAGGGGCTTCTGTCTTATACAAGTATATAGACCAGATCTGTGATTTCACTGATATAGAGAAATCCCAGATGGAGAAATGCCCTCTACCAATGTAAACTGGCACCTTCTCTGTAATTTAAAGTCTTAGCTTTCTAGAGCACTAAAAGGCTAAGTGACTTGCCCAGGGTCACATAAACTAGCATATGGCAGAGACAAGACTTGAACTCTCATTTTCTCGGCTCCAAGACTAGTTTTCTATCCACTACGCCACTGAGCATCTCATCTTTTTACCAACACTCTGAGTCAACAGTTCTTAATGTTGAGATACCAACCTTAGCATTGCATCCCTAGGATCTCGTTTAATACCTCTTACTTTCAATATTTTCTAATTCTTTAGATTGGTTGGGGAGGTTGATTACAGCAGTTTTGGAAGGGAGGTAAAAAAAAAAGTAGGCTTAGCAGATGCTTACAACTCACACATTCTGGTATATTATTTGAACTGGACCTGTGATGTCATTATTATACAGACATCCAGATAAGGAAATTCCATCTACTAATGCACAGTTCAACTTTCTCTACATAGTCATAGAGAGATGCTTGAGACACTGGGACATTAAGTGGCTTGTTGAAGTTCTCCCAGCCAGTATGTACCAGTCACAACTTGAACCCATGCCTTACTGACTCCAAGGCTGTCTCTTAATCCACTATACCACATTGTCCCTCCCCATGTGTTCGCAATTCTATTTCTGAATGAAAAGACCCACCACTCAGTCCCACGGTTGATTGTTATCAGGATTGAATGGCATTCCGTTTTCAAATCTCTCCTCTCAGTTATTGAAACCTCCCATAATATCCTCAAGTAAGTAAACATTTTGATGCAGAAAGCTCTTGCTATTTTATAGAAAACAGAAAGCAGCTTTTCACAGGCAGCACCATGGAATTGTGGGATGGAGCAGCTATTTCATAACTGCATTGGTTAATAGCACCTCCAGGCAATCACATTTAAATACTTACTTGCTCACATAGCAACTTGGGAAAGTATACTGTTCCTTTTAAATCTTTTGGTAAATTCCCCCTCTCTAATCACTCCTGAAAAACCTCTCCACAGTAAATAGCCAACCTGGCTGCTGGGAGAAAATAGACAAATGAGCTAAGGTAATAGATAAGTCTCATTAAGAAGATGGAATAGACTAATTCTCAGCCTATCTCCCATGCATGGGAAAAACTAAATTGTGAAGCGTGGCAGTAACACATCATTTATTCCTTCTGTGCAGACTTGGATTCATTTCACTGCCACTTTGCAACACATTATGTTATTTTTTTATAATCTCCTTTTACATCCATAGTACATCAGACAGTTTGGTGCTCAGCTAGAAAGAAAACAACAAGCTATGGCCAAAGCTTCTGGCTTCCTAATCAGGAATTTTCATGATGTTGCTTAGAATACTATGATATTTAGGTAAATGTTTATATATGTATCCAAATATTTTATCAAGGGAATCTTTTTCTTCTAAACCCAAAACTAAATGATGTCTCCCCTTTAGAAATCCCTGATGTCATACCTTATAGAGCAAAAATACACATAAAAGCAACAAGATAAACCCTTCTAGGTGGAGAAAATCAAAATGGCACCATATGCTTACAGATCCCAGCCGTAACAATGATAGATTGATTATATGTTGAGCCTAACAGATCCAAGTCATGGTAGAAAATCCACATATGTATTAGACAGAACCCTACTCCCCTGCTGGTAGACTTCATTTTCATTTCAGAGTTGATTTATTTCCTACCCAGGGTGCTTCCAAAAGACCAATTCAGCTACTTCTTCCTAATCAAACACTTCTCACCCTCCCTCACACCATCACTATCGCTAAACTATCACTAATATGTTTTCATGTTAGATAGGGATATGGTGCTTATTGGTTTAGCAAGACCCCAACATTTAAATGACTTATGATGATTTAGCATTTATTTTTAAAGTCTTTTTTAGAACCACTGTTGTTATCCTTTCCTATAAAACTTTCCTCTAAAGGTTACATCACCTCTAAAGGTTATATCTCCTATTGATGGATGAGGTGAGTTAGGTAAAGAGAGATTAAGTGACTTTCCTAAGATTAGATAATTAGTCACTGTTAGAACTCACAGATCTAGTGTTTGTGGAACCATAGTTAGTTGTAATGTAAGCAGAATAACATAAATGATAAGGTATTAGGATTTTGTGTTTTAATAATGGTATCTAAACAACAATCACTAGAGCCCTATTTTTAATCATAACTTTCATATTTTGTGACCACTAAATAGTACAATTACTTAACTAATTTCAGGTAATGAATTATAAACATTTAGTCTTTACAAAATTTAGTCAAATTTTACATGTTAGTAATTACAGATATAGGGGTATTTGTCCAATAACATATGTGCATTTTATGAACCTACATACCTCATATCCAGTTAGTCACTAATTCTATGACAATATCTGTGGTCAAGTCATCCTCCAAAAAAGGTTATAATTTGACCAACAATGTATACTCATACATTGTTTCATATACTCATACCTGTTTCATAAAATCCCTATCCCCAGCACTTTTGATGAGCAACCCTATGTGACATTGAACAGTTTTTCATGTGGTGACTTACAATAGTTTTCTCTTTTATAAATTGTCTGCTCCTTTCCTTAAATCATGTATCCTATAAGGACTGGGTGCCCTTTGGAATTTGTAACAGTTCTTTGTAAGAGCTAAATGAGAAGTTTTATCAGCTATGTTTACCTTGAAGTCTTTAATTTGCTTGTAAGTCAGAATGTTAATATGGTCAGTTTTCTGTCAGAAATTATAACACAGTAATATAGCTACTTCTGTTTAATAGCTTAGGATATAAATAAAGCCAAGCTCAAGAGTCATTTCCTCTCTCCTTCATTACGCTCCCCCTAGTTGAAAATGATCCTGCAGTTTTATAAAAGTTTCTTTAGACTCCCCCTCCATTTTACTTATTTAGACACATGTTTTATCTAGCTCCATCCTACATTCAATTGTAAGCTTATTCAAAGTAGGAAGGGTATTGTTTTTCATATTTGTAGCTCCAGTTCCTAACCTAGTGCCATGTACATACCATCTATAAATTTAAAAAGCATGCTATCTAGAGTTTTATACAGGTCATTGATAAAAATGTTAAGCAGTTCTGGGCTAAGCATCTCTATGCTAGAAACCTTCCTCAATAACTTGAGTAAATACCTCATAGTCTTCCTCAACTCCTCTTCTCCTGCCATTATTTTGGTGATTTCACCATTCATGTTGATGACACTCAACTCCCTAGCATCTCATATCCTTAAATTTCTCAACTTCTCTTTTATCTCCCTTCTGCCACACAAAAGAGTAACCATACCCTAGACCTCACCATGGTTACAAGCTATTCAATCTCCAATTCGTCAAACTCTTAAAATCTCCCTTTCTTTACCAAAATAAATTGGCGAGTGACAAAAACTAGAAGGGATAGTTACCATGTTGCTTGATGGAATCAGATGCTCCCCAAAACGTGCACGGCCTAGAACACTGGGTTGAATCTAATTAGAGGAAATTTCTTAAGGGCAAATGTAAAGTCTTATATTTTGGTTCAGATATCAATTCCACAGACACAAGAATAGGGTCCTCCTGAAAATACCTGGAGATTTTAGTGGACTGCAGCTCCATTTTGAATCAAGCAGCAAAACAGCAACTAAAGTCAGTGTCCAAGACCATTTTTAATTCTAAACTTAACAAACACCGAAGAAAATAAGCATTTCCATATGCAAAGTAATACATAATGAGGATTATATAGGAAACTATGAATCTCTGATATGTGTAGCTTGCTTCTCTTTTTAAATACTCAGCTTTGGTACATGCTCAGATCACCAAAGATAGAGACACCCAGGTGAGAGACAACATGGACATGCTTTGGGGAAAAGACATCCACCATTCTTCTATCACAAATGTGAGGGTAGATATTTTCCCATTGGCTATGTGGCTGCTAAAAGCTGGATAGCCAGAACAGGCTGCATCTTTAAAACTGCCCAACTAGAACAGTCTCTCTCTTCCTGGAAGAAGGGCTACCTCCTCCCCCACCTTTAGGCCTGTGGCCCTGAGAAATGGGCTGGGGATTATGGTCCATTTTGTTGGCCACCTGTGTCTAGTAGTGAAAAGAACAAAGTCCCTGGAACCCAAGAGCTCAAGCCGTAGCAGCTCAGGAGGCAAGATTCCATTCTGGATATTGCTGTCAGCCTGCCCAGCAAGGAAGTTCTGACAAGCCAGGGCACCTGGGATTTATGCCCAAAGAGTACTTTGGACTTAGAAGTTTCAACTTGCTATACAAGAACTGAATGAAGCAAAGAAGCTAATCCCCTTCCTGTCCTCAGAGACTTGAGATGATATGAGAGGTGGATGAGACCCCCCTTGTGTTGGGAGGATATTTGTATGCTTGTTTTTGCTGTACTTTTGAAGTAAATATTCCTTTGTAAAAACTATCTGATTGTTAACTGGTAAAATGGAACGAAGGTGCTTGAACCACTTAAAATTGAGGGAACATAATCATTAGAGGCCTGAGCCAATGGCAGAGTCTAGAGACCTCCAAAGTCTTAAGTGTACTAGAGAATCCTGAGAGAAATGTGAAACGTAATGTACCTGGTCTTCAGGGAGTCAGAGTAATCATTGTTATATGTGAGGAATTGTCTAGGATTCTCTGGTACCCTTAAAGACACTGGGGGAGGGGACATATAGTCTGTCGGCCATTGGCTCAAGCCTGCACTGATTATGTTCCCCCAGTTTTAGGGGAGCCCCTATGCTAATTCCACTTGACCACTTAACAATTAATTAGCTTTTACAAAGAAATATTTAAAGATATAGTAAAAACAAATATACAAACATCCCTCCCAATACCTGGGGCACATAACATAACACACACACCCACACTTATACTACTCCAGTCTCTAGGGAGAGAAAGGGGAGTGGTTCACAGCTTAACTCTCTTTCAATATGGTATAGTCCCATTGAAACCCAAGCCCAAGGCCCTCCAGTGCTTGGGTCCCAGTACACTTGCTTCTCAGGGCTTTCTTGCTTGGCTGACAGTAATATCCAGTTTACAATCCTGTCTCCTAAGTCACCATGGCCTGATCTCCTGGTTCCAGGGAAGCTGCCACCTTCACCTAGAACTAAAAAGGACAAACAGAAAAGACCAAAACTCCAAGCCCATTTCTCAGGACCACAAGGCCGAAAAGGGAAAGAGAAGAGAAGTAGTCCTTCCCCGCCATCTAGCTTAGTTCACAGTGCTGGTGCTATAGGTGAACAGAACATTTACTGTCCACCTTCCACCCCCCACCCCCACCATGCTGCCAGAAATAGAGAGAAAAAAAAAACTTTCTCGGTCCAATAGTTTTAAAGATGCAGCCCATTCCAGCTTTGCAGCCAATAGGGAAAAGACAGCTCCCACCCACGATAGGGGAATACAGGATGTCTTCTCCCAGAAACAAATCCCTACTTTCTTCTAAATGGGTGCCGCTATTTTGGTGATCTGAGCATGTGCCATATATACATACATACATACATATAATTCAATGTTACTTTCAAAGCTGTCTTGCTCTTCTGGGTTTCCTTCTGGGCTTCCTTCTTTCACTTTTGTACATAAAAAAATGCTTTAATAACCTTATTTTCTTCTTTTACTCTTCTTAGGAGGTCAATACTATTGCTAGTCTCTTTTTCCCTCCAAATTCAAATCCACCCAAAACTGAAAAAAAAAAGAAAAAAGAAAAACCCTTATAACAATTATTCATAGTTCAGTAAAACAAATCCATACACTGTCCAAAATGAGTCATAAATGAAGACCTTTGTCAGAGAAATTTGCTAGAAAGTATTCACCCCAGCCTCTTGCTTTTCTTCTAATTTTAGCTGCATTGCTTTTGTTTGTACAAAAACCTTTTTAATTTTATGTAATAAAATATGTCCATTTTGTCTTTCATGAGTATCTCTCATTTGTTCATGAACTCTTCCTCTATCTATAGATCTGACAGATAATTTCTTCCCTGATTCACTAATTTGTTTATGGTATCACCCTTGATGTCTAAATCATAAACCCAATTTGACCTTATCCTGGAATACAGTGTAAGAGTGAGTCTATGTCCAGTTTCTGCCAGACTATTCTCCAGCTTCTCCCATAGCTTTTTATCAAATAGTAAGATCTTATTCCAATAGCTAGGATCTTTGGGTTTATCAAACACTAGTAACTGTGCTCATTTACTTCTGCATATTATGTGCATAACTGTTTACATCCCTACATGGGAATATGATACTTATAACTCTTGAGAACTGTATCTTTATCACAACATTTAGAAAGGATATACATAAGACAGAGGGGGTGGGTTTACCTTGACTTTGATGTGATGATAAAAAAAACTTAATTAACTGGTAAAAAGGGATTGTAATGGGAGAAGAGGAAAGGAGGAGTCAGTACAGGGTAAATTACTTCACAAGAAGAGGCACAAAGATTTGTATTACACTAGAGGGAAAAAAGGCAGGGAGATGAGCAGTGTTTGAACTTTACTCTCATCAGATTTTGCTCAAGGAGGAAATAACATACTCAGGTATAGAAATCTAACTTGCCCTATAGGCAGTAGGAGGGGAAAGGGGAAAGAAAAGGGAAGGGGGATAGAAGGGAGGGCAGAATGAAGGAGGTGGTGGTCAAAAGCAAAACTCTAGTGAGAGGGGAAAGGGAGAAAGGAGAAAGGAAAGCATAAATGGCAGAGGTGGGATGGAGAGAAAGACACATATAGTAACCATAACTGTGAATGCGAGTGGGATGAATTCTCCCATAAAACAGAAACAGTTAGCAGAATGGATTAAAAACCATAATCCTGCAATATGTTGTTTACAATAAACATATTTGAAACAGAGGGATACAAACGGGGTAAAGGTAAAAGGCTAGAGTTGAATATATTATGCTTCAGCTGAAGTAAAAAAAAAAAAGCAGGGGTAGCAACCCTGATCTCAGACAAAATAAAAGCAAAAATAGATCTAATTAAAAGAGATAAGGAAGGAAACTACATCCTGCTAAAAGGCACCATAGATAATGAAGTGATATCATTACTAAATATATGCACCAAATGGTTTAGCATCCAGATTCTTAGAGGAGATGTTCAGGGAGTTACAGGAAGAAATGGACAGCAAAACTACCAGTGGGGGACCTCAACCTCCCCTTCTCTGAACTAGATAAATCTAAACACAAAATAAACAAGAAAGAAGTTAAGGAGGTGAATAGAATTTTAGAAAAGATAAATATGGTAGACCTCTGGAGAAAATTGAATGGGGAGAGAAAGGAATTTACCTTTTTTTCAGCAGTACATGGCACCTACACAAAAATCAACCATGTACTAGGGCATAAAAACCTCATAATCCAGTGCAAAAAGGAAGAAAATATTAAATACATCCTTTTCAGATCATGATGCAATAAAAATTATATGTAATAAAGGGCCATGGAAAGATAGACTAAAAAATAATAGGAAACTAAATAATCTAATCCTAAAGAATGAGTGGGTCAAACAACAAATCATAGAAACAATTAATAACTTCATCCAAGAGAATGACAAAGAGATAATGAGATAAATAATCCCTTTTTATCACTTAATTAGGTATTTTTTTATCATCACATCAAAGTCAACTTAAACCCACCCCCTTTGTCTATGTATGTCCCTTCTAAATGTTGTAATAAAGATATAGTTCTCAAGAGTTGTGAGTATCATATTCCCATGTAGGGATGTAAACAGTTAAGCACATAATATACATACCAAAACTCTTGGTATGCAGCAAAAATGATTCTTAGAGGAAGTTTTATATCTCTAAATGCTTACATGAATAAAATAGAGAAAGAGGAGATCAGTGGATTGAGCATGCAACTAAAAAAGCTAAAAAAAGAACAAATTAAAAATCCCCAATTAAATACCAAATTGGAAATACTGAAAACCAAAGGAGAGATTAATAAAATTGAAATTAAGAAAACTATTGAACTAATAAATGAAACTAAGAGCTGGTTTTATTAAAAAACCAATAAAATAGGCAAACTTTTGGCTAATTTGATTTTAAAAAAAGAAGAAAATCAAATTACCAGTATCAAAAATAAAAAGGGTGAATTCACCACCAATGAAGAAGAAATTAAAATAATAATTAGGAACTATTTTGCCCAACTGTATGCCAATAAATTTGACAATCTTAGTGAAATGGATGAATAGCTACAAAAATACAAATTTCTCAGATTAACAGAGGAAGAAATAAAATATTTAAGTAGCTCCATTTCAGAAAAAGAAATTGAACACGTCATAAATTAACTCCCTAGGAAAAAAACCTCCAGGCCCAGATAGATTTACAAGTGAATTCTTTCAAACATTTAAAGAACAATTAATTCCAATGCTATGTAGACTATTTGGAAAAACAGGAGAAGAAGGGATCCTACCAAATTCTTTTTATGATACAAATATGGTACTGATAGCTAAACCAGGAAGAGTCAAAACAGAGAAAGAAAATTATAGATTAATTTCCCTACCGAATACAGATGCAAAAATTTTAAATAAAATGTTAGCAAAAAGATTACAGCATCTTATCACCGAATAATACACTATGATCAGGTAAGATTTACATCAGAAATACAGGGCTGGTTCAATATTAGGAAAACTATTAGCATAATTGACCATATCACCAACAAAACTAACAGAAACCATATCATTATCTCAATAGATGCAGAAACAGCTTTTGACAAAATATAACACCCATTCTTATTAAAAACACTAGAGAGCATAGGAAAAAATGGAGTCTACCTTAAAATGATAAGTAGCATCTACCTAAAACCATCAGCAAACATTATATGTAATGGGGATGAGCTAGAAGCATTTCCAATAATATAGGGGTGAAACAAGGATGTCCCTTATCACCACTGTTATTTAATATGATACTGGAAATGTTAGCTTTAGCAATAAGAGAAGAAATTGAAGGAATTAAAATAGGCAAAGAAGAAACAAAGGCATCACTCTTTGCAGATGATATGATGATATACTTAAAGAATCTTACGGAATCAAGTAAAAAATTACATGAAATTACAAACAACTTTAGCAAAGTTGCAAGATATAAAATAAACCCACATAAATCAAAAGCATTTCTATATATTACTCACAAAGTTCAACAACAAGAGATAGAAAGAGAAATTCCATTTAAAGTCACTGTAGACATTACAAAATATTTGGGATTCTATCTGCCAAAACAAACCCAGAAACTATATGAATACAATTACAAAACACTTTTCACACAAATAAAGTCAGATCTAAATAATTGGAAAAATATCAGTTGCTCATGGGTAGGCTGAGCTAATGTAATAACAATAACAATTCTGCCTAAATTAATTTACTTGTTCAGTGCCATACGAATCAAACTACCAAAAAATTACATGTATTATGTGCCTGATCTGATCAAAGGGGCAGCTAGGTAGCACAATGGATAGAGCACTGAGCTTGGAATAAGGAAGACTCATCTTCAAAAGTTCAAATCTGACCTCAGACACTTAGTAGCTGTGTGATCCTGGGCAAGTCACTTAACCCTGTTTGCCTCAGTTCCTCATTTATGAAATGAGTTGGAGAAAGAAAAAGCAAATGCCAATATCTTTGCCAAGAAAACCTCAAAATAGGGTCACGGAGGGTCAGACATAACTGAAAACAATTGAACAACAAAAAAATCTGAACAACCTTTTTCATTTTTACCAACAGCACCAAGTTGTTTTGATGATTATAGTTTTGTAGCATAGTTTGAGATTGGATATTGTTAATCCTCTTTCCTTCCCATTTTTCACATTGATTCCCTTGATATTCTTTACCTTTTGTTCCTGCAGATGAGTTTCGTTATTATTTTTTCTAGCTCTATTAAGTAATTCTTTGGTAGTTTGATTGGTATGGCATTGTCTAATTATTTAACAAATCCTTCCCTGAGTAATACATTGCTTCCTTTTCTTCCTCTTACCTTTAGCATAAAGATTGCTTTGTTCTTTCTATCTACATCCCCAGAACCAAGCCAGGCACATAAGAGTTTAATAAAAGGTTACTGGATTTGAGGTTAGAGTACCCGAGTTCAAATTCCTGCCTACTATTACCCATGTAACCTAGGTCAAGTCACTTAATTTCTGTGGGCTTGGGTTTCCTTAGCTATATGTAAAAAGGGTTGTATCTCATGGAGTATTCATGGAATTGGGCTTTTGGGGGCCATCTCATGGAACATGAACTGAGGCATACAACCCCTAATACATGTAAAATAAAGGAATTGGGCTAGACAACCTCCAAAGTCCTTTCCAGCTCTAAATCTCCAATACAGTAAGAGATGTCACAAGAGAGTACATGATAAATTGTCACAGTGCTCTGAGGGAGACAGTATATCAGGAAAACACTTACAGAAAAGACCAAAAAAGTTGAGATTTGAGGAAAGTTTTGAAGTATAGAATTTAGGTGAACACAGGGCATTCCAAGCAGATAGAATAGCATGAAAAGAAATATCCTGATGAGAAAAGCGTAATACGTTCAAGAGACAGAGTAAACTATTTGTTTCCCCTGAAGTTATAGATGTCCAATTTAATGATGGAAATCAACCAGAAAATAGAAATCACTTTAGAAAAATTTCTTTTAAGCTAACTTTACTCTAAAATGAGGGATACTTACAGTTTTCAAATAGCTCCTAGACATGTTGAAAGCTTTTTAATAATCCTTCACTATATTTCTTTCTTTACTTAAGAACTGAAAGCACTTTACTAATGTTCTGAATAACAGCAATACTCTAGTAAAGCAAGGAGATGGCAAATATCATTCTTTACATTTCACAGCTGGAAAACGTAATAAAAAGATGTGATGATTTTCCCAAATTGTGCAGTTGGATACTGAAGGAACTCTAACTTACCTGCAACTTCTGACCCTTAGCTGAGAATTTTATCCTTTAGATCACTTCCCATGCTAATCTTATTTCTGCTAGAATTTTAATATATGCCCATCCTTTTAAAAAGTCAATAAGTGAAACCCTAATACAATAATTTAGGGGGCATTATTCACTTTTCAAACATGAGCTCCTAGCCATGCATTTTAAAATATGATTCAATTTACAAAAATTCAATTTTATACGCAATTTTCAGGAACATGCCTGATATACATTCCAGATTATTCCTTTAATAATTTTCTACCCTTTAACCACTCTTCCAATCAAGGTAAGGTTTACCAACTTTTAATCTTTTTTTCCCTCATAAATATACACTTACACACATGCACAAAAGGTCCAAGATTATTTAAGAATCCATCCAACTGCCCAATTTAAGACCTAGTTCTCAGATTGAAACACATGAAAACACTCAAATTCTACCCATTTTACTAAACAAATCCAATTTTACTTTATTGCATATTTTATTAATTACAAACATGAACGGTTTGAATAAAGAGAAGATTTTGCATTGCCTAAAGTATGGCTCCAAGCAGAGATGATTATTGCCATTTTCTCACACAAGAATAAAAGGAGTTGGCTTTTCCCCCCCTTTCCTCTATAACCCAAATATCACACTGTGCTTAAGGAGAAAGCTGACATTTTAAAAGATCACCAAAAGTGTTCTCTTTCCAATTGCAATTATGCCCTCTGTCTCAGTGGGAGCCATTGTCTAGGCCTTTTCAGCTCTCCAGCATCTTTCCAGGTTGCTTTCATTATACTGATTATCTATTCATTTGCCACCCAGCACTCATTTTATGAACGATCATGTCTGCCATTTCTATAATGAGTGCTTGACTTTTAGTGCTAGCATAAACACATAAAATATATAATAATTAAAGTTCACTAGTCACTACAAGTCTTGAGATCCATCTTGCTTCTCATTTGATTTTTCAAGGAACCACTTCTAAATGGATAAAAATGGTTTTACACACCCAGTCAGGGCAGAACAATACTATAAGCTTGTTGAAAACGATAGAGAGAAAGAGAGAAGGGGAAAGACAGAGAGAGAGATACCAGTTGAATGATTTGGGGCAGTTACAATATTTTCTAACAAGGTTCATCTACTTCCCCAAAATGCTCAGGGGAGAGCATTCAGTGTCATATTTCAGGAGGTTCACAAATATCTCTTTTAAATTATATATAGAAATGTATCTAGAAAACCTTCACTAAAGTCCTTCTCCTGTTTCATCATGATACAGAGGAGACTGTAGGTTCCCAGGAGTTGTACCAGCAGAGCATAGGACCTGGTAAGCCCCATTCAATTGGAAAGACTTCAATGGATAGGCCCAGTCTATCATCCCTACAGCCTGCAATGCAGCATACCTGCTGCCTGTGGACCAGCCTCCAAGCTTCAGAAGAATTCACCTTCTGACTGCCCACAGAGGAAGGATTATTTTGGTCAGAGCAATTCTTTGGAGACCATCTACTAAATAAGAGAGTATTGGATCTGTATCGGCAGGAATGGTACTCACACCATGAAATTGTACATCCTTGAGTTATATAGAAATATAACCTCTCTGGGTGTTAGTTCCTTCATCTGTAAAATGAAGTCATTGAATAAGATGGCTTCTAAGCTTCCTTCTAGCTGAAGATCTGGCTCTGGTGGTGCAGTGGATAGAGCTCTGGGCCTAGAGTCAGAAAGAATCAGGTTCAAATTCTGCCTCAGATACTGAGTAGCTTTGTGGCCCTAGGTAAGTCACTTAATCTCTCTCAGCCTCAGTTTCCTCACTGATAAAATAGGGATAAAAAAAATAGCACCTAGCATTATTATAAGAATCAGATAAGATAATATACATTAAGTGCCTTGCAAACCTTAAAGCACATAAAAATTGGCTATCATCTACAATCCTATGTCCCTATATACATGAAATTGTTTGAAAGATAATTCGTACTTTGAAATAAATATCAATATGTTTATTAAGTGTCTCCTGTGTGCCAGACACAGTATTAGGTCCTGAAGATAAAAAGAGGAAGATGAAAAAGTCCCTGTCCTCAAGCTTACATTCAATTAATTGGTCAGAGGGAGGAAGGACCACAACAGACCCATATATAAAGATAAAAAGAATGAGTACAAAATAAATTAGAGGCAGTTTATGGAGGGAGTGTTTGGGGTACATCAGGAAGAACATCGTATGAAAAGTAATCCTTGAGTCTTGAAGGAAATAAAGAATTCAGCAACATGGAGGTGAGGAGCGAGCACATTCCAGGCATAGGCAAAGCCACCGCCAAATCAGAAAGAGAGGCAGGAGATGAAGTGCTGTATGTAAGGAACAGCAAGAAAGCCAGTTTGCCTGAACCATACAGTGCAAGAAAAGAAGTTCCATATGATGAAATTGGAATGGTAGGTTGCAGCTAAGTTGTGAAAAGATTTAAAAGGTAAACAGAGAAATTTGTGTTTTATTCTACAGGCAATAAGGAACAACTGTAGAGTATTCAATAAGATTATTCAATTCAATAAGGGGCAGATATGCCTTTCAGAAAAATCACTTTGGTAGCTTCATAGTGGGGAAAGACTTGAGGCAAAGAGACCAATTAGGAGGCCATTGCAATAATTCAGGTAAAAATGTGATGAGGGCCTGAACTAGGGTGGTGGCTATTTGAGCTGTGATAGGAGGATGGACCTAAGCAATGCTGTGAAGGTAGAAACAGTAAGAAATGGTAACAGATTGGTGGGAGGTTGTGAGTTGAGATTATATATGTAGGAGGGTACAAGAATGAAAGTGAATCTGGCAGAAATAGGGAAGTCTGGAACAGGGATGTGTGGGGAAAACGATTATGGATTTTGTATTGGATATGTTGAGTTTGAGATGTCTTTATAGGATGTCCAATTGGAAACACCCACTTTGTATGATGTGGGACTAAGGCTCAAGATATGTTATTTAATTAAGATCATGCTCTTATGGACTCCTATTAAACTCTAGGGCTAATTTACCTGGACAACTAGAAAAGCCTTATGTAATAAAGACAGCAAATTTCATGCAATGCTGATTTAAAGTGAATAATGTATTTTTGGAATACTACTTCCCTGTTTTGAATACACATCTTTGTTTTGATAATATCTGTAATGTCTCCTAAGTGTCTCATAGTAATGAATTCATTTTCTGTTTACTGTAATAGCACAGAAATTAATGAACTCATGTGATATTCATATGGTTCTCTGGGGAGGTCTGAATATGTTGCTGATACCATAGTATTTGTAAGTGTATACGATAGAGTTTAAGTTACCCAACGGAAAAGGAACTTAGCAGATCTTGGATTAATAAAATGCAAGCTTAGAATGAAGGGAGACATAAACTAACCTCATATTCTATATACTTTTTTCAGAGATATTAAAGTTCATTTGGAAATTTGGTATTTTAGATAAATGTCACAATCTTACCCTGTGTCAAAACCATGGAAAATAGGTGATATCGGAAGAAATATAAAATGATGAGTTTAGAGAAATAAACTTTATAAGTACTGGATAGAGAAAACAAAGCTAGAAAACAGTTCTTACTTGATGAAGGAAGGGGGTGGTAGAGGTCACAGCAGTAGCTCAATTTGAATTCGCTAGTAGTGTAGCTACCCAAAATGATTTACTTTATCATAGACTATATCCACATTACTGGAGTGTGTTCAGCCGGAAAGATGACCATGTTAGTCAAGCCACATGTATAGCATTGTGTCCAATACTGGGTTTCACATTTTTGAGCAGCACCTTGGCAAAGTAGGTCCCATCCAGAGGAAGGGGGCCTGGAAAACCAGGGAAGACTTGGGAGTGGGAAAAGGGAATCCCAGTTACTTATTTTCAAATATGTGAAGAGTTAATTTGTCATTTGATAGCTATGTGAGTAGCAAAGCCCCTCTAGAATAAGGAAGGATAGTGTAGGTCAGAGGATTGAACTGCAGGCTAGCCACAACTCCACAGTGTAGACAAACCAGATAAAAATGTAATTGGGAAATATTCAACAAAATAAATGAAAAAATGATGGAAAAGTTAATTTGTGGGACTTTAAGTCAATATATTGCCTGCACGGAGCTTTATTATGGGTTAGGAGCTCTCTTTCTATTTGACTGACTCCACTGATATAGCGGATGGCGGGACTGGCCTGAGACTCAGGAAAATTTGAATTCATATCTGTCCTTGTCTATTATTAGCTGTAGCACCCTGGGAGATCACCCTAACTTTAAATTGAAGGCATTAGACATGATGGTTGCTAAGACCTCTTCCAGAATGTAAGGCCTACCTATAAGTACTTAATTAGGGTCATAATGGTGAAGATGATCATGGATCATTGGACCAATTGATAGACTTGATGTTCAAACAAACCCCCTTGAGGCCTTTGACACATTTGTAACTTGCGTTAGAGCAGCAAACTGCACGTTTTTCTCTGTACGGGAATCAACCTATAACCTTTAATGCTTTAATCAATTGAATTGGCTTAGGCAGTCAGTTAATAACCAGTTATTAAGCACCTACTATGTTCCTGGCCCTGTGCTAGAGAGAGAAAGACAGAGAGAGACAGAGAAAGAGAAAGAGAAAGAAAGAATGAGAGAAGTGAGAGAAAGAGAAAGAGAAAGACACAGAAAGAGAAAGAGGGAGGAAGGAAGTGAAGAGGTGGGGGGTTTTGGGGTGCTCCTAGATGCACAGAGGCACCCCAAGATCGTGGGGGTTTTGGGGTGCTGAACCCCAAATTGCGGCATGGATCTGCCTGAATGAATTCAACCCAGATCTTCTTCCAGCCAGAGAAAAAGCTTATTAAATATAAAGCATATAGGCCAGACTCCCAAGGAATCCAAACATCAGTGATCTAAATGGGGGCTAAGGTGGTCAGATGACGCTCCTAAGCAGGCTTGGGAATCTCAGCCTCTGGGCATGAGAGGTTCTCAGCTTCTGAATGGGGGGCTGGGGGTTAAGGTGGTCAGGACAGGTGACACCCGAAAACACGGGACGGCATAGGAGTCTCAGCCTCTAGGGGCATGAGAAATTCCCAGCATCTGAGTGGGGGCTGGGATGGATAGCCCATGTGATGCCTGCAGGTCCCAGCCTCTAGGCTTGAGAACAGCTCAGGGTCAAAATGGGGCAAACATGAGGCTTAAGTACAGAAAGACTGGGGTGGCCAAGTAATTTGGGATGACAGGAGGAAGGGCCTAGGGAGATCTGGATGGGAGTGTCTAGTAAGCTGGGGTGAACAGAACTCCTGGGTCCTGGACCTCATGTCGCCTAGCTAGGATTAAGGGTGAGAAGGCAAAACAATGGAATGAGAGGCCAGTTGAAGGGGGGAGGTGATAAAGAAAAAGGGCCCAGGTGGGAGTTCCTTTTGGAATGTCTGAGAGATTTGAACACACAATGAGAATAGATAATGAAGGAAGCTAGAAAGGGAAGTTTGCTTTCAAAGGGAAATAAAAGCAGTTTCTAAAACTTTAAGGTTTTCCTGGGACTGGTAGACAAACTGAAGCCAGGTTCTTTTTAGGGGCTGGGGGGAGGAAAGGTGCATTTGAATAAGCTTAGCCAAATTCCTTTTGAAAAGGGGCAAAAACGGAAAAAGGGCAAAGGTAAACCTCTTCAGAAGGAGACAGTCCCTGCCCTTGAGGAGTTCAAAATCTAATGGGGGAAGAGAACAAGAAAACATATGTGAAAACAAGTTATAGAAAGGATAAAGAGGAAACAGATAAGAGTGACAGCACTAGAATTAAGAATCAACCTCAATACTTCCTGAAGAAAATGGGATTTTAGTGGAAACTTAGAGGAAGCCAGGGAAGTCAGGAAGTGGAGATGAAGAGGGAGAGGCATTCCAGGCATAGGGGACAGCCAGAAAAAATTCCCAGAACTGATTAACAAGGCCAGTGCCTTGTTCATGGAAGAGTAAGGATCACTAATTAATAATATATTTAATAATTATTCTATCAATTATATAATATACTATATTCATTATATATTATGTTATAATTATATTGTAATGTATCCATATAATATATTACTATAACATATTAGTGTGTTGGTTATTATAATATATTATCATATAATAACTGTATAATAAGTAATCATAATAATAAGTAATATATCACTAGATCAAAGAGTATGTGGGGGGGAGTAAGATGTAGGAGGAGTTGAAGTGGGGGGGAGGAGTGGGAAGGCTGGGTAATGAAGGGCTTTGAATGCAAAACAGAAGATTTTGTTTTGATCCTGGAGGCAATACTGAGCCATTGGAATTGAACTGAGTAAGGGGATGACAGGATCAGATCTATCCTTTAGGAAAAATCGCTTTAGTAGCTTAATGGAAAATAGACTGAAGTGGGAGAGAGACTTGAGGCAGGCAGACCCATCAGTAGGCTATTTCAATAGTCCAGGTTGGAGATAATGAGGGCCTGTACCAGAGTGATGGCAGTGTCAAAGAGAAGGGGGCATATTTGAGAAATGTCACAAAGGTGAAATTGAAAAGCTTGGCAACCAATTGGATATGGGGGGTGGGGGAGGGAGAGTAGAAATTTAAATAAAGGGCACTAGCAGATTAATTGGATTTTAACTTTGATTCATATTCAGGAATTATCTGTTATATAGTAAATCAACCTTTTTTCAATTCATAAAAATATCAAGTAAATTTAAATTAGTTAGATTTTGAAGATACCGCATCATCTCTTGAGAATGTTAGGAGACACTCTAGGATATGAACATTAAGAATCACAGATATATTTCATTTCCTTCACCCTTCTCTTTTATCCTGTGAAAAAGTTAGCATGTAACGGAATGATTTGAATGTTTTATTTTTTTTAATTTATATTTAAAATATAAAAAGTATTACCTCCTATTTAATAGGAGTGATTTAAAGTGACCTATATAACCTCAAGATTGGGGTTACTTCATGGAAATTAATCATTTGGTAATTCCAAACAAAGCCAGCCTAGGTGGGCAGTGCCAGGTAGTTAGATACCCAGTACAATGACACACGAGGACAAGGGACAAAAAAAAGGAGTATTTTTTAAAATACTACTTTTTTAAAATGTATATATTTTAATGTCAGGAAATTTAGGTACCTAGTTCATCCTCCTCATTTTGCAGATGAGGAAACTGGCCCAGAAAGGGTAAATGATTTGTCACCATCTAGTCATACATAGATGAGAGTCTGGATTAAATCCCTACATGAGTTACTTTCCCTCTCTGTGCCTTAGTTTCATCTGTAAAATGGGAATATTATTGCTATTAAATAGCACAACCTCACAGGGTTGTGGTGAAGATCAAATGAGATACTATTTATAAAACTCTAAGCCTGGTCCATAGAAGTTGCATAATAAGTATTTGTTCCCTTACCTTACCTTTGTAACCCCACAGTTAAGCACAGTATCTTGCTTACAACATGCTTAATAATCACCTCCTCCCGCTCTCCAAGCCTCCCTTCTTCCTATCTTCCCTGTTGTCAAGGGTACCCCCCATCCTCCTGGCCACCAGGGCTGGCAACCTGAGTGGTTCATGCTCAATTCCCCCCACTCCACACACGTACACATTCACTAAGTTCTGGTGGTTCTGGCTCCCTATCCCCTCCAGGATCAAAAAGAAATCCTCTACTTGCTTTGAAAATCCTTCATTACATGGCCCCTTCCTACCTCTCCTGTCTTTTTATACCTTACCACCCCCTCCACATACTCTTTAGACCTTGAACTTCCATCTTTGAAATTGATCATTTTCACAGGATGACCCCCATGCCTGAAATGCTCTCCCTCCTCATCTCTGCCTCCTAGCATCCTCAACTTCCTTCAAGTTTCAGCTGAGGTCCCACCTTCTGTAAGAAGCCTTTCATTCCCCCTTCATCTTGGTGCCTTCCCTCTGAGAGTACCCCCAATTTTTCCTGCCTACATCTTATTTGTGCATTGTTGCGTGCATGTTATCTCCCTCATCAGACTGAACTTCTTGGGAGCAGGGACTGGTTTTTGCATTTCTTTGTTTCCCTGGCATGTAACACAATGCCTGACGTATAATAGGTGCTTTGTACAAACTAGCTGACTGAGAATATTACTGTTCATCGTTAAGTAAATTCCTTGGTGTCCTCTTCAAAGAAAGAAATAGGCATACATGCCATAAATAAGTCTTCCTTTCAAGGAAATGATTTGATCAATCTGTTGGAACACAAGAAACAAAATGAAATATTAGACTGTGGTGATTAAAGCACATGCTTACTGTGCCGCCCAGAGGCCAATTGTAGATGGAGTTTGTGGTTAATAGACTTTTTCTTCTGCTAGGAAACACTGCCATCTTGTGGACTTTTCTCTGATGACAATTTGCTACTTTCCCATCCTGTGTCAATTTGACATATTGGACCCCTTGAAAGCATCAGAATTAGAGAAAGGGTTTTGCTTTGGCACAAGCCTATCTATGCATACAAGGTGAATTTCCCTGTGTCACAGTCTTACACGTGTTATTTATACTTTTAGGAGCAAGGCTTTTCCTTCGTTTTGTTTAAAATCCCTATTTAAAAGCAATTACATTCATTTGCCAATTCGAAGCTTCTCCTTCCTGCCTTGGTCCAAGAGTGAGTAAAATATATCATGGGCATACAATTCTCACACAGTAACTAAACTGATCTTTAAGACAAACTACGTTTACCTGACCTGTAGAGAACGGTATTTATATAATTGGAGGGGGGGAGGTACCCCCATCAGGATGGAGGTGCAGAATATAGAAATAATAACTTCATAGATCTTAAACTACAAGGACCATAGAGGTCAAACCCCTTATTTTATAGATAAGGAAAGCAAGGTCCAGGGAGAGCAAATGAGATCACACAGGAAGCAGGACTTCAGAATTAATATTCCTTCCAGTTTTCCACACTAAGTCCTTCTAAAGAAGACTTACTTTATCCCCACTCCTATACACACAACCCCAACTTCATATGTAGCTTAAGAATGTTGACCAAGCCAAGGCAAACTTCAAAGAATATCCACAAATCACCTTGTTAAGAAAAATTCAGTTGATGTAGTAGGCAACACCTTGGGACAAAAGGCTATATGGAAGGGGAAAAAAATAAGGACATTGCTATTAAGAGGAGACAGAACCTCCACAAGTCTACCTGGGTTGAGAGTGTGATCCTTTTATCTAATTATTCTTACTAATTAGGGCCTAAAGTCCATTGTTTCTAAATTCTAAAAGTCAAGTGGGGTCAGTTCCCCTAAATTTCCAGGGAAAGTTGTCCCATGGTGTTGTTATATCTCTAGCTATTAGAGTTTGTTGGAGTCAAAAGTTTCTCCAGAGTGACTCCTTCCACTGCCTCATCACCCAAACTGGGATTTAGGAAACATCAGGCATGTTCTTATTAACAGACAGAGGATGCTAGTTGATGTGGTTTCAAGGTCTCCAGGAAAACCTCTCTGGCCAAAAAGAAAAAAAAAACCCTTGCTCATCTATCTTCATGTGATTAAATTTCCAAAATTATATTTATGCTTTTGCTTAAAGATTTCTGTTCCCCCATTAAAATAAAAACATCCCCAGAAGGGGTAAGACATCATGTGTTAGAAACAATGGAAAGGAGCAACTAGGTGGCACAGTGGATAGAGCACAGGTCCTGCAGATAAAAGGACCCAAGTTCAAATCTGACTTCAGACACTCACTAGCTGTGTGACCCTAGGCAAGTCACTTAACCCCAATTGACTACTTAAAAAAAAGAAAAGAAAAAGTAACAGTAGAAGCTTTGTGTGAATGTGTATCATATTCTTTCCTAAGAATAGGTAAAAATGATGTGAATGCACAGTGCCTACCAGGGATCATGAAGAGGCTAACAGGACACAAGAAAGGGAAAGCTGGAAACACTACTTCAGTTTCTCCTCGGGTTGAGCTGGGGAGTATGTGCCAGTTGGTGCAATCCACAATAAGTGTCTGTCAAATAAGGGGGCAGAACTGGACAAAGATCTATATACTACCAAAAATTCTCACCATTACTTTATTCCTTTGGGTTAAAGACTCCTTGTTAAAATGCATACATGTATCCTGGCGGGTAGAGAGACGTGTGAAACACCTTCTCCCAAGAGAGAAATAGAGGGCCACCTGTAATACTCCCTGGACTTGGAATTGGAAAGTCCTGGATTCAAGTCTCAGCTCTATCCTTACAAAGTAACTATGTGACCTTGCAAAAGTCACCTTGGTATTTTGTTTGTTTTTTTTTTTAATCCTCTTAACTATGAGCCTGATGGAGCATTTTGAAGAGGAGGGATTAGGATATATTAGCATACAATAGAATAAATATTTATTAAGTGCCTACTCCACCCCAGGCACTTTGCTAAACTCTAGGCATAAAAATAAGAAAAAGATGATCCTTGGCCTCAAGGACCTTACTGAGGAAAACAATACAAAAAAGGATGTGAAAAAGTGAGGGGATGGGGAATGTACCAGAGAATATCCCAGGGCAGGGGCATGATGAAGATGATGGTAAAGTCAAAGCAAGCAGAGCAGCAGGTGACAAATGGAAAGCAGGCTGAAATTTTGAGCGGTCTATAAAGGGAGCCTGTGGGGGGGGTAGTTTTTTGCTCAGTCATCTAATCAGAGAGGCAGAAGCAACTGAGATAGGTATTGATGAGATGTGAGTAGCCAAGCTGAATCAATCTCCGTGATGATAAGGTTAAGTTTATCCTGGGCAGGGCATGATGAAAGTAATGAAGGTTTTGTAAAGAGGTTATGCTGATCATGGGAGAGGAGAATGGAATGAATGAATGAAAAAGTATTTAATAAGGGCTTATTGTGTGCTAAGCACTAAGTACAAATAGAAAAGTGATACCACCCCTACTTCCAGGAACTTATTTTATAATGAGAGGGTAGAATACGTAGAAAGGAGGAGTGGTCAGAGAAGGCGGTTTTGTTCTGGTAAGTCACAGGGATGTTGAGTGTAGCATTGGAGCAGTCCACTGATACACCCTTTCTAGAGGCAATAATAGTGTTGATTTCTAGTTCTTAGAGCAAAAGATAGAAAGTGGATGGAAGGGTATGGTGGCGATGCAGAAAATGGCCTACAGTAGAGGGGGGAGCAAAAAAATAAGGGAATAAGCATTTATAAAGCAGGTACTGTGCTAAGCACTTTTTCCAAATATTGTTTCATTTGTTCCTCACAACAACCCTGCAAGGTAGGGGTCTTATTCTCATTTTACAGTCGAGGAAACTGAAGGACAGAGAGGATACGTGACTTGCCCAGGGTAATACAGCTAGTGTCTGAGGCTGAATTTGAACTCGGGATTTCCTGACTCCAGGAAAGAGTACTATCTACTACTTTACCTAGATAAGGACACAGGATCTCAAGGAGTACAGAGCTTAGTGGCTGAGTTCCTCCTGGGCATTGTCTCTGCACCTCTAAATTGGAGGCTAGAAGGCAACAGAAGGAGCACTGGGGATTCAGGAGGACCCGAGTTCAAATATGACCTCAGACACTTGATACTTACTAGCTGTGTGACCCTGGGCAAGTCACTTAACCCCACTGACTACCAAAAACAAACAAAAAAGAAAAAAAAACTAAGACGCAACAGAATGAAAACATGGCCAGAGTATGCAAGAAAAAGGGAGTGGGGAGGATCAGTTTAACTCTAACAATGGCCGATCACTTGCATCTATTTCAGTTCTAATATCTTTCATTAAATTTCAGCTCTACTCTCAAATCTCATGGTACCTATCCTGGGAACTCTCAAATTATAGTCACAGAGCATCATAAGCTGTCCCAAGCCATCTTCAAGTGAAAAAGGCTTTCAAGCCCGACAACTGAGCAGCTGGGACACTGATCAGACTTCACCGTAGAGCAGACTACTTCCAGCACATAAAAGTTTACAAGGCCCAGGACTGAGCCACCCCAGGAAATCCTTGATCTCCAGGGACTCATCCTAGAGATCAGAACCTGGAGAAAGCAGTAGCAGGACCCTAGAAAATAAAAAATCAAAACCAAACCTAGCCCAGACATTCCCTCCAGAAGTGTGCAGGGGCTGTCCCTAACCCAAAGCCCCAGTTCAGAAAATGAGGATGGAAGAATGAGTTAACGACATGCCAGGCCATCAGAGAGGCTCTTGGCCACAGATTGATTATTATTTTGGGGGTGGAGGGCAGGGAGGGGAAGAGCAGTTCTTATAGACATTCTGCCAAGTTACAGAGTTTATCATCTGAAATAGTGGGGAAGATATTCTCCAGCAAAATCAAAGAGGTAGATCTGTGTGTATATATAGACAAACGCATATACGTATATTGAAGTCCATATGTATGCTTATGTGCACATAAAGCCAGCTTAGTGAAATCGCTAACAAGCCGGCTTTAGAATAAAAGAGGACCTAGGTTCAAGGGCTGTGTCATAGGACTTGTCATACGTGTGTACCTGTTATGGTGGAAAATTTGGGTTCAAGTCCCACATGCTAGCTGACACCTCCTTCTGGGGGCAGATAAAGAGATACCATCATAGAGAAAGAATACTGGATTTGGAACTGGAAAGACCTGGCATTAAATCCTCCGAGCCCACTTTCCCTCATGTCAGGATAACAAAACTTGTATTAGCTACTTCACAGGGTTATTGTGAGGGATCCTGTCATATCACAGTGCTATATAAATTATTCAGTTAGACTAGTTTATGCCTTTGGGGCAGACAGATAAATCCTGGCGGGAGCAGCTCAGAACAGATCCAGATTTCATGTGGTACTTCCTCGGACAGGAGCATAGACAAGGTGCTGGGAGGCAGGAGGCAGGGAGTGAAGTGTACAGTAGGAGAGAATGGGCCAAGGTACACAGAGCACAGAGCCTGCACCATACACAGCATAGGCCCACCTCACAACTTTGCCCAGAGCTGACCCCTTACTTATGTATTCTCACATGCATATTACCCTGTACCCTCTACACATAAACTGTCTCTTTTTTTTTTACTTTATCCTCTTCTTCCAGCTGTGAGAATGGCATAAAAGAGGTAATAAACCTCCAAAAAGTGAGCAATTTGCTCTTTCCAGATAGATAGGCTTATTTCTGTCGAAAATCAAGCTAGCACCATTAGTTTTAAGTTACCTCTATTCTAAGTTCCTACTATGTTAAATTTGGTCTTTAAGCTCTAGCCCAGCAAAAATCTGCTGCTGCTAACGGTTGCCAGCTGATGATGAAAAGAAAGGTTTTTCTTATTTGAACTTATTACCTGAAAGCTTCTCAGTAACTTTGCTATTTGTTCTTTGAGGTAAGGTGTATTTCCCCCTTTGGCATTAAAAAGGAAAGCAGAGCAGTTGTGTGCAAAACCAGAAACGGTGTATTTTATCAACTTCAAAATTATCCCAGGGCTTTCTCCCACATCGTGTTAAATAATAGAAGCCTTTTTAATTGAATTTCTTTGTATGTACCATATGCTCCATGATGGCATGCCAGCATTTTGCTGTAAGCCGCAAAATGTTCCTTATAAAAGCATTAGAATCCAGAGCGTCATTTTGTTTCAAAGACCATAGAACTGTGTAGCAGCATGAAACCACACAAAAAATACTGCCTTGGAAATGTAATTGTAAAAACACATTGCAGCTACCCAGGGGAAATATTATAAATTATAGAATACACGCCTGCAAGCACACACAAACTCACGGAAAAAACCACCTTGCAGTTTAAACTCTATCCGTTGAATTACAACAATGGAGTTTCTCATTACCCACCATTCTCTCAGTGACTTGTTTTCCCTTTAACAGACAGTATATTTTATACAGTGTTCAACAGTGGAGCTTTTCTATGCCTATACATCCCACCAATGTCTCTGTTCTAATTGTTTTGCTCTTCCCCTCCCCCTCCAAGAATCCTGGAACTTCAGCAGAATGGAGACATGGATATACTGAAGCATAAATGGTGGCCAAAGAATGGCCAGTGTGACCTGTACTCTTCTGTGGACACTAAACAGAAAGGCAGTGCCCTGGACATAAAGAGCTTTGCAGGTGTCTTCTGCATTCTGGCAGCAGGGATTGTCCTCTCCTGCTTCATAGCAATGCTGGAGACCTGGTGGAACAAGAGGAAAGGCTCCCGGGTTCCTTCAAAAGAGGTATTGGCTTGAGAGCTTCATCTTTCTACTGAGACCTTGTGTCCTAGGACAAGCATTCCACCTTTGTGACATTGTCTAAGATTTGCCAGAAGAAGAATCCTAAAGACTGCTTCATTAGAGTAGAGTTGGTGATAGAGGAAATATTTAGCAACAATGTCTTCTTCCTTAGAAGATATTGAGTTAAATTTGCAAAAGTAAAATTAGCACCCAAAATTCAACTTTCTGTTTTAGGGCAGTCAAAGGAGAAAGAATACTACAGTATTCTAAATATTGAAAATCCCATGTACTGTAAGTGAATTTTGAAATTCTCCCAAGCTCAGTGTAGCTTGTAATCTAGTGATTCTTGGAGGATCTTAACCATGATGGATGTGTGTCTTTTTATTTGAATGAATTGTTCAATGTGTGAATAAATCTCTTAAGCCTATGAAACCTGATACCTATCCTTCTTCCTCACCACTACTATATTAAAGAAACAAAATTAACATACATTTTTCAGCACAAAGATGTGGAAGGGGGAAAACACACTATTTCCAATTATTGCATCCCCCTTTCTAGGACATAGACCTACAGGAAATGAGCTTTTGTTTTTCTTGGTTCCTTTTGCCAGCTTCACACTGGAATTAGAATTCCTTTCCCCTTCCTGCAATGGTTATAATTGACCACTGTAAGAGCCAGATTCATTTTCTCAGTAATTACAAATGACTATAAAAATGCATGCAGTGCTTTTTAAAAGAAAAAACAATCCTTGCTGTCCATCTAAATATTGTTTTTATATATACAGTAGCAGAAAGAACCAAATGAGAGAAGGAAAATAGCTGAATATTTTACTTGTTTCCTCTAATGTCAAAATAAAACATCTTTTTTGTAGCAAAATTTCCAAACATACCAAAACATCATTAATGAACAGAAATATTAGTCAGATTGATAAAAATATGAGATTTGTATAATATGTCACAGAATTAAGTTTTATTACTTTTTAGTCATTTGAAGTAACTATGACCTTATAGGAGTATTTAGAGGACTTACTTAAATGCCTTGATGAAAGTGATCAATGATTCACATAGCAATTGTTTATATAAGTTTATTTACATTTTTATTTTATTTATTGTTTGTTTAAATGTGTCCTGAAGCTTTATGGGATCTCGAAAACAGATTTTCCCCAAATATTGTTTTTAATATCCCCCTGATGACTTAGTCTACAAAACTAGTCATGCTATTAATGAAGAAAGGGTTTTCTTAAACTAAGAAATATGTCAACACAACTGAATTAGTGGGTTTTGAATTAACAAAATATCATTTTAAAGTGCTTAGCACATAAGTGCAGCATCACAGCTGAGACTCTTCTCTAAAAACAATCTGGAAATTAAGGACTCCCAAAATCCCCTTGTATTTTGAATTATTATAGGTAATATGAAAATTTTTGCATCACTACATCTGTTGATGGATGGCTACATTTTAGCTGCTGTAGGGACCATCAAATTGCATTTCCCAGGCTCCTAAAATCTTCGTAATAACATCATATTAACATGGTATTTTTATTGAATTTGGAAATGAGGAAGGAAGAGGAAAAATAATAATGTACATCAAAATAGCTGCCCTCTGGAGCCCATGACAGACAGCACGATAGGGAGAACGTTAACCGAGCTCTGTTACATGGCAGCCAATAGAGAGCCCCCGATGAGGAGTCTCAATTTTCCCTATTATGTTTTTTTAAAATCATTTTGATATGTTTTTACTATACAGACCTAGCTAGAAAGTTGGTTGATGAAAAGAAGGATCTTTTTTTCCCTTCAGGCATTTTCCCCACAGAGTGCAAAGTACATATTCAGTGAACAGTAAGTTTTAAAATCTGCTTTCATCCTTATTAATCTGAAGTTGAATTTCCAATAGATCAAGGTGTCATAAATGTTTTAGAACTTGTTATGCAAGGCTGATTCTATAAGTAGTTGGAACAAACTGTCACTTACTTACGCTGTGTGATTTGAGGAAGATTCAAATGGTAGCTCTTTTGCCAAATTAACTCAACTTAGGTGCTATAAATTTGATCATCAGAAATTTAGGTCTTTGGATTAAACATTCCCATCTCTAGCCATTCTTTAAAAGTCAAATACCTCTAGAATGGATAACATCTCTCATAAATTGAATTAGTGAATTAATTTCTAATGTCACTTTCATTTATAACAAGAACTAGGGACAGCATAAGGTCAATAAACACCTAGGAATGAGGGTCCCTCATTTGGAATAAAGATGCTGAAAAGGGAAGGGGGTAAACAAAGACAATTACACCTACTTCACAGTTTTGCTTACAATTGGCCCTGTTATGGTATAATAATCACCTGTCACTCCCACACCTTTGCAGCTAACATGCTAAAATATTACAAGTGCAGTATGTTCATCTTAGTGGAATTAATTGCAGAGAAATGATTTGCTAAAAGTATTCATGGCTGAACTGTACACTCACAAATTAATACTAAAATTCGGTTAATTCCATAAGATACTTCCTGAACTGTTTTCTTAGGCTCATAGATGCTCCCATGCAGCGGACTCCAGAGATAATGAAAGTTCTATCTTCTTTCTTTTTTTTCCATCCCCAGGATGACAAGGAAATTGACCTGGAGCACCTCCACAGACGTGTCAATAGCTTGTGCACAGATGATGACAGTCCCCACAAACAGTTTTCCACCTCATCAATCGATTTGACCCCTCTGGACATTGATACGTTGCCAACCCGACAAGCACTGGAACAAATCAGCGATTTCAGGAACACTCATATTACCACAACAACCTTTATCCCAGAGCAAATCCAGACTCTTAGTCGTACGCTGTCAGCTAAGGCTGCTTCGGGTTTCTCATTTGGCAATGTGCCTGACCACCGAACTGGGCCTTTCAGGCACAGGGCACCTAATGGGGGCTTTTTCAGGAGTCCTATCAAAACAATGTCATCAATCCCCTATCAACCAACTCCTACTCTTGGGCTTAATCTTGGTAATGACCCAGACCGAGGTACCTCCATATGACCACCAGGCAAAGCTTCTTCACCATTTCTTTTTAGGACTCCCTTTGCAAGGAGCAATTGTAATATTGTGGGACTAACATGGATGTAACTTTTAAAAAAAAAATCAGGATTATTAGTAACAGCTCTAGATCTTTCTCTTGCCCATCTCGCTTTCTCTCTCTCTCTCTTTCTTTCCACCCATTTCCCTCCATTTTTTTTCCCTTAGTCACCTTGTTCCCCCAAAATATGGGACACTAGTATTCTATTAGTATGCTTTTCATATACTGTACTTCAAGTATAGGAAATGTGCACTGAATATACTACAAGTATATGCAGGATTACTTTGACATAAAGGCCTCCACAATGTCTCTCTTTTCTAAAAAAAAAAATAAATAAACTTGCAATAATTTCATTCTTTTTCTATTTGTTCTGCTGCATCCATCCAGTGCTTTGCTTCTGTTGTGTCCTTTAACTGTGGGCCAAAGGCAACCCCTGCAGTGTAAAAAAAGACCCTTCAGGCCACATAACATGAGAATGCAATTTTGTAGGACTACAAAAAGCCATCACTATGCCAGTAAAAACTACAGTTAAGTTTATTCTTGCACTGCAACAGTGCATATGACCTTTATGCGATTGTACAGTATTAAAAAGGTTTTCTTATGTACAGTAAACTTGATCATGTGGCAGAAACCTGTCATGTTAAATAAATTGGTATCTCATATATATACATATATATGCACCTATATAATATGTATATATATATATATATATATATATAAAACATGGTGGCCATTGCTATCGCAATTCATTTAATAAAGCTTTAGTTTAAAAAAAGTTGTGTTGTATACAGGAAAGATGTACAGTGAAGTGGGTCTTTTCAGTTAGAAAAGGCAGGGCATTTTCATGAGATTCTGACTTGCATTGTTTGCCAACTTGAGCATATATTGTACTTTTTTTTTTTATTAGAACATCCAGGGCAATTTAGCGTTTGCACCTAGATGTAACTCATTTGAATAGGTTTTGCATTTGTTATTCAGAAGAGTATAAAGCTAACCTTGATAATTTTGCTTTTAATTAGTTAGATAAATGGAAAATGCTATTAGCTAAGCCACATCCATGACAGCTAATATAGCTCTATAAGAGTTTAAACATAGATCGTTGAAGGTTAATAAATTCTCTTCCAAAACAGTAGACCAATCAATACAATAGCTATGTTAGTAGGAAGAAGGGGGAGCCCTTGAAAAATATTGATAGGGCCTTAATTACTGTCGTATATTATCCTTTAAAAAAAGAAAAACAGACCAGGCTCTCATTTTAATCCCTTTGGAATTTAGTTTTATTTAGAGGAGCTAAGTAATTTTTATATTAGTGCCAAGTGTATAGAAAGACAATAGCGAAAACCAGTGCTCCTTTGGGCATGACCCTTTTAAAGTCACATTCTTACTTGTTAGAAATGTAGAATGAGCTTTCAGTTTGTAATCCTTAAATTAAAATGTGGTAAGTAGGAAGCAAGTAACTTAATCCTGCATTTTTTTTTAATGCAGTCATACATTTAATTTAATCCGATTCATTTGTGGCTAGGATTGATATAGGAATCCGCCAACGTGAATTGCTTTAGGAGAAATTTAAAAGTATATTCTTCAGATATATTCTATTTTGATGGTAATTCTGTTCTGGGGAGCATCTTGTACTGTCACTGTTTTTGTACTAAATCTTCAAATATTGTCTACTGTGTAAGGCAGAATGATTTCTTATCATGCACAGACCATTTTGTTTCCAGGGCAGCAAGACTCTAAGTGCATGCACAACTTGTCTTCCCTTGTAAAATCCATGATTTCGTTCAAAAAATCTGATTAAAAAAAAAAAGAAATCTTTACAAAAAGCTATCTAGGGACATACCAGATGTTGCAGTGATTTTAGTTATAAACAAATTGTTGACCATGTACAATATTTAAAAATAGGCCTATTTTGATGTGTTGCCTATTATACAAATACACAAAACACTTTTTGGAGGCCTCAGTTACAAGTGGCAGAGCTTTCTGTGTATAATTTGTCTAAATAATTTGTCTAATAAAATTGTTTTCTAAACTTGCTCTCATACCGTTGAAGTTCTAAATAATGTGAAAATTGAAAAGGCTCCATTTCTCCCGGCTCAAGCAAATGCTTTCAGAAAAAACATACCCCGAGTTCTTTTAAGAACAGAATATATATGGATATGAACCAACAGTGCTGTCAGAAAAAGAGGGTTATGAGACATCAAATACCTATGGTCCACATGGCAACTTAAGGAACGGTCTCTTTTTGCAGTGCATTACAAACACCACACATGCTATACAGATTTCCATCTGGAAAGTTTCTGTGGGCACACTCGTTGTGGAGCAAGACAAAGATGTGGGATTTGTTTTTTTTTAATCAGTGTGGGCAAAGCTACTGATTTAATGAAGCAGGACAAGAACCTGATGCACTTACCATGAAGAAATTCAGATCCTTTTGCAAAATCCAATCTATTTATTAATTTCCTTGCTACCAGAATAGCATATTTATCATAATTTATTCTATATTATTTATTTTTATTCTAGGTTTTTTTTTTCTGAATCAAATCATCTTCTTAGACAGCTATGACATTTTTACAGGTTTCTGTAACCTATGAAACTATATTTGAAAATTGCATATAATTTAATCTAAAACTTTGATTTTCTAAAATCCCACTAAAGCAAAGCAAACACAAGAGTAGTTGTATACATTAAGAAAAATTGAAAATAGACTAAAAACTAACAAAATTCCTTTCACATGAAAGATAAAATAGCTTCATTGGGCTTCATAAAGAGGCCAGAATCACAAAGCAATAGCTTTTAATCAAGCTAAAAAAAAAAATCAAGAACCACGGAAAATACAGATCTATAGCTTACTGAGCACTGTAGCTATCACAAACAATAAGGAATAGAGCAAACCATTAAGCAAAGCACTAAAAGTGAAAACTTCTCAACTTTGCGCTAAGTGAGATTCACTTTATAGTTTATAATCAATTTTAGAACTTGAACGTACCTCAAAAATCAACTAGTTCCAAACCCTGAGAGGTTAGGAGGCCTATAAAGCCAAAGAATTTCTGACTCCTAGATCAATACTATTTCCAGTAGGCCCAATATACCCAGATATAAAAATAGGAACACTAATGCCTACCTCACCATTTCAACGTGAAGCTTAGAACCCTTGGAGGAAATATTTTGTTTTCCTTGAAACAAGTCTCTTTACTGCTGAATCTAGAAAGAAATCATGTTACTGCAATCCCTACCTCGGATCTAATATATATCTCATTTCCGCTCTATCTAATGAGAATCATAAAACCACATTCTTCCATGATTGTATTAATGTGACATACTGATTGCCAGTTACTTCTAAGGCCCATATTTAGATCTGTGATTTCACCAGTGTGGGAACTCTTGCAAACCACAAACAATCCCTCTCAGCCTTAGATATAGTGGAAAGAAATTGTGTAGCTACAATAATCATATTCCTACAGCTGCCTACTGATGAACCAGATTGATAAACTGAGCCAGCATGGTCCTGGGATACCCAGGCTCTCCCAGCCTCACATTCCAATTCTCTCTAGGTTGGTAGTAGAACTTGCCAAGCACATGTTCCATCAGCACACCCCTGAAGAACTTAGGGTCACCTCCACACCATAAGGAGGACTTCGGGCATCACTTGAATAAATGAAGGGAGGAAAAAGTATTTATTAAATGCTACTACGTGCAAAGCACTGGGCAAATGTTAAAGGCTGACCAATCTTAGTGGGCCTAGTCACTTTTGAAAAGTGGACAAAACTGTTGATATTTCTCCATTATTTCAGAGCATGAAATTCTAAAATTACTACTTGGAGACAGCTTGATTTTTGGAACTTTGTACTGAAAAAATTACAGGGTAAAAAAATAAACTTGCTTTGTGTAGCACCTGATACAGCAACATAATCTATTATTTTCTTCATGTTTTGGATAGATCTTTGAGGAATATTAAACATTTCAATATATTTTTAATGCTTGCCAAATGTTTTTGCTCTATAACTTTTAGTATGGTGGAAAAAATCCACATTTCCAAATTAAAATAATAATAACTGTAAAGTAATCAGGTGCTTTACACACATTATCTGTTATGATTTTCATAATAACCCTTTGAGCTAGGTGCTATTTTTTTTTTTTACAAATGAGGAACTTAAGTGATCTTTCATTATTCTATTTTACATATTATTTGAGGGGCAGCTAGGTGGTGCAGTGGATAGAGCACTGGCCCTGAAGTCTGAGTTCAAATCCGGCCTCAGACCAAACACTTGAAACTTACTAGCTGTGTGACCCTCAGCAAGTCACTTAACCCCAATTGCCTCACTAAAAAAAATAATAATAATAAAATAAAATAAAATACATATTATTTGATATATCACCACTCCACCAAGTTTTTTGCTAGAAGAGGTGGAAATGATCTTTAGAATATATAGAAGCAATAAATGATTTAGAATTTGAACATCTAGGGGCAGCTAGGTGGTGTAGTAGATAGAGCACTGGCCCTGAAGTCAGGAGGACCCGAGTTCAAATCCAGCCTCAGATCAAACACTTGACACGTACTAGCTGTGTGACCGTGGCAAGTCACTTAACCCCAATTGCCTAAAAAAAATAAATAAATAAATAAATAAAGGAATTTGAACATCTAAAGCAGCCTTCAGAGATACTATCACTATACTATTGACAAAAAAATTATTGGTGAAAATGAAAAGAGCCCTGAGCTTGATCACAATTTTCTGAATCTATGATTCTTATCATATGATTAAGACTTTTGAACACTAAGATCCACGTTCTGTTTCTGAGGAGACAAAAAATATGGTGGAGATATGGGGCCAGTGCTGGTGACCAAAGATTGGGGCTCAATCAGCTGATTTTAAAACTATATTATATTTAAAGCCAAGGGTACAAACCACTGCTAAGAATTTCCCTTCCCAGGGCAGCTAGGTGGTGCAGTGGATAGAGCACCAGCCCTAAAGTCAGGAGGACCCAAGTTCAAATCCGGCCTCAGACCAAACACTTGACACTTACTAGCTGTGTGACCTTGGGCAAGTCACTTAACCACAATTGCCTCACAAAAAAAAAAAAAGAATTAAGAATTTCTCTTCCCTTCTCTATTTACATATCATCCAACCCCAAAACATTTTCCCAAACAATTGCTTTTATCGTAATTTGTGGTTTTAGCATTTCCTATTAACTCTGCTAACAGGATTAGAGGTCAAGAACTTCTTTTCAACATTGGCCTCACCAGCAGAACCACTCACAATTCCAAAGTATTTCATGACATAGGTACTTAGTGGAGACTATGTTTCCTACCAGACTATCTACTTCTAACAATGGCCAAGTTCTACTTATCCCTGGACATATGCCCTAGGGCCTCTAGGCCTCTTCTGCTCTGGCAAAGATGCAATGATCCGCATCTCCTGTATTCTGTCCATGATATGAATTAATGATGGATTTGCCATAAGTAGGTAGCTGTACTGGCTGCCTACATAGCTATATACCACAATGGGTACAAATTAGTATGGAGTCAATGAAGTAGACTCTGAAATCATGGAGCACAACAGGTTCATAGCTGAGGGCCATAAGGTCATTTTCACCCACAAAGATATTGGGGTTTTGTGAGGAAGTTCCTTTGTCTTTGCACCAAAGTGATAGTCCAAATTCTTGCCTTCCTCAATGTGTAGCTAAAGCATCTTATCTTCTTCCCTCAGGAGCTAATTTTTGAAATCTCAGTTCTTTTTACCTTTTCTTTGTTTTTCGTTTGTCATGTTGTGAAAGAGGAAACTAAAGGATAAAACTATGAAAAAAACAAAGAAAGTGAAAATGTATACTTCGATCTGCATTCAGACTTCATCAGTCTTTTCTCTGGATGTGGATAGCATTTTCCATCACGAGTCTTTTGGAATTGTCTTGGATCATTGTATTGCTGAGAAGAGCTAAGTCTGTCATACTTGATCATTGCACACACAATGTTAATGTCACTGTGTACAATGTTCTCCTGGTTCTGCTCATTCTTTTTACCTTTAAAAAATTACTCTATGCTGATATGTATAACTACATCATTATTATCAACTAATTTCTAATAGAACCTTATTAGTTAGACTTTTAAAGAGCTTTCATGAAAATCTCATTTGATCTTCCCATGAACCTTGTGAGGCAGACAAAGCAGATATTATCATCCCTGTTTGGCCGATGAATAGACCTAGATGGTCAATGACTTGTGATTGTGAAGTAAATTGCTGGGGTGGGACTATATTTTAGTTCTCCTGACTCTGAGATCCATGATAGATGGATCGATCGATAGGTATAGATTTTGACTACACCACATTACTATTCTGGGAGATTTTTATTTGAATGTTTTCTAAAAGCAAATAATCAAGCCAAAATCCTTCAGATATTGCTGAGTGCCAAAAGCAATGATAAATATTAAGCCAGGATTACAAAATTTTTCAAGGGTCATAAAAGTCTTCAAATTCAACATTGTCTCTGCCTGTAGGCGCCAAAGGCACTTTCTGTCCTACCTCGAAGAATACTAGATTAACGCTGGAAAGAGGGCTTTTGCAGATGAAAGAAACATTGAACTAGAGCTTAGTGATACTTAGAAATGAAGCTGATTAAGGGGCAGCTAGGTGGTGCAGTGGATAGAGCACCGACCCTGAGGTCAGGAGTACCTGAGTTCAAATTCAGCTTCAGACCAAACACTTGGCACTTACTAGCTGTGCGACCCTGAGCAAGTCACTTACCCCCAATTGCCTAAAAATAAAAAATAATAATAAAAAAGAAAAGAAATGAAGCTTATTCCGTGCATACCTTACAACTGAGAACTCTAAGGAACTTGAGAGGTCATCTAGTCCAACCTCCTCATTTTACAAATAAGGCAATGAAAAGCAAAGGTGGCAAATGGACTTGCCCAAGGAGTCACATCAGGTGGCAGTAGAGCAGAGCTAGAATGCCAGGGATCTGTGCTGCAGCCCATTGTCCTCAGTCCTAGCGCCCAGGTGCCTTGACTTTATTCCTGGATATTAAGCTAAAAGAAAAGCAAGCAGTCCCTTTCTGCTTAGCAGATCTGTTTCATTCACCCACAAACATGGATTCCAATGGAAATCAAGCAGAAATGGAATATAAATACAGATTATTATATTTATTTTAGGACTATAGCCTGATTTCTTTGAACTCTCAACATAGGATAGATCATCTTTTTCAGGGGTATCAGGATCCCCTATGAAAATATGCAACATGCAGTGCCTAGATAAGGAACAGGCCCAGAAAAGGTGCAATTAATTATACTGAATAAATAGTAGAATTGGAATTTGAGCCCAAGTCCTCAATACTAGTTTTATTTTCACACACCCTCCCCCAACCCCTAGTAAAAGAGATAGGGAAGAAGGAATGTTACTGAAAGATTTGTAAAAGGATTCAACTTGGTTCATGAAGTTGAACTGACTTACCTGATACTTGCTAAGTACATCCTGTCTAATATGTTTGGAATCAATATTAATGATATCGAGATGGTCATTCCAAAACAATGATTAGAAAAAAACCCTCCGTCTAGCCCTTCTTATAAAATAAAATATAAAAGGTATGTTTATCCATTTATAACATCCTAAGGATCCAAGATTTAGAGCTGGAAGACCTTGACTGCCATTTAAGTCAACCCCTTCATTTTACAGATGAGGAAAAAGGAAACAGAGAGATGAAATGATTTGCCCAAGACCTCTGATCTCAGAGCCACTTTCCCCCGCAGCACAGTTAATCATGACAAAAATTCCCCTGAGGAAAGCATAGAGACCAGTTTGTTGCCCCAACTCAGAGGGTTCCACGGAAGAGGCCCCGAGCAGCAAAGTAGCTGATGCAAAAAAGCCCAGCCTCATTGGCAGGGAAGACTGCAGAAAGGACTTCCACCCCACAAAGCTGCTTCATATTCTACTGCCTGTTTTTTCCAAAGTTCCAAATCATGCAGTAACATCTATCCATCCACTTCTTATACGGGCCGCACGCCGACCTTCTGCCAGTCATGCGCCAGTACCTACTTCCCTTAAAAGAAGTACACCACCAGAGTCTTACCCACGCCTGGGTCCTCGGTCCTCAGCCGGATCACCACACAGAGACAAGCCATCGGGAGGCACCAACACCAGAGCTTTATTCAGAGGCCAACACAGCAAACCATCATAGCAAGCCCAAACAGCAAGGCCAGAGCAACAAGGCAGGAGCCAGGGGAGCGCGCACGTGTGTGATCTGACCACACTTGTTCCTAAGTACCTACTTAGCCCCTCCTCCCCAGCCCGCTACTAGCCAAAGATTGTAGGGTCAGATACCGGAAGGGGCTGTCTGAGTTTAGCACACCAAGGGGGAGGGAGTGACGTAGGAGGCCAGGATTGGATACAGGAAGGAGGCATCTGGGATTGACGCATAGACAAGAGTACGTGACCTAGGAAGTCAGACTCAGGAGGGGACTGGGTCATTGCTGCACAAAGTCAGGAAGGTCACAAGAGGCATCTGGGGATGACGTTGCATATAGGGAGGGGACTAAGCAGAGGGAACTCAGTCCTCTGCCATCCCACTCCCACGTGGCACCGCCCCTTGCCTCAGGAGCTCAGGCTCGGCTACTTCCTTGCACCCAGCTTATCTCATAGCACTGCCCAATTGCCTCATGGCTTCTCCGAATCCAGCCCATCCCAGTACACACGACTCTACCTACCACAGTCCCTGCCTTGACTTCCAAAATACCCAGATCTTACCTTACCCATGCCACAGCACCCAACTGGCAGCTGCCAACATCAGACAGTCCCTCACAACTTCTCTGTGATTATGAATGGAGATCATAAACCTCACCAAATTGAGGTGTTACTGACAGCTTATCTAACTTCAAAGAAAGCTAAAACTAGAAGTGTATTATTTCTTTTTGGCTCAATCAGTAAGCTTCTTGAAATGTTTTTTAAACTTGACAAGCTAGGGTACTATGGGAATTTTTCTTTTCAAAAGAAGACCACTCTCCCAAAACAGATTTCTGTTTTTTTCCTCTATAGGGAAACCATACTACCAGCTCTGAGTTCACAACTCTCCTCAAAAAAAGGACATAGAATTCTCAATAAATTTTTAAGATAAAATTAATTTCCATCAGGATGATATCCACAGATGGAGCACTAGGGCTGCCTAGACTCCAAATATAAATCTTTTCAACACACACACACACACACACACATATTTACATTTTCATATAAACCGTGCCTATTTCCAGTACAGTTAGCACAAAATCCCTACATATGCCAGGAGTTCAATTCATATGAATTTTTCAAAATAAGTACATGTCATCGCAACATCACTGAGAGGTCATGAAATCAAATGACGAAAAGCTCTCACAATTCCAGAAAAGGCAATAATTGCTACAGTCACTGGTAACTCCCCAAAAGCTTGAAACAGTAAAGTGAATTCCAGCTTCATGCCATTATTCTATTTCAGGTGACTGATATTTCTTTCTTTCTTTTTTTTTTTTTTTGGTCTAGGCAATGCAGTTAAGTGACTTGCCCAGGGTCACACAGCTAAGTAAGTGTTACATGTCTGAGGTCAAATTTGAACTCAGGTCCTCTTGAATCCAGGGCCAGTGCTCTATCCACTGTGCCACCTAGCTGTGCCAAGGTGATTGATGTTTCTACTTAAAATGAATGCTATTGCAAAACTGGGCTTAGTAGCCTAAAAACTTTTCCTTTTTCCTCTCTAAAGCTAAGTCATCAACACTGATTTTTGTAAAAGAAGGCTATCCATTAAATATATTCTGACTTAAGTCAATCCAATATGTGGAAATCTGAATTTAAAAAATGAATAAAACTAGAGAAATTTGTAAAGGAACTCATAATCAAGTATCTTTCAATGAGCTTTCCTAGTACAATTAAGTATTTTTTTAAAAGGTGGTATACACAAGTTGTAGGAAAATAACTAAGGTATCTCAAATTCAACATATCTAAAACAGAACTCACTATTTTTTTTCTAAAAGTCACCCCATCTTATGAACTCTTTTGCTGCTATTTGTCCTTCATTCTTGTAGAGGACCATGGCATCAGGCAGGTGATGCCATGACATGCAAGTGAATTGAATTTAAGTGAGGGAGGGCTGTGCAAAGTCACCAGCCTCACTTTCTCCTCCGGAGCCATCTGGATCCAGTGGCCAGATATAGATCAGGATGATTGGAGATGGCCCAGGATATAGTGGGAGACCTTGGCCTCTTCAAGTTAAGGTCTTTAACTCCTGTATTTCTGTCAAGGATACCACAAGCCTTTCCAATCATCCAGGTTTTCCACCCTAGCATCACCCGTGGCTCCACAATTAATTTCTGCGTATGGTCAATTATACCTTCACAATATCTCTCACATCCTTCAAACCACCCCATGCACAACAGCCTGGGTCAGGACCTCATTGACACCTTGACAATTGGAAAAAGCTTCTTGCTTTTTGTAAAAGACCATCCCTCCTTACTTCACCTCTTTCCCCTCTCTACACCATCCTCCACAAGTGATTTTCCTAAAGTACCCTTCTAAATATGGCACTCTCCTACTCAATAAACCCCAGCTGTTCCTTATTACCTCTAAGCTCAAATACAAACCGCTACATTTGGAACATAAAGCTTCTACAACCTGACTCCAATCTACCTTCCTCCCTGTTCATTCATACAAAATACTCCATCTCCTGTTCCTGGGGCTTTGTATTATCTGTTCCCTGTGCCTGGAATGCATTCCCTCCTTACCTCTGACTTGTTTCCTTTAAATCTCAGCTCAAGCACTACTCTCTAAATGAAATCTTTCCTCCCAGCTGCTAGTGCCCCCCCCATACGCACACTTACTCGGTTCTATACATTATATACAACAATATCATAGGTATTTTTCCTGAAGTAACTCCAACACAGGAACCTGAAGACCATTGCAACAGCTGGATGTAGCTTTGAGAGGAGAGGAGGAAAGGGAAGGGGGGAGTTTTCTGGGGTTGGAAATAGAACTTCAATAATAGAGGAGCGGGGGCTACCCCATTCAAGCTGGGGTATAGGCGTGAAGGTGAAGGAGAGCTCTCAGCTTTGTGCCTCCAAACTACTACATGCGGACCTTTATGTTTTGTTTTTGTTCTTTTTTTCCTCCTGAATACCATCCACCCCTGATCTCCTGCCTCAGTTTACTGAAGCCTTAGTTCCTGCCTCCCCGCGTCCATCGTGGAATCACTAGCCATCAGGGGTGAAGAGAAAAAAGAGAACTTTCCCCCTACCCCTCTCATGCATCAGTCTGCAGCTGTTCAGGTCCACAGTGGCCATGGCACTAAGACACCAGCCTGACCAAAGGCTGGAGATGAAGGGGCAGAGCTAGTCTACTGGGGAAGCAGGCTCTCAGAAACAAAGTATGCATATGAAGTTTTAAAAATAAGTGTATGTCATTGCAACATTGTTGTTTCTTCTATTGTTATTGCTATTGCTGCTGATGCTGCTGTGGTTTTCCTGAGCCCAGCAGGTAGTTTAGCTGGTGGTGCAATGTGTTTTCTTATTTCAGGAAGAATTCCGAGGCATACCCTGGCTGAAGGGGGTATGAAGGAATGAATCCCCCTTAACTCAGGAATGCTTTCTAACATATCTTAGGCTTAAGGTGTCCATCCTGGTGAAAAAAAGGGCTAAACAACAATCCAAGAGTCAAAGAAGTTGCTCAGAACATCTAGTGCCTTCTCACTAGCCCCGGGTTTTTCTGTGATACATGGGCTTTCAAGCCCTGAGCAGAAATAGTGCAACACAGAAGTTCCCACCTAGGAGACAGAAGGGCCTCCACTTTTTCCTCCCAGACACAGGGAGCACAGGTGTAGATATGACTGGGCCAGAGATCAGTGTGCAATCAGAGCGGAGTCAGGGGCTATCAGTTAGACAACAGAGTCCTGAATTCTCCGGAAGATGACTGGGAAGTTCTTTCTCTCTCTTCAGTTCAAGTGCCCAGACGCTCATGATGGGGGCATCAACCAAGTTCCTCTAGGGACAGTCACTTGTATATATAAATACAAAGCAAACTGTGTGTGTATGTGGAAGCATGTATATACATGCATATGATATATATGGCATATACTATATACAATATATATTATCCACATGTGTATGTATTTATGTATGTGTACTTGTGTTCTTTGAAAATACAAATAGACATATAGTTAGGTGGTGTGGTGGAGAGAGCACCAGATCTGACGTCTAGAAGACTTGAATTCAAATCTGCCCGTGAAAACTTATTAGTTGTGTGACCTTGGCCAAATCATTTAACCTGTTTGCCTCAGTTTCCTCATCTGTAAAATGGGAATAGCACCTACCACCTAGGGTTGTTGTGAGGATCAAACGGGCTTGGCACAGTTTCTGGCACAGAATAAGTGCTATGTAAATGTTAATTATTATGTTATCTATTCCCCCTCTTCCTCATAGAACATAAGCTCTGTGAAGAGAGAGACTGTTTCATTTTTGCCTTTGTATCTCCAGCATAATTATTGACATGACTGTTGACTGATATTCCATTTTTTTAACCCCTACCTCTGATTTCACTGGTATAAGAAATTCATGGCTCCCTCTGGCAATGTGGATTGATACCTGCTTGGCAATTTAATAGTCTTAGAGAATTGTTCCAGGAGTGGGGAATCTGCGGCCATGTAGCCACAAGGCCGCAGATTCCCCATCCCTGGTTAGGCACTGAGAAATTAAATAAAATGCTCAAGTTGATGATGTTCATGACGTTAGTTTGGGTCTGAGTCAGGATTTAAAATCAGATCTCTCCTACTCTGAGGCTAGCTTTCAAATCATGGTCCCATGCTGCCTTCCTTATGTCTCTCAGTCAGTCAAGAAGCATAATTAAGCACTTGCTTTGTTCCAGGCACTGTGCTAAAACGGTAGACAAAGAAAGGCAAAAGTAGTCCCTATCTTCAAGGAGCTAAAAGGATCATGGGACAGAGGGGACAATATGTAAAGAAATCAGCATGTACAAAATACATACAAAGCAGATGAGGTAATCTTAATAACAATAAGATGCCCATTTTTACATATTTATGTATAACCATAAAAGCTCATATTTATATAATGCTTAAAGGCCAGCAATGTAATTTACATATATTGTCTGTTTCAATTCTCACAACAACCCTGTGTGAAGAATGTGCTATTGTTATTTCCATTTTACAGATAAGGAAACAGAGGCTGAGAGAATAAGTGACTTGCTTTGGGTCACATAGCTGGTAAACATCTGAGGCAGTATTTGAACTCGGGTCCCTTTGACTCTGGGTCCAAAGCTCTACTCATTAAGCCACTTAGTTGCTTCTGAGAAAGAAAGCCACTAGCCTTTCTTACATCATATAAGAAATCTCTCTATGAATTTTATACCAGATAAGGAGAAATCACTTAACATTTTTAGCATTTTCAGCAATCTCACCAATATTCAATTATGCTGAACAAATAGTCAATTTGCTACTATTGGGCAAGCTACTATGCTAGTCAAACAGTATAAAAAGAAAAAATTAAACATTCTCTGTGCTCAAAGAGCCTAGATTATGGATGAAGCTATTCTGACATACAAAGTAGAGAGTAAAGGGATCAGATAAAAATATCAAAGTGCTCTAGGAAGCTGGGTAGCATTTCAGATCCTGCCTCAGACACTTTGCCTCTGGGCAAAGCTCTCATCTTCTGTCTCCTCATGTATAAGATGAAGATTCTTTTATGAGGGCAAACTGGGCTCTTTTGCCCCAGTTCTTATCCAGCATTTAATTGCTGACTGGGCATTGCCTCAGACAAACTGAGACCTGGGAAAGACCTAGCTCGAAGAGGCCAGGGTCTCCCATTGCATCCAGGGCCATCGCCAGTCATCTATGTCTTGCCACTGGGCTCCAATGGCTATGGAGGAGAGAGCGTGGCTGATGACTTTGCACAGCTCTGCCTCACTTAAATCCAATTGACTTGCAAGTCAAGACATCATCCTCCTGATGTCATTGGTTCTCTTCAAGAACAATGGACGACCAAGATGAATATAAATATATATATATACATATATATACACACACACATACATACATATATATATAATGGGGATCACCTGCTCCATACCATTGTTGTAAGGAACAAATGACATAATATATATAAAACATTTTGCAAATCTTAAAGCTCTCTATAAATGTCAGTTATCATCATCATTATTAGCTCTAGGAATAAGTGAGGAGGGAGAAGACTATTACATGTAGGGTGTGTGTATGGCAAAGAAGTAAAGAGAAAGCCTCATGGAGGGAAACAGCACATGAGATGATGTTTAAAGGAAGAAAAGGATTCTGAATGGCAGAATTGAGAACAGAGTAAATTCAAAGACCGGGGGATGGTTTGTATTGGTTTCTTCCAAAAATGAGATATTACTTTTAGGAAATAACTAAGAGTCCAGTCTAGCTGCCACATAAAATGTATGATGGGGGATCATGTGAAGGCAGGAAGGGACACTGGGAAGATAAATAAGGGCCAAATTGTAGAGGACCTTAAACACCAGGCTAATGAATTTGTTGTTTTTTCCTACAGGCAGTAGGGAGCCATGAAAGATTTTTGAACAGTAGGATGGCATGTTCCTAATAAGAAGACTTCGGCAGCAATGCTGAGGATGCATTAGAGAGGAAATGACAGAGAAAACAATTAGGACAGTATTACAATAATCTGGCTAAGAGATGACAAGAACTTTAAGATGATGAGTAGCTGGAACATAAAATGTACCACATCTGAATCAAACTAAAATTTTAAAATATTTTTCTTAAAAAATTAAGAGACGTATTTGTGTCCATTGTTATATTGAGGATAGAAGTATCAACATAGTAATTACCTAACTTTTATACATATTAGTAGTATATGAATAATAGTTATGAGATGTGAATTTTGCATTAAAATATCACCTGCAACACTGTGTTTGCATTTAATTCACTGTCAGCAAAAGTAAATAACATAACAATTTGTGCTCCTTGAGGTCAGGGGCTGCTTCATTTTTCTCTTTGTTTTCCTTGATATAGAATAGGTGCTCAATAAATGGTTGGTGATGAAAGAATTGATTGGTCCATTGATTATGTTGCTACATACTGATGTGTTTTTAAAAATGAAACATATCAGCAAAAGAGTACAACTCAAGAAACCACTCAACAATGAAATTGACTCCCAGGTTCAATTCCAAATTTTATATCTCTGAGCAGGTAATAAAACTACTTATTCCCTCATATTTCTTCACATGTTGTGAAGTTTAAAATAATTATATTTCAGGATCCTTAGGTGAAAGGTGTTATATAACTGTAAATCACCATTACTATTCTGTATTCTTCCTGTGAAATTTGTCCACGATCAACTTGTCAGGCAACAGGAAACATATCACATCATAGTTCCAAAATACATGTACTGTCTGAACATAAACCAAGACACAGTCCTAAGAGGGCCCGGTCTATCAGCTATGAACAACTTAAAAGTCGAAGGACCTGGCCTTGCTCACAGTTTAAGCTGAAGCAAATCAGTTCTCCTCTCTGGGCCTCACATTACTTTCCTACCTACGTCACCCTTACTATGTGAGTGACTGTGGGTAAGTCACTTGATTAATTTCATACTGAAAAGAAGTAGGCATTAGACTAGACAAGATAGAATTTTCCTTCCCACTTTACATCTATAACCTTTGGGTCTTTTCACATTATTTAAGAGCATCTCCCTTTTTCACAAAAAAAGCTCTTAGTTTCCTTTTCATCTTTTCTATCTAAAACCCCATGGATATCCAATCCTACCTAACCAAAAACTAACAAGGAAATAAAAAAAAAAAACCAAGCAAACAAGTCTTATAGCACTTTCCCATGAGAGGTAAAAAGAGAAAAGAACATGATGGTTAACAAAGCAAATTATAATAATAATGCATGCATACAATTGCTTTGTGCCACACAAGAGAGAACAGGTAATGTAGGATAATGGAGATCCTTGTTGATTTTCTGAAACACTAATATTGGCAAAAGTTTAGCAACGTGACCTCCTTTACATCTGTTTTCATGTGGGTAGGGATTTATCCTACTGCCTATTTTGGAAAAAAAAAATAGACTAAAATTATTTTACCCCTTCAGTTTTCAATTAAGTTGTCCAGCGCTTCTAGACTAAGTTCAAGTTATAATTGGAAAAACTTGGAGTTGAGCTGTTTAAACATGGTCAGATGAATGCCTCATTTTACCTTCATTCATAGTCTTTTTTATTCAGCCTTTTAGGTACAATAATATCCATTAGTTCTCTCCATCTGCTCATTAGAAATTCCAACTAGCTCTCCTATGGGCAATAGATGGCTGCTTGATCTTACTAGGATTTTGAAAAGATCAGAATTAGTTCCAATCACTGCTGATACTCCAGAATGTTGGAGGGTCTAGATATACCAGAGCTGCTGGGTTCATCTTTCTATTGATACCAATAATAATTTCCTTGAGAAATTTCAAGCTATCACTCAAACCACCAAGTCAAAGCCCTGTCATGGGCTCTTTTTATCCAAATGTCTATCATAAAAAGACTGGAAAATTGTGTTAACTTGAAATCCACAGTCCACAGCATTGCAGTCCACAGCATTGCAGTCCACATTCTTAGTTTTTACCATCACTTCTGCATGTGGTCCAGTGAGACTAGATGGAATAGACCCATAATGAATTGATGACAAGGTCAGTATGACTGTCCTGAAGGTCCAGAGCAACCTCCTTCCCTGGTCAAACTCTGATTTCCTTAACAGTATCAGAAGATTTCAGCTTCTTCATGACCAATGCTTTCTCTCTGCCAAGTATATCCCCAACGTAAGTATGGCCATCTATCTGCTCCAAAGTTATAATAAAAGGTGGGTCTGTTACTGGGAAGATTACAAGGTGGAGGGTTTTTTTTAATTTTTTTTTTTATTTTTTGGCAATTGGGGTTAAGTGACTTGCCCAGGGTCACACAGTTAGTAAGCGTCAAGTGTTTGGTCTGAAGCCGGATCTGAACTCAGATCCTCCTACCATCAGGGCCGGTGCTCTATCCACTATGCCACCTAGCTGCTCCAAGGTGGAGCTATTTTTAAATCAGACTTTTGTGCCCTCCATTTCTTTGGTCCTCTGCCTCTCCAAAAAGACACTGCTCCATCTCTCACTTGGTTGTCTTGGGTTCTGAGCCTGCAGCTCAGCACTAGTAGTGTTGTTGGACTGTGGCCTGTACTTAAGAAAACAGAGTCCAGATTCCCAGGTTACAGCCCAGTCCAACCAAATTGAGAGTAAAGTGTCTAAAGACCACGAATGGAATGACATTCCTAGGATTCTTCAGAGTGAAGGGCTTCTTTTATTGTCAGAATTGACAGAGAAGGGAAGATTACATTTTATATTAAACAACATTAAAATTAATTTTCCTGTCATTCCCCCCTCTGATTCGCTGAGACACACTGTCTTCTCAATGAATCACTAACTGGTATAACAAACACTTAACATGGTGTGAAGAGTGTGAGGGGAAAGAGGAGAGAGATTGACTGATACATTGATAGGAGGCCCTGAGGGTAGTCCCCTTTGACAAGCAGGCCTTACAAAAAATAATGGTGCATGGGGAAGAAGTGAAAGGAAAGAGTAACCCATTCCTCCTGTCCATTGCATCAGTCTGCTGGATAGATCATAAGTCACTATCCATTAAGATAACTAACTGTGCTGAAATTCTTTAACTCAAAACAGAAAACTATAGGATATTAACTCTGATAAATAATAGAATTATACCTTGGTCTCTCAAATCTTTACATCATTGCCTAATTATTCCCATATCATTGTGAAGTATTTAAAGGACCTTGTCTTGCACAGGAATATATAACTAGTAACAAGCAGATGACAAGGCCAAGCACTCTCTACTTAGTTTTTCAGGATATGGTATTAACTATAGTCTCAGACTGAAAACAGTAAGAGGTGCTAAGGTATTGTAGCAATAAGATTCATTACAAAAATCACAGCTTAACTTGCCTTCATTAGAGAGATTTACTATGAGAAGAAGAATGATTATAACAGCATCAATACTGGTCCTCCAGGCCTAAGCCCAAGGGCACAGAGCCACTCAACACATGTATAAGAACAGTATGCACAGGGGCAGCTAGCCAGCACACTGCATAGAGCACCAGCCCCGAAGTCAGGAGGACCTGAGTTCATATCTGGCCTCAGACCAAACACTTGACATGCACTAAATGTGTGACCTTGGGCAAGTCACTTAACCCCTATTGCCTCACTTTAAGAAAAAAAAAAAAAAAGAATGATATACGCAGCTAAGTATATGTCAGGATACACAGCTAGGTTCAGGATTAGCCAGGTGGGAAGATTTCTTGTACAGGAAGATGAATTGGGAGGATCCAACCTTAGCCTTCCCAAGGTCACCTTCCAACCTTCTTTCCAGGGACAGATATCCACTGGCCTTAGAGCATCTCAAATGTCACTCTTATTAAGCTGCTGGCATTTTTCTTAAAGTGGTGAGACATTGACCCAAGGACACAACAAATGTAGAAATGAGGCTTAAAAAGAATATTCAGGGTCCTAAAATGTTTCCCCTCAAACAGCATAGTCTCACTAATCACAGTGGAGCTGGACACAATTGTTATCAATACTCTCAAGTTATTGCAATAAGTTTCTAGCAAATGAAACTTTATCAGGCCTTCTAAAAAAAACTCACATAAAACATTTTACATTCCTTCCTACTAGTATTTCTCCTCAAAAACATCTTAAAAATTCAGCCTGATGTAAAAAGGCAGTCAGAAGCTGATGAAGTAATAACATCCAGTAAGATCTCCTAAATGGTGAATATATGATAGCTGTAAACCTCCAGACTGACAGCTATCTACCTCTTATTCAACCCTTAAAGCGAAAATAAATCTTTAAGGCTAGAGTTTGTAGGACTGAGTTGGCTAAAATGTAATTTCAGTATAGACCATTCCAGATATAACTTCATAATTAAGCAAATTCCTAATTGTTTGCAATAGGGAAGGAGATTCAGTTTTCTAAGTAGATAGCCAATAAAACTTACTTTACTATAAGAAAACAGGGAGTTTCCAGTTTCTTAAATTATACTACTTCAGGATATTAACAGTTTTCAAACATTTTCTTTTCCTTTAACAGTTTATCTAATAATCTAGCAACATCCAGATTAGAAAAGAAGCTACATTCCTAACAATATATCTGCTCAATATCACAAACAATATCATGGATTTGAAACATGAAACAAAACCCATCTCCAGCCGGGGGATCTCAATTCAGTTGAATGCATCTCCAAATTACCTTACACAGGGAATTGTTCTGAACAAATTTAAGTGAAATTTATTTTCTAAATAAATCTATAAACTGTCTCATTCTAACTAGGTGGACCCACAGCTCTTAGGTTTAAGCACCATAGAACTTACACCATGTCACCAGCAGAGTTGAAACAAACTTTCCACCATCTCAAACATCTTATCAGATAAAACAATGAAGAATTTTTTTTCATTATTGCAATCTGAATGAAATAAAATACTCTTTTAAAAGATAGCTATCTTTAGACAACTTTTTAACAACTTAATAACCTAACAGCACCTAAATTATAAGAGAATTTATTTTCCTATCTACGTTGGTTGGACAAAGTTTCACAACATAGACATATATTAATTTTACACTAACAATACTAGGAAGTACATATATAACTTTACCAATGTGAATTCACACCTGTTGTTAGCAGGTAACTTAAAGTGTGCTGGGCTAATTACTGCAAGAATCTAGATGACTAATCTTCCAACCAGGCAGAAAAGCTCTGAGTTAGGTTTGGTGCTGACAGGGTATGACCCATTTTCCCCAGGCAGAAAACTTTGTGGATTTTCAAAGGAAGTTAATAAATAATTCTCAATTTATACAATACAAGGAAACATTTAAGGTATTATATAATAGTTATAGATCACAATAGCCAATATTTATATAATGCCAGTTGATCACTATATGGGCAAGGCCTGGAAGCTAAGCACCCTATGAACAGAGCTTCCTACAACCCATCCTGAAATGAATGAGTAGGCACAGCTACCAAATGCTTATCTCACTTCACTTGTAAAAAATTCTTAGGGCAATGTGGTACAGTGGGTAAGGATTGACCCTTTTGTAATTTCTAGTTCCCAACAAAAATTAACTCTCATACCTAATTACTTCAAACTGTTAGTTTCCTATATGTTTAAAGAGTTTTTAAAAAACATTATATAAGTACTTTAAAAAATCTCCAATCCAAAAGAACACTGAGTTAAAAGGAATTTACCATTTTACCAATAGTCCTAATACAATGAATTATCACCTTTCCTGTAGGCACTATTTTCATACAGCTAACAAATTGGTAAGCTGAGGTAACTTGGTTTAAGACTACACAATTAACAAATTTCCTGGTCTGTACATTTTCCCAATACTTTTCCTTAATGCCAAATAGCAAAATAAAGTGATAATTGTCCCGCTTAAAATGAAACCAGAATTAATTCAATTACACCTGGATCTAAATTCCCAAATGGTATCACACAGAAGCTCAATTTATAGTTTCAATTATTTAGTATCATATTTTACACAAGGACTGTTTATTCCAAGCATTTCATATAATGGGGTTCACTATTTCCAGCCAATACATTGCCAGCAATTTTAAAAACAGCAGTCTGATGTTAGGTTTTAATCTATACCAAATATCACACTTAAGAGCACATTGAAATTAAGTTCAAATCTAGATTCTACAATCTCAGAAAGAATCCATTGCTTATTAATTTACCCCGAGCCCTCTTCAGCTTTCTCTATGAGCTTTCAAATCAAGCTGCAATTTTTATTACTCCTAAAGTTTGTACAAATAAATTTTCTCACTACCTTTCCATTTAAACAAAGTAAACTTTCTCCAACCTTCTCAACACACTTAAACCTTCCTTTCATTTTTATACATCTCTCTTGTGGTTTGAAAACCTGAACCTTCTTTATTACTTTCCATAGTCTTCCCTTAATTTCTATCTTATTTCTCTTTTTCTAAATCTCCAAAACCTTTCACACAAACCCAATGACTTACCAGAACCTCACTTTCCCAAGTTGTAGAGTTCATTTCAACCCAGGTGATTTTCTTCACTAATTTACCGGTCACAATTATATTCTGTTGTTCGATTAGTCACAATTCAGGTGTTCTCTAGGAAATTAAAGAGCTCCAAATCTCTCACTCTCTCAAAAGGAGACAGAAATTTGCACCGCCTATTCCTAGTTCCAATATAGGAAGAAGTTTGTGGGACAAATCCTTCAAAAATCCATTAAGATGTTTTTAGTAATTACAAAAACTTTTAGGAGGCCTGCAGTGGCTTATGATCCTGTTAAAGCACAGGAGTATGGTTCTAAGCCTTCTCAGCCCTAGTAGCAGCTTGGAAAAAAAAGACCTGCCAGTGCTCAATTAACAATCAAGGTCTGGTATGTTATCCACAAAAGTTAATTCAAAGCATTTTCCAGATTAAATCATACTTACTCTCTTTTCTGTTAACTCACTCTTCACTTTGCAGAATCTGGAGAGAGTTAACACTTTGTAATTCATAAGTCAAGACAATTGTATTTTTTTCAATTCTTAACATTTCTTATACAAACGGTATTTATAATGGTAACATACATGCTAAACATAAATTGCTAAAATTCTAAATTGATTGCATTTAAGACCACTATAGAAAAGCCTTCGTGCAAGTGTGCATGAAAAAAAAAAAACTTATTTTGCAGTTTTATACATATTGCCCTGATGTTTAATTTTCTCTCCTAGCAGTAAAACAATGAGCCAGTTATTGTGAGGAGGTAGTGTTTGTATCTCCCTTAAAACAAATTCTAAAAAATGTTAACCCAACCCTTACATTCTCAAACCTGGTAGAGCCCCAAGGTAGAGCCCAGTTCAACCTAATTGAGAGTAAAATGCCTCAGGAAAAGAAAGGGAAAGGAAGGATCTTTGTGAAAACTTAGACCTTCCCAGAGTGGTTAAAAATACACAGACAGACTTGCCAGCAAAGTTTTTCCTTCTAAGCTCCGTGCCCACAATTGCATTCACACAGACTCTGAGAGCCAAACACATAAACAGCTCAGAGGTGAGACAAACCTCCTGCTTGGCTCTCCAATGAAGCACCTCTTTGAAAAGCACATAGAGGACCGAACACCAAACAGGGCTGATGACAGACGGGAGTCTGCTCTCACTTTAGGCTGCTAGCTGTGCTAAGTCAAACACATAAAAATATAAATAGTACATTTAGCATTCCAAAAAGACAACAAAAGATTGAAGCTTCCTTAAAAATAATTAGAGCGTACACAATAAAGCCTTTTTAGGTCAAATTCTGGGATATATGTGTGTGTATTTATATGTATATATACACATATGCATACATATAAACATAGATGTGTATATGTACACATACACATATATATGTATGTGTGTCATATATATCCATATATGACAAATATAGATTATTCAGATTCTTGGGCGCCTCCATCAGGTCTTTCACCTGAGAAACTCTATTTTAGTTTCATTTTCTTTCTTTTGAGATTCCAACCCGCCTAATCCTCCCTAGAGGAGAATTTATTTTTGATTTAGCCTCCTTTTTTCCAATCTTGGGTTTTTTAATGTTTTCTTGGAGGGATGAAAGCCTAGATTCTGTTTCCCTCTTAATGGCTTCTAACAGTCACTGATTAAAGGAGTCCCAGCCAGGGTGTTTGATTTTTGACTCTGTCTTATTGAGGGAAATCTTTGGACAGTTAACTTTATCTTTACCAAAGGAACCCCACTGTGGCCAACAGTTTTCAGGGATGGGATCCTAGAAATTGCAAGCATCCAAATGGTACTTCAAAGTCATTTGATTGGCTGCACTTCCCTCAGGGGGCAGATAAAGTGGACCCCAAATTGCCCATGGGTCTTTACCAGTATTCTCTATTAAAGAGGACGCTACTGAAAATGACATGGGAGTGGAGATTCAAAAGGGATTATGTACTTACCGCTGGAGTGGGAGGGGAAGTGGGAACTGGGCACAAGTGGCCTGTTCCAGTACCAGGGGATACAGAAGCTCATTCCCAGGACCCAGCAAGACATAATCTTTGGTGAATCCCACTGCTGCCACCAATTTAATGCCAAGTCTTGAAATAAATCAAACTCATAAATGGAGGAAAAGATGTCTTCAATGAGATAAAGAGGGTCGAGAGCCTGGGCTGCCACATGTACCTGAGTACAAGAGTGTCCACAGGAAAAATTACAGAAAGGATGAAAAGAGGGGAGAAGGTTGTCATATGAGGAACCATGAAGAATTGTGAAGCCCTAGCTACCCTTGGCAGTCTGAGCAAGAAAACCCACTTCATTCTGGTTGTTTTTACCCTCGATTATCCAGTTTGCCCCAAAACTTAATCGGGGGCAAGAACACCTGGAGTCACTTTCAGTACCTGTGGCTAGCCTGAGTTAGTTTCTGTTTACAAGATAAATAGAGCCCAGATTCCCAGGGTAGAGCCCCAAGGCCAACCTAATTTAGAGTAAAATGCCTTAAGAAAGGAATCAAATGACATTTCTAGTATTCTTTACAGGGAGGAGTTTCTCTTATTGTCAGGGTAGTCTTTTGACAGAGAAGGGAATATTATATTTGATATTAACATTTTAAAATTAATTTTCCAGGTTACTCTTCCATATTCTTTCACTTTTCAGCCAATATCCTTAAAGTGTCCTCATTCTTAAGGATTGAGTCCTTTGAGAAATGATTATTTATAACCAGTATCTTGGAGATACTGCCTCCCTCCAAAGTCCTGACTTTAAGTTCCGTTTTCCTTCAGAAAACCATTACTGATAATGAGATTTCTTTGACACTCCTTGTCTTGGTCAGACCCCACCCAAGCTTGCAAGGAATTTAATCTAAGATGGGGAAGTCCACTGTGCTCTACTCAAGCTTGGGTGGAACCAGATTCTTTTAGAATCCTTTTAGAACAGAGGTTCCCTTATTTGGCCGACCACTCCCTTTTCAAAAAAAAATTACACAATGCTTCTCCCCACCCCTAGAAATATACCTTCTTTAAAATATTTTTAAATGATGCATCTTAAATTTAATAATTTATTGTAAATGTGTGTTTTTTCCTGCATTGAAATTTTAATGATGCAGTATCGTATTATACAGTATCATATTGTAAACAAGTCATTACAGGCACATATTCCTGCTGATGAGTGCTGAACTTCCTAACAATGCAGGACAGGCTTGCCTGCCAACACTTGCTTGTTAAGATCAATCTGCAGGGTCAGCTAGGTGGTGCAGTGGATAGAGTATCAGCTCCAGAGTCAGGAGGAGCTGAGTTCAAATGTGGCCTCAGATACATAACATTCACTAGCTGTGTGACTCTGGGCAAGTCATTTAATCCCACGTGCCTCACCAAAAAAAAAAAAAAAAAAAAAAGGGCTCCGTCAGCAGACTTGACCACTGATGTGACTTGCATTTTGTATGTTTATTTAGAAAATAATGCGATCACTGTGACTTTAACTCTGTTAAACAACATATAAAACATGTACAAATGGTTTTTCAAAATTTTCTTATCTTCTCTTCCTTCCTCAAGCTTCCACCCCCCCCCCCCCGCTTATTTTTATTCATCCTCCCCCCCATCATCTACTTTGGAAACCTCTGGCCTAGATGGCCCAAGACTGAGAGTGGTCTGATATAACTGGAAGTGGTCTGGTATACAGATATTTTCTCTGTCCAGAGACAAACTGGCATGATGATGGAGTGACGTCAGCCCCTATCTGAAGAGTATACAAACTATGCAGCCTAACTCCAAAGCAAGCTCAGTTCTGACTGTAGCTCTGAATGCATGCCTCCAGCTTGAGAGAAATAAAACATGCATACAACCTAATTCTGTTTCATCTTTCTTAAACCAAACTCTGGGGTTGATAATCCATTCCTAATATTAGACAACATGCTTTCCAACTGCAAAAGCTAAGTACCTCAGCACCTTAGCTCCCATCTTTTCTAGAGATTGCTTCATGTATGCCCACATTAATATACAAACATTAATGAAATTAATAAATGTAAAGTATTATAGCAACAATGGTCTATTGGATTAATATGGATTAATATACTGTGATTAAGCAATATAAGAAATCAGCAAAAGACATGAATTCGAATCACAAAAACAGTACCAAAGACTTTTGCATTTATCAACATATAGCAATTAATTGTACATACAGCAGCATTCAGATTTTTAAGAAATATTCCATATCAAAAAATTCAACAATTGCACAACAGTATTTTCATGCTAACATCAGGTAAGTGTGAAGCAAACCAGTTTGGATAAGCTTGTTAAACCTCCAAAAAACAACAGAACAAAATTTTAAATTGTATTAGATACAACCAGTAAGAAATAAAATATCTGTGACTTTAAATAAAATCCATTTTCTATAAAGAAAAAAAATTAATGGAAATAAAATTTGTTTTCCAGAGTGAGGACACAAAATTCTCTACTGAAACAAAAATGGCCATAGGAAACTTTGCCAGAAACTTTGTTTCTATGTCAGAGAAATTCCCCACTACCCAAACCGCTTACCTGAGGCAATATTCATTCAAGTGCAAAAAGCCAGGTAAGAAATAGAGGCAAAGGAGATGCCCTTAGGAATCACTAGAAAAAAAAATTTAATTAAAAAAATTTTAAAAATCAATCTGCCAAAATTGCTCACAATAATAAAAAAAGTTCTACCATATAAATATAAACTGTAACCCCGGCTTTTTTGCAGAAAACAATTCCTATTTAAACCTATTCCTGGCCAGAAAAAAACTATAAACAAATCTAAAATAATGGGACTGTTAGAATTGATTGTTGGAGCTTTCCATGGCAATTCAATACAAGCTTGAAGTAATTTGAGTTAAAAACTCTATTCAAGTAGCCCCATTCAGGAAAAGAAATGGACAATGGACAGGGCTGGGGGGAGGTCACTTTTGAGGCAAAATCATGAGGAACTACAGGACAGAAAAAAATATTTTCTAAGACTTTTAGGGAAAAAAGAAAACAAGGGGGAAAAATGACAATATCTTGCAAAAATAAGTGACCAGAAACTATATTTCTGCAACTTTCCTGAAGACCAGACCAAAAATAGGTTAGACTAGAGACAGACTGATGATGGTTGGTTGCTGCAGGTCATGTGACAAACAGGATCCTTCACAGTGGCAACCATACATTTTTCAAAAGCCTCCCAAAATCCTTTGTGAAAGCAGTCTGGGGACCATATGTTGTACTGGCCTACTGAACACACACACACACACACACACACACACACACACACTTGTTTTTCCATTGTATGCAGGTTTGAAAAAAGTGTACCACTAATCTATTGTACGTTGGATTATGTCTTCATATTATGGATATTTTTGCAAACAATTCAAAAAATGATTTTTTTAAAGTACCTATGCATGTTTTGTGTAGTAACTTGACATTTGTATTAATAGTTAAAAGTTCTAATTTCACTTCCAAATAAAAATAAACTCCCACAACACTGAGGGGGAAAACCTACATCCACCATTCCCCACCCCCTCCACTGCCTTCTCTTTTTATAGATATCTCCTTGTACACTCTGATTGTATGAGATCATTTACCCTAACCTTCTTTTTCCTTCCCCCACCCCCACCCCCAGTGCGGAGGGAACTCTTACTATTTTCATTTTTCTCTTTAAATCATCAAGACGTAATAGGACCAGTCTTGACCTTGTCTAATTAAACCCCCTCTATGATATCTGATGATGATAGGATTCAGAGAGGAAATACATATTACCTCTTCATATTTGAATGTAAGTAGTTTGTCTTTGTTTGCATTCATGTTTACTTTGTTAAGTTTCTCTCCAGTCCTGTGTGAGAACTTCAAAATTTCTCTGCAGTTCTTCTCTTCTCATCAGGAATGCTTGGAAGTCCTTATTTCATTAAAAATCCATTTTTCCCACCGTAGTATTATATTCAGTATAATATAATATAATAACATCTAATATAAAATTCTAATTTTCAGGAAGTTTGTTGCTTGGGCAAGGTTTTGTACCCTCTTGTGCCAAGCTAATTCCCTTTCCAATTCCTTCTTTCATTTCTTTTTTCTCAAGCATTCTCATTCCAATAATAAAAACTTTTTTTTATAACTCCAGCTTCATCTCTTGCAGTAATACTAGTTAACTTTGTGCATGAGCTATATTTTTCTCTGAGGCATTGCTTGCAGAACTTTTAGAGTCATTCTCTGCTTCTGTGTTTGTGTCTTGAGCATCTGTGCCAATAACAATATCTCATTATAATGTGGTTCTTTTTTGTTTGCTCATTTTTCCAGCCTTGAACTTGACATTAGAGCTGGGTCTTGACACACTTCTGGAGAAAAGGTCGGGGCTCGTACTGTTGCTACTTTCTTAGTATATTGAATGTTTTCTTATTCTAGGATCTCAAGGACAGGATAAGAACTCGCAGGCTTTCAGTGCTCCCAAAGTGGTCTGAGCCAGGGCAAAGTCCAATTATTTCTCCCAGTGTGAGTTCTGCAAGTTCCTGGCCTGGGTTTGGGTCTGAGGAAGTGTGGAATGCTACTGAATTCTGCCCCATCAGCCAGCTGGAAACTCTATTGATTTAAAGTTATAGAATTGTAGGCTCTCCTTTGGTCTGGGTTTCCTGCCTTGGTTTTTCCTCTGCAGATTGGTCTAAATGCTAGAGGTTAGATCCTGCTCTGAGCTTGGGGACTGAACCACCCCAATGCTGCTGTTAACTTCACAGCTTCCTCTTTTCTAGGTACGAAGCAAAGACTTGGCTTGCACAAGTACCTTTCTCACTCCTCCTTGGATCTGTGACCCAGAATTGTGTAGTGGGCAGCACAGCTGTCAGTTGGAGCCTGTCCCCTATGCAGTGCCTAAGTATGGTTTTTTAGAGTGCCCCACTATTTGTCTGGGACCTCCTTTTGGACTTGTGCCCAGCCTCTCCCTGGATGCTAAAGTATTCCATACCTAATGATTCTGCCCCAACCACGTCCTCAGTGTCTGCAGATCTCTCTGTCTTTCTCCCCATGCAGATCTGGGCCAAACAAAAGGACTCGTGATTTTTAATGGATTTCCCCAAAAGGATACAGTCTGCAGCATTTTATAGATCTGTTACGAAGCAGTTGTGGATGGAAGCTTAGACGTGCTGCTTCCTTCTACTCTGCCATCTTGACTTATCTTCCTGTCTGTTCCCTTAAACATTGTTAGTCTAGGAAAAGTCATTTTTTTTATGTTCAAGCTACACTTCTAGTCACTATTCCTCAGTGGAAAAAGGGGGCCCAATCTATATATCCAAGGTCTGACTCCTTTCCCAACAAATGCCAGTTCCACAATCAACACACATAGCAAATAGCAAATTCATCCATTCATCCAAGCTGAAAGCAAAACAGAAATTGGAGAAAGCAAAGCATACATAGGAGTATATATACCAGACAATACACAGAGTGAACGAGTTCTCCCATTGAGAGCAAGATGACTCAGCTCAGCCAAGAGAGTCTCAGATCTTTACCAAGGAGTGGATCTCCAAAGTAGATAGCACAGTAAACTGGGAATAGGAACATGACTGAAGTGTCAGTTTCTCTACATGTCAGTTTCTTTCCAGAGTCTTCCCTCCTTGAGGGACCTGAAGAGAGGTTGGATAGCAGATTTTTTCTCCTAAAGCCAGAAGCTAGAAGAACTCTTGTCCCCAGCACCTCCCAACTCATTGACATTGAATAATCAATATCCACCAATGACTGGAAATTCCAATCCCAATGGGCTTTGAGGATTAGGTTATACATTCATTCAATAAACATATCTGGTTCCTGCATGGCATTCTACTGGCACTAACAGCTACACTGATCAATTCCACACTACCAGGAGTTAAAAACAAGAATAAATTCATGTCTCCAAAGGATTTTAATGTGTCTAAAGATGATAAAGTTACAGCAGGTTCATTATTATACCTATATTGACTGACACATGAGACTTTTTACTAAAACAAGGAAACATAATAACCTATTATCGTTCAGTCATTTTTCAGTAGGGTCCAACCCTTTGTGACCCCATTTGGAGTTTTCTTGGCAAAGATACTAGAATGGTTTGCCATTTCCTTCCCCTGCTCATTGTTTGTGAACCGATTCCAAGGAGAAGGAGGCATAAGCATTCCCCTTCACACCCTCCATTTCTTTCCATTATAAATACTCTTCCTTGCATGCCTCTTTTATGCCAGAAAGGTTTCCTCCTTCTACCTCTCCCTTTGACCTCCTCCCAGTGCATCCCTCTTTCTCGCCTCTCCATTTATGTTGGGAGATCATCCCAATATAAGTGACTCATGGCCTCTGTCTATGTAGATTCCTTCTAACTGCCCTAATAATGATATCATTCTTAGGAGGTACCTGCATCATCTTCCCATATAAGAATGTAAACAGTTTCTCTTGAGGCATATGTTAGAATGTCAAATTTTCTATTCAATTCTCTATTTTGATAAATATCCATTTTTCCCCTGAAGGATTATACTCAGTTTTGTTTTTCTTGGTTATAATTCTCAGCTCCTTTGCCTTCCAGAATATCATATTCCAAGCCCTCTGCTCCTTTTGCATGGAAGCTGCTAAATCTTGTGTGATCCTGACCATGGCTCCACCATACTTGAATTGTTTCTTTCGGGCTGCTTATAATATTTTTCCTTGAACTGGAAGCTCTGGAATTTGGCTCTAATATTCTTGGGAGTTTTCATTTTGGGATCCCTTTCAGGTGATCAGTGGTACCTATTTCTATTTTACTCTCTGGATCTAAGCTATTGGAACATTTTCCTTTATTATTTCTTGAAATATGATGTCTATACTCTTTTTTTGATCATGACTTTCAGGTAATCCAATAATTCTTAAATTATCTGTCCTCAATCCATCTTCCAAGTCAGTTGTTTTTCAATAAAATATTCACATTTTCTTCTATTTTTTCATTCTTTTGATTTTGTTCTATTGTTTCTTGATATGTCATAGAGTCTTTAGCTTCTACTAACCCAATTCTAATTTTTAAGGAATTATTTTCTTCAGTAAGCTTTTGTATTTCTTTTTTACATTTGGCCAATTCTGCTTGTTAAGGAGTTCTTCTCTTAGGTGAATTTTTGTGCATCTTTTACCATTAGGCCAATTCTCTTTTTTAAGGTGTTTTTTTTTTTTAGTACTTTTTGTGCCTCTTTTACCAATCTGTTAATTCTCTTTTCATAATTTTCTTGCTTCATTCTTGTTACTTTTCCCAATTTTTCCTCTATCATTTTTATCTCTTTCTTTTACTCTTCCTTGAATTCTTGTTGGGTTTGGGTTCAATTAGCATTTTTCTTTGAGGCTTTGCTTATAGCTATTTTCACATTGTTGTTTTCTTCTGAGTTTATGTCTTGGTCTTCCCTGCCACTGTAGTAGCTTTTTATGGTCATGTTCTTTTTTGTTATTGCTGCTTGCTCATCTTTTCCAGTTTATTTATTGACTTTGAACTTTATATTAAAGTTGAACTCTACTCACCTGGGGAGAGGCACTGGCCCAAACTTCAGGCTTTTTCTTACTGCTCTTTTTGGAGCTAGTTCTCAGGAGTTTTTTGGTACTTCCAAGGATCCGTGATCTGGGGAGAGGTTTGATCACTGCTCTCCTTGTCTGTACTCTGGTCTTTATCCAGAAAGGGCCCCTAATTCCCTTACAGTCTCAAGTTCTAGCATTCCTCAGGGCACTGGAACTGTGACCAGACCCTGGGCTCTCCTGTAGCCACAAGTGGTATTGCTCCTCTCTATCTTGAAACTGCAGCCAGGGCCCCCGTTCCCTTGTGACTGACCACAAGTACTCCTCTGCATCCTGGAAGTGCATAAGGGCAACAGAGATGCCAATCAGCATCAGCTGCACCCAGTACCAGCAAAGAGCCCCTGTAATCTTTTTCTAACCAGTCGTGTAACCCCCTTACTATCTCTGGGCTGAGAGCTCCCAAAGCTGCTGCAGTCATCTCCAAGGCCTATAGCTGCCAGGAGTGTGCTACAGGCTGGCTCCTACCCCAGTGTCACAGAACTCTCCTGCCAACCTCCTAATGTCTTTAGCTGGAAAAACATCTCGCTCTCACTTTGTTACCTCTGCTGCTCCAAAAGTTGATTTGAGGAATCATTTTAAAGTTGTTTGGAGGGAAGTATTAAGAGAGTTCACCTGAGTTGCTGCCTATGCTCTGCCATCTTGGTTCAAGCACACGATCCAGACAGAAAGATAAACTGTAGTTTATTTATTCACTCAAGAGTATGACACAGTATCATTAGGAAGGAGATAGTGAGATATTTTGTTTTAAGCTATCCCTACAATTCATGCATCCAAAAATGGAGTTAATGTCAACTCTTAACATACCACTTTTAACTCTTAAAAATTCTCTTAAAGGTGAGATTAATAAAATTGAAAGTTAAAAAAAAATTGAATTAATAAATAAAACTAGGAGTTGGTTTTATGATAAAACAAATAAAATACATAAACAATTGGTTAATTTGATTTTTTAAAAAAAAGAGAAAAAAATCAAATCATTAGTATTAAAAATGAAAAAGGTGAATATACCACTAACAATGATGAAATTAAAGCAGCCATAAGGAGACATTTTGCCCAATTATGTGCCAATAAATTTAACAATTTAAGTGAAATCAAGGAATATTTACAAAAAACTATAAATTACCTGGACTAGCAGAAGAGGAAATGGAATATTTAAATAGACCTATTTTAGAAAAAGAAATTGAACAGGCCATAAATGAGCTTCCTAAGAGAAAAGCACCAGGACCAGATAGATTTACAAGTGAATTCTATCAAACATTTAAAGGTCAACTAATTCCAACATTAAATAAATTACTTGGAATAATAGGTAAAGAAGGAATTCTACAAAACTCCTTTTATGAAATAACTATCATACTGATACCTAAACCAGGAAAAGTAAAAACAGAAAAAGAAAATTATAGATCAATTTCATTAATGAATATTGGATGCAAAAATCCTAAATGAAATACTAGCTAAAAGATTACAACAACATATTGCAAAAATTATACATTATGGTCAAGTGGGATTTATAGCAGGAATGCAGGGATGGTTTAACACAAAAAAACTATTAACATAATTGATTCCATCAATAATAAAAGTTTCTTAAATCATATGATTATATCAATAGGTGCAGAAAAAGCTTTTGATAAAGTTCAACATTCATTTCTATTAAAAAACACTTGAAAATATTGGTATAAATAGATTTTTCCTTAAATTAATTTTTTTAAAAAGCATTTATCTAAAACCATCAGCAAGCATTATTTGTAATGGAGATAATATAGAGGCCTTCCCAGTAAGATCAGATGTGAAACAAGAATGCCCTCTGTCTCCAATATTACTCAATATTTTATTGGAAATCCTAGCAATAGCAACAGGAGAAGAAAAAGAAATAGAAAAAAACCAGAATAGGAAATGAGGTGGTAAAACTATCACATTTTGCAGACAATATGATAATATTCTTAGAAAATCCCAAAGACTTAACTAAAAAGTTAGTTGAAACAATTAATAAATTTAGCAAAGTAGCAGAAGATAAAGCAAATCCACATAAATCACCAGCATTCTTACATATCACAAATAAAACTCTACAAGAAGAGATATTTTTAAAAATAACCCCATTTAAAATAACACCAGCATTCTTACATATCACAAATAAAACTCTACAAGAAGAGATATTTTTAAAAATACCCCATTTAAAATAAAATAAAATAACAATATAAAATACCTGAAAGTACACACACCAAAACAAATTTAGGCATTCTATAAATAAAATTATTTAAAAAAAACCTTTTTATCCAAATAAAATCAGATTTAAATAATAGGAGAGATATTAATTTTTCATGGGTAGGCAGGGCCAATATAATAAAAATCACAATTTTACCTGAACTAATTTATATATTCAATGCCATCACAATTAAATTACAAAAAAATTATTTTACTGAATGAGAAAAAATATTAACAAAATTTATTTGGAAAAACAAAAAAGTCAAGACTATCAAAAGAAATAATGAAAAAAAAAAGTATAAAGGAAGGAGGTTTAGTAGTACCGAGATCTTAAACTGTATTATCAGGCAGTAATTGTCAAAACTATCTGGTACTGGCTAAGAAACAGAAAGGTAGATGAATGGAATAGAGTAGACATAGAATTTACAGCAGCAAATAAACATAACCTTGTATTTGAGAAGTGTAAAGATTTAAGATTTAGGGATAAGAATTCATCATTTGGTAAAAAATTGTTGGGGAAACTTGGAAAGCAGTATGGTAGAAACTGGGCATGGATCAATATCTCTCACCATTTACAAAGAGAAAGTCAAAATGAATATATGATTTAGATATAAAGAGATTTCACAAGAAAATCAAAAGAATATGGAACATTTTCTTCTCATACTTATGAATTGGCAAACAATTCATGAATAAACAAGAGGGAGAACAAAGTTAGGTGTAAAATGGACAATTTTTATTACATTAAATTAAAAAAGGTTTTATACAAATAAAACAAATATACCCAAGATCAGAAGGAAAGCAGAGAATTGGGGGGGGGGTTATAGACAGTTTATCAATTAAAGGTCTCGTATCTAAAATATATAAAGAACTTTGTCAAATCTATAAGAATATGAGTCATTCCCCAACTGATAAGTGGTCAAAAGATGTAAAATCAAAATAATTTATAGTCATATAAAATGCTCTAAATTATTATTGATTAGAGAAATGCAGATGAAAACCTTGAGATATCACTTTACACCTACCAGACTGGCTAAAATGATTGAAGGGGAAAGTAACAAATGTAGGAGGGGATGTGGAAAAATTGGGACACAATCATTGTTGGTGGAATTGTGAACTGATCAAACCATTTTGGAGAGCAATCTGGAATTATGATCAAAGAGTTATTAAACTACCTCTACCCTTTGACCCAGCAATACCACTACTAGGTCTATTTCCCAAGATGATTAGGGAAAAAGGAAAAGAATCTATATGTTCTAAAATGTTTACAGCAGCTCCTTTTGTGGTGGCAAAGAAATGGAAATTGCAGGGATGCCCATCGATTGGGGAATGGCTGGACAAGTTGTGGTATATGATTGTGATGGAACATTACTGTGCTATAAGAAATGATGAGTTCAATGATTTCAGAAAAACATGGAAAGACTTGCACAAAATAATGAAGAGTAAAATGAACAGAACCAAGAGCACATTGTATATAGTAACAGCAATATTGTTTTAAGAACAACTTTGAGCAAATAAGTTATTTTGTCTATTATAAATTCTACCCAAATTAATTATAAAGGACATATGAAGAAAGATCTATCTGAATCCAGAGGAAAAAAGTGATAAACAGAAGTACATATAGAATAGTTATTTATATATATTTATAATATACACACATACATATTTATATTTACATATATACATACATATGTATACATGTTTATATATACATATTTGTGTAAGAAAAAAATTTACATGACAATTTTGTTGTATATTTGAAAGGAATAGCAAGTTGTACAGAACAGATACTCTGTTTCATGTGCAATCAGTTTTTTTATTGTATGGAATTTTTTATCATATGGACTTATGGAAATATTTGTTTTATTCCAAAAATAAAAAAGAAAATAAATTAAAAGAAAAAACCAATAGTTTCTAGATATAGATTCTATAAGCTACACCTCTCTTAATAGGAAACTGTCATGGTGGCCTCAAGACCTCCAGGCCTAATCTTACAGTGGACGCCCACATTGCATATCTAAGCACTAATTTTAGGTTTATCTCATTGCAAATATCTTAGGTGTGTTTAGTGGTGTATTATATAGAAAAGTAAGGATATTGGAAGCTTGCAGCAGGTGCTCTGGGTTATTATGGGCTTTCCTTTCCATTTCTGTTTGTGTTTATGGAACTAGAACAGTGATTATTCTGGCCCCCACTGCTTGAAGACCAGGTATGTTATATTTCACTCTTCTATGATTCTCTGTTACTTTCTAAGGGCTTGGGGGTGTCTAGTGTCTAGTGCTTAAGCCTGCACTGATTGCTTTCCATCAATTTTTGAGGGTTCAGGCAACCCAGTTCCATTTAACCACTTAATAGATTAGCTTTTCCAAAGGAATATTTACTTCAAAAGTATAGCAAGAACAAACATACAAACATTCCTCCCTAATGCCTCAGAGGCATAATCCTCATTTGCCCACTGAGGAAGGGATAAAAATTGAACTTAGAACATTTCTGAGTCAATTCACTACAATGTTGCCTCTGAAAGGTTGGTTACTTCTCTCTAATACTTTAATTTCATAAAATTCAAGAATGAGAAATGTAAAATTGAAAGTTCAAGGTGAAAACTTAGGAAATTCACAAGTTCTAATTTTCCGATCAATAATACAGCATTTTTTATCAAAATAGGTAGGATAAGAAAAGAGGATGTGGCTTAATGGATAGAGAGCCAGGAAGAACTGAGTTCAAGTCTTGCCTCTAACATATGCTAGCTGTATGACCCTAGACAAGTCACTTACCCTTGTAGAGCCCCAGGAATATCCTAAGCTATAAATGACAGAGCAGGGGCTGCTCTAACTCTGTGGAATTCCTTACACCAACAAAATCAGAAGTATAACCTTAAAAAAAAACCATAGTAAAACAAATACATACAATTACAAATCTGTGATAGTGATATGTATGAACACTCTGATTTGTTTTTTATTCAGTCATAAGATTTTGATAAAAGAAGTTTATGGTAATACCATCGCATATTTTGTTTTAATAATAACAGTTCACATTTCTATTATGAACTTTTCCTTTTAATGATTTTGTGAGAGGTGATTTTTGTGATATTGTGACCATATCCTTTTGGCTTATACAGTGCTTATCATCACAACAACCCTGCGAGGTAAGTGATATAAATAATATAATCCCCATTTTACAGATGGGTAAACTGAGTATATATATATGTAAACTGAATATATATGTAAACTGGATATATATATATATATATATTTATAATCTTCCCTCTCCCCTATTTTCCCTTTCTACATCCTGATTACTAACAGTGCAATCCAAGCGCTTCTCTGTTGTCTTAGGCTCCAATTTAACAAAAGTAGACCTCAACTTCCATCAAAGTTCTCCAAATTTTTCCAAAGAAGGCAAAAATTAAAACAACAACAAGAAGAAAGCAGTAAACTTTCCAGAAAGAGGTATCCAAAGCACTCACAAAGTGGGAATCAGTAGAAACAAGCAATTCATTCTATGCTGAGCAGTCATCTAAGTTTTCATTATTTATGGAGGCAAAATTCCCAGTATTTCCTGTCGGCTGACATGCTCCCTTCCAGTCTTTCGCTTTCTCCAAATGCCATTAATGCAATACAAGAACACAATGCCTTCTTCCCTCATGGTGGCTTCCTGCTGTGCTTTGTAAATCCAGCTGGTGGCGCTGTGGTACTATTTCCAGAGGCTTTGGCTTTTTTCCCCCATGCATTGAGGCCCTCATCAAGACTACAGATGCCATCTTTGGAAAAGTTCATGCGGTGACTTTTAAAAATTCTCCTTATTAGTGGTAAAAAAAAAAAAAAAAAAACTTTTTTTTAATCCTTCATTTCAAATGAATATTGTCTTTACATAAATGTATTTACAACCTATAAATACAAGGCAATTGACCACTTTTTAAAAGCTAGTAGCCTTAACTGTACTATCTCTAAACAATTGAAAAATTCTTTCTCAGGATTCTACTAAAGAGGTCTTCCTCCCCTATGTCCTCAAGAATAATAAGAAAAATATGGGGCTTGGGGGGGCGGGGTGTTATACTTAAAGTCTGATTGTGAAACTTTGAAATGTTCATAATATTTAAATGAAATCTGACAAAAATATAAAAATATTTTAAAAAGACATAAAGCAAATGAGCGGTGAAAAGAATTACACGTGAAACCCCATCTTTCTGCAAATGCTAGGTACAATCCTAACAAAAGAGAGTACATTCTCAGAGCTAAAGAGAGGCTTCTATTGGTGTACAATGGTAGATACATCTTTGAATGTAATTGCCTTGACATCTCTTGCCTTTTTCTTACAAACTATGTTGATCTCTCTTAATCACTCTCTTAGTTGCAATCAGGCTTCCACCCCTCAAAAGAGAGCAGGGCCGGCCCCAGGCAAAATTCTGACAGGCAAAGTTTGTCTTCAACACTCTCCCCTCCCTTTCAAAAGCACCTTCCCCAAGGGCAAGGCCACCCCTTTTGGGGTATAAAGGCCATGGAACATCAAACTGTGTGACCGGGATCAATTTCCTAGAAACAGTCTTACTGAGTGGAACCTGGAATACAGAAGTGTTTCAGGGAGAAAGGTGGCCAGAGATGCAATGTGCAGGCTGGAGTGAGGGTGGAGCTGCATCCGGGGAGATTGTGGCCAAGAATCTATAACTAGGAATTCTGGCCCCTGGGGGAAAGGGCGAGGAAAGTAATTATGCTACATCCAGCCGACTCTCTTTACTTCTCAAAATCTCATTCCCTAGGCAGGTTGCCTAAGCAAAAACTCCTTTGCCCTGCTGCCACTCCCCAGTCTATCATCTCCATTCCCCATAGCCCTACCCTACCCTGTCCTTTTCTTCTATTGTTCCCTTTGGGGACCCCGTTCTATTAGGGGAAAACCTCTTCTCTACTTCTTAGACCTTCTTATCTAATGCTCCATCCATCCTGCACTCAGGGAAACCTGAAGACATTGCATTTCTGGCCACTTTCTCTGGTACTGGATTACCCAGGTATGACTCCTAGCAGTGGTACAGGAGCAAGAAGAAGAGAGGTGGAGGAGGGTGCTCACGTCCAGACCATTCCCCTACCAGCATCACTCAGCTCCTTCTCTGAAGTTCACTCCTTGCAATTCTAGTGGCAGTTTTCTACCAGCCCCCAAGTCATTCTCTCTCTATTCTCAGGAGTTCAGCATGGGGTTCACAGTCTTTGTCTCTACCCCCACCCCTCTCTTCATACATGAATGAACAAATGAATGAATGCTTAGGGACTTCAAAAGACATGTTGATATCTCCTTAGACTGCCTTATCTTCCCCTGAAGGCTGCCTGCTGAATTGACTTCTCTCAATTCACCAGCATCTCTCCATCGATACTTTCAGCTTTGTTTTCCTTAACATCTAAGCTCCCATCTACCAGAATTTTGAGATGTCAGCAGTACAAAACCTAGGATGGAAAAGGATGAGAGAGGTAGAGGTAAGAACAGCAAAGTGTTCCACCACGTTTGTTCTATCTGAAATAATCCTTTACTTGGGCAGAAAATGTTGTTAAGATATTCCTGAAGCATCTCCCCCCTTTTCCCAAGGATCAGTCATAGGTGGAGAATCACTTTCCAGTGGATAGTTAGTTCCAATGTTGCCCTAAACCACCCCCAGCTTCACCCAGCAGATTGGAAGGCCCAGATACTGAGAATATTTCTACCTCCCAGGAGCAGCCTGGCCCTCTGTCCCAGAAGCCCTAGGGACTCTTTCAATATTCCCTTTATACTTATAGACATCTGTTATTAAACATAGTCTTCCTCTCTCCCCTCATTTCCCACATTCACAGGAAAGTTTGAGATGGGGAACACAGCGGCATCACCCAAAAGGCATGATTCCCCCTTCTGGGGGGGAATTCCCTGACTTGCCCCAACTAAAGTGCCCACCCAGGACATGATGTGCTATGAGACAATCTCTGAAAGGCTTTCCTTCATGGTCAGGAGACTGTTTCTCAATCCTTCATTTGTCCTTGGGCTATGTTGCCCTATCTTCCATCAATGCCCTAGGTAGTCTATAGGGAAAATCTGGAAGAAGTCCCACTTTCCAAATCCTTAAGACCACAAAGGTCTTTCTTTCCATCCATGTCCTCTCCGCTTGTTCCCCCAACCTCTACCACCAATGGCTCCACTTCTTTCCCTTCTATTGAATTATATTCCTTTCAATAAGTATTTAATAATAATTTAATAATAATACCTAGCATTTATATAGTACTCTGAAGTTTGCATAGCATTTTATGTTATGTCAACTCATTTGATTAAGCCCCTACTCTGTTAAAAGAATGGTACTAAAAACTGGAGACACAGGGACAAAATGAAACACTATCTCTGTCCTAGGGGCAGCTAGGTGGTGCAGTGGATAGATCACTGGGCCTAGAGTCAGGAAGAACTGAGTTCAAATCCAACCTCAGATACTTACTAGCTATGTAATCCTAGGTAAGTCACTTAACCCTGTTTGCCTCAGTTTCCTCACTTGTAAAATGAGCTGGAGAAGGAAATGGCAAACCACTTCAGTATCTTTGCCAAGAAAACACCAAATGGGATCATGAAGAGTCAGACATGACTGAAATGACCGAACAACATCTCTGTCTTTAAAGAACTTATATTTTGGGAGTGAAAGCAGTGACTTGCTTGAGCTCTCCCCCAAACCTCTCCAAATACCTGTAAAAAATGGCTCTAAACAAATTCTAAAGCAGCAGAGCCCACAAAAAGACAGAGTGAAACTAATTTCTAGCCCAAGACGACCTGAATGGTTGATGGGAAAGGTATATCACACTGGGTGAGGAGAGGAGCACAGTTCAGAGTGGGTGCACAGGCCGCAGCGACCCTTAAGCAGGCCTCAGAGGACTGAATCATGGGCAGCTGTGGCAGTTTCCAGGCTTCTCAACCCAGGAACAACAAAGACAACTTGGAAGGTCAGTGGGAAAAGTCTGTGTCTGGGGTGAGAGAAGAGATAGGTCTCAGTCTCAAGTCCCAAGCACGGCCTCTGGGGCAGTGGCTGCCTCCTGAGCTTCTGGCCCACAGATTGAGGGGAAATCGAGTGGCTGATCAGAGGGGGATTGCAGGGATCTCTTTGCCAGTGCTGAGGCAGGAATCTCTTGCTTTGGCCATGCTTGGATCTGGGTCACAGTTCTGAGGGGCGTTCCTGGGGCAAGGAGGAGTGCTGGCGTGGTGGAGCTTGTTGTGGTGGTGGAAAGGAAACACCTCGCCCCTTATCATACCACCTTGGAAGAACCAAAAATTTACAGGTCCCTAGAAGTAGCTCTGAAAACAGCTGCACAAACCCCCAAAGTTTGGGACAGTACATTCTCCACATAGGAATCAGATTCTTACCTTAACAAAGAGTTTAAAACTCAACTAATTGGCTGGTTTCATGAGTAAGCAGCACAAAAAGAGTCAGACTACATTATCTTACTTTGGTGACAAAGAAGATCAAAACATACAACCAGAAGAAAACAACAAAGCCAAAGCTCCTACATCCAAAGCCTCCAAGAAAAATATGAATCAGTCCCAGGCCTTGGAAGAGCTCAAAAGGGATTTGGAGAAGCAAGTAAGAAGTAGAGGAAAAACTGGGAAGAGAAATGAGAGTGATGCAAGAAAATCACGAAAAACAAGTCAACAGCTTGCTAAAGGAGACCCAAAAAAATACTGAAGAAAATAACACCTTAAAAAATAGCCTAACCCAAACGGCAAAAGAGGTCCAAAAAGCCAATGAGGAGAAGAATGCCCTAAAAAGCAAAATTGGCCAAATGGAAAAGGAAGTCCAAAAGATTACTGAAGAAAATACTTCCCTAAAAATTAGAATAGAGCAATTGGAAGCCAATGACTTTATGAGAAATCAAGACACTGTAAAACAAATCCAAAAGAATGAAAAATTAGAAAACAATGTGAAATATCTCATTGGAAAAACAACTGACCTGGAAAAAAGATCCAGGAGAGAGAATTTAAAAATTATTGGACTCTCCAAAAGCCATGATCAAAAATAGAGCCTAGACATCATCTTTCAAGAAATTATTAAGGAAAACTACCCTGATATTTTAGAACCAGAGGGCAAAATATAAATTGAAAGAATCCACAGATCTCCTCCTGAAAGAGATCCCCAAAGGAAAACTCCTAGGAATATTGTAGCCAAATTCCAGAGTTCCCAGGTCAAGGAAAAAATATTACAAGCAGCCAGAAAGAAACAATTCAAGTATTATGGAAACACAATCAGGATAACACAAGATTTAGCAGCTTCTATGTTAAGGGACCGCAGGGCATGGAATATAATATTCTGCAGGGCAAAGGAGAAGGGATTACAACCAAGAATCACCTACCCAGCAAAACTGAGTAAAATCCTTCAGGTGGAAAAATGGTCATTCAGTGAAATAAAGGACTTTCAAGCATTCTTGATGAAAAGACCAGAGCTGAATAGAAAATTTGACTTTCAAATACAAGACTCAAATGGAACATGAAGAGGTAAACAGGAAAGAGAAATCATAAGAGATTTATTAAGGTTGAACTGTTTACATTCCTGCATGGAAAGATGATATTTGTAACTCATGAGACCTTTGTCAGTATTAGGGTAGTTAGAGGGAAAAAAATTATATGTATGCATAGATAGATAGATAGATAGATAGATAGATAGATAGATAGATAGATAGATAGGGGGCACAGGGTGAGTTGAAGATGAAGGGGTCATATCTGGAGAATAAAATTAAGGGGTGAGAGAGGATTATACTAGGAGAAGGAGAAAGGGAGAGGCAGAACGGGGTAAATTATCTCACAAAAAAAACAGAAAAGAAGAGGCTCTTACAGTGGTGGGGAAACTGGGGAAGGTGAGAAGGAATGAGTGAATCTTATTCTCATAGGATTTGACTTAAGGAGGGAATAACATACACACTCAATTGGGTATGGAAATCTGTCTTACCCTACAGGAAAATAGGGGGGGAAGGGGACAAGAGAGTAGGGAGATGATAGAGAGGAGGGCAGATTGGGAAAGGGGGTAATCAGAAGCAAATACTGAGGAGGGACAGAGTCAAAAGAAAAATACAATAAATGGGGGGGCAGGATAGGATTAAGGGAAATAGAATTAGTTTTTCACAGCATGTCTACCATGGAAGTGTTTTGCATAACTGTACATGTATAACCTATATTGAGTTGCTTGCCTTTTCAATGAGGGTGGGTGGGGAGGGAAGAAGGGAGAAAATTTGGAACCCAAAATTTTAAAAACACATGTTTAAAACAAAAATGTTTTCACATGCAACTGGGAAATAAGAAATACAGGAAATGGGGTACAGAAATCTATCCTGCCCTACAGGAAAATAGAAGGGGAAGGGGTCAAGAGAAGGGGGGAAGAGATAGAAGGGAAGGCAGACTATGGAAAGGGGTATTCAGAATGCATGCCATCTTGGGTTGGGGTGGGGGGAGGGGTGAGACGGGGTGCAAATTTTGTGGAAGTAAATGTTGAAAACTAAAAATAAATAAATTTATTAATAAAAAATAAATAAATAAAATAAAAATATGGTGGAATCAGAATCCAAAAAAAAGAACTTATATTTTATTAGGGTAACATAAGTAGATATATGTTTATAAATAATAGTTCAAGGAGGGGAGAGATCACAAGGAGAAACTTCCTATAAAAGGTGGTCCATGAGCTGAGATTGGATGGAAGCCAGAGAATCTAAGGAATGAGTGCATTTCAAGAATGGGGAGATGGAAAGACAACCTGTACCTAGAGACAAGAGTGGGATGCCAAATTTGAGGAAGAGCAAATTTGTCTGCCTTTTCAGAAAGTAGCTTTCATGAAAGGGAATGATGTGAAACAAGCCTTGAAGAGGAAGGTTGGAGTCAGATTTGAAGGGCTTTCCATGACAAGCAGAAATATTTTTATTTCATCCTAGACATTATTGGAAGTTTCTAACGGTTATGGAGAAAGAGAACTAGGCAGCTTCTTTTAGGAGTTGTTTAGAAGATGAGGCCCTTTCAATAATCCAGACAAGAAGTTAGGAGGGCCTGCACTAAATTTACTGGCTATTTGCTTGGACAGAAGAATCTCTTTCAGACCACTTTCCCCCATCATCCTTAGCCAGTAAATCGACATAGGCAGGTGGATACATGAATGAATGGATGGATGGATGGAAAGAACACCAGATCTGAAGTTAGAGCGCCTGGGTTCAAAACCACCTCTGATGCTAACTTTGTGACAAAATTACTTAACCCCATCTGGGCCTCAGTTTTGCCATTTGTAAATGGGATGAACTAGAGACTGTACTGAGGTAGGTCCTTTCAAATACTTAGACTATGATCTTAGGAGGTGTAAATTATGAGAAAGAAGCAGTGCTCTACTCCCCAGGTCCCTCCCCTCCAAGATGTTAGTGCCTGGGGCAAGGCCTTGGCTGCCCCATGACAGATAGCAACTCTTCTTAAGCCTATGATTTTGCAAAGGGCACAATTATGGTATAGGAACTCCTTGGGTCCTTCATAGTCCAAGTTAGAGGTGGCAATTTTTTCTATTACCACTCTGAACCACTTCCCAGTTTTGTCTCATCTACCTAACAAACCAAGGTCCCTCAAGGTTTAGAATCTAGGATGTTGTCTTTGATTTTCAATAGCCTGAAGTCAGCTTTGTCAAAGAAGCCATTTAGGTTCCCCCTTCCCTGGCTAAATTGAGTCAGTGCATTTGTACTTTAATGGTACCGTGGTGTTCCTTTTTTATATCGAAGCAAATGTTTAGCTCTACTTTTCCAAAGAGCTTGCCATCTAGTTCTGCCTTTGGATGTCCAATAGCTCTGTAAAGTCAGAGCCTTACCATGCGCTTTAAAAATAAGTCATCTCCATTCTGGAAAGGAATTTGAAGCAAGTAGGCCCTTAAAATCACTAAACCATGCATAGCCTTTGACCCAGAAAAATCACTAATTGACCTATACCTCCAAAGACATGTAAGATAGAGGGAAAGGGCCTACATGAACAAAAATATTAATAATAGCATTTTTATTGTGGCAACAAAGAACTGCAAATAGAGTGGATGCCTATCATTTGTAATAGCTGAACAAAATAACTCTGTGTCAATTTAGGGACAGGGGCTAGACCAGGGTGGGGGACCTGCGGCCTCAAGGCCACATGTGGCCCTCTAGGTCCTCAAGTGCAACCCTTTGAATCCAAACTTCATAAAACAAATCTGGGGATTTTATGAAATTGGGATTCAGTTTGGATTCAATCAAAGGGTTGCACTTGAGGACCTAGAGGGCCACATGTGGCCTTGAGGCTGCAGGTTCTCCACCTCTGGACTAGACCTACAATTTTATTCCTAGAGAGAACTTTGGTATGAAGGCAGCTTCTCTAAATTCAGATTGACACCTTCTCTACAACTTTCAGTAAGAGAGTTCCTGAGGGCACTGAGAGGTTCAGAGGATCACATCATGTGTCAGAAGCAGGATATGAGCACAGGGCTTCCTGTCTTCAAGGTCAGGCCTCAATCCTCTGCACCACAATGCAGAGCCTCTCATAATGGAATATTATTGCACCATAAGAAAAGACAAAAGAAAAGGGACGGATACAGAGAAACCTGGCAAGACATAGAAACTGATGGAGAGTGAAGTAAATAGAAACAGGAGAACAATTTATACAATGCCTGCAATATTGTAAAGGAAAATAATTTTGAAACACTTAAAAACTCTAATAATAGCTTTCACTCCTGAAGACTGATGATAAAACATGCTTCCTACCTATTGGCAGAGAAGTAGTACAGAACGAGACGTGTATTTCCAGACACAAACAATAGGTGAATTTGCTTTTCTAAGCTATTTCTATTTCTTACAAGTCTGGACTTCCTTTTCTGGTGTAGGAGAATTGTAGAGGGAATGAGGGAAATGACGGTAATGCAAATATAAATGAAATGACAAAAGAAAGAAAAGAGTCAATGAAACATTTAAAAATCACACAGAAGAGAAAAGAAAGACAGTGAAAGGGGGGCAGAGACAAACAGGGTAATATCAATACTATCATGTTAAATTTAACATACATTTAAAAACCAAGTTGTACCTAATAGATAGGCATAATTTCACATGTAAGCTCCCCTTTTTTTTTGTTCTGTGTACGTAGAAGTATTCATTTTTGTTGATGCTTTTCAGGACAATAATATTAATATAGTGGCTTTTTTTTTTATTTGAGAATCTAGCTATCCAAATGCCCAGATTCTAGCCAAGTAGTATCATAAACAAACTGCGTTGGTCAAAAATATCCAATAGAATTGAAGTGGCTTTACTAAATGTGCACTATATGTCTGATGCCGTTAGGGTTTAGGGAAACAAAGACAAAATGAAACAGTCTCAGACCTCCTTGTGCAGAGGTGATACTTAATATCTTGCATGCTATATCCTAAAATTCCAGGGGTACTGGAGAGATGGTAGAGTACAGGGGAAAACATTGGCTCTGGATCTGGAAGAGTTAAGTTCATAGCCTATCTTGAATATAAAGGAGAGAATGCAAATGTGGATTGTTTCCTTCCTTCCCTTTTCTTTTTCTTTTCTTTCTTTTTGGCACATAGTAGCTTAATAAATTAGTAAGTACTTAATAAATGCTTGTTGATTAATTTTATTAACTGAAAAAAATAATCCCCATTTATTGAGTATTTGCAGATTTATGAAACACTGTCTTCCTGACAACCCTTTGAGGTTAGTAGGTAATGCAGGTATCACTTCCCATTTTACAGCTAAGAGATGGCTCCTGTGAGAAACATGTCCATAGTCACACAGCTTAATTAATGTGCCTTGAGAAGAAAGGAAATTCAAGTCTCTTGAATCTTTCCGCTAGCCACCCACTCCCTTACTTCTCTGAATGTTTTCCTGTTACCCTAGCCTGATCCAATTTTCCTATCTTGCTGCCCAGATTGGGGAAGTAGTGGGATTCAAGCAAGCATTTTCCCTCCAGTGAGTAGACAGCTCTGAGCTGAAATCCTAAGTTAGTCTAAAATGCTCTGGAAAAGAAAAGAGGAGGATTTGTCATTTTTCCAGTAGACAATAAACAAGTACATGGTCACCTGACTCCAGGTAGTCTTTTGGGAAATTTTGGAATACAATAAGAGAAAACAGCTACTCTATCAGCTGAGAGTGCTTCCCCCAAATAAGATTTAAATACTATTAAAATGACATATATATCAGGGTACCCCCCTACTCCTCAGTATAAATATGCAGGTCCCATTTTGATGGCAGGAATAAGTCTGAGGAGTTTTATTTCCAGGGAGACAGGGCAGGATTTGCTGCTATGCAGACTGAATAATGTTGGAAGCCAACATCATGTCACATTTTGTGTGCACTCTGCAAAGATTAATCCAAGCGTTACAAATGGGACACAGACTGCCATTGTCCCAGGGACACTTTAATAACCCACACCTACAATATTCAACATGTTGTTTGCATAGGGACAACTCTGGGACACAAAAACCCACCAGAGGGACTTCAGGGAAAGTAGCCATGGAGAGACTGAGACTTAGGCGCCACAGCTCCAACTACTTTTCACCCTTCATGGCAAATGAGTGCTCTCAGCGTTTATTTATGCCGAAGGATGGGGGTGGTGCAGTCCGCTTTCTCTAAAGCTGCCTAGCTAGCGTTTATCAAATTTGCACACTAGTTCAGTTTGTTAGACTTAAGGAATTTTTTGCTGGGCTTTTGGGCTTCCAGATCAAGGAACTGGGTGTGTTTGTTTTAATTTGTGGTGTGTAGTTCAAATTAAATATAGTAGCCACGTGCCATTCAGGGTTTAAATTATTCTTGGCCAGTTCCTTTCTCATCCTTCCCCATTCTCCCCCCAACCTTCCTTTATGCTCTTTATTTCAGGGCTTCTCTCATTTTCCTAGTTCTCTCCCTGCTGCCCAAGATGAGACATTTGAAGATTGCCACAGACTAAGAGAGTTGTTTGCTTAGTTCTGTTTTTTTTTTTTTTTATTGGAGAGTGGGGGTGAAACAGAATTTTGGCGGAAAATGAAAGCAAATATTAATTCCTCTCATTTCCTGGTATCTCCCTTCTACCAAAACACTTCCTAATCAATGTTAAAACCTTATAGTACTAAAAACGAACAACAATGTTACAAATATGTCACACTTCCAAACAAAGCCATCCTATGGAGTAAGAAAGTTCTGCAATAAAGTATAAATGTTTTTCATAGCTAATCATTTTAAAGTCAGGAAGCAGGGAAATATAAGGGAAATGATTAAATCTGGCAGAAATAGTAACAATTACATGTAATTTGTGACTATATTGAACAATTTCTCAAAAATATATTCTTTTACCAGTTAAAGTGTATGTTATCAAAATCATTATCACATACGTATGTTACACAATTGACCTTCATAACAGACCCTCACCCCACACACACATTCAAATTAACATGAAAAAAAGTTAAGAAATGAATTCATTCATTATAAAGGAGAAATGTGAAGGATGTAGAAGAATGTCAAGGAATTAGAGTTCCTGCACAAATTATATTGTGAATATCAAAGAAGACCAGATAGAATTCATTCAGTTTTTACTGTCATTTAAATGGAAACTTCTTAATAAAGAAAAAATCCATAGGAAATAAAAAAGACAAACTGAAAACTGACAAAATATTTTTTACTACAAGAAGACCCCTATAACTTTGCAAGCCTAATCTTAGTGCCCTTGTCCATCTCAGGGTTGGGTTAATGTTTACTTTTTTGTATCTTGAACATAGCTTATTGTCTTTGAAATCTGCATTCAATAATAGTTTGTAAATAGTTTGAGGTTTTGTTCATAGAAGACTACCATAAAGCTATTATAGCTATCAAGCTATTTCCTCACTCTCTCATTTAAATAAGTTCTAAAAAAGAAATCAAGAATAGTGTCATACAAATATATATACATATATATGCATAATTATATATATACATATATGTGATTGCAAATGTATGCAAAATGTTGGGGCAATTGCTTTTTTTTAAAAATGATCAATTTTATTACATTTTCATTAACAAATACTTGAATCCTTTGATTTCTTTAATTTTAACATTGTGAATGTTGATTTTTTTTGTTGATTTAATTTACTTGTTTATTAGCTCTTTTTTAAAATTAAATTATAAGCCCCTAAAGGGCAAGAATTATATGCTACTTCAGACACTTACTAGTTGTGTGACCTTGGGTAAGTCACAACCTTTCTTATCCTCAGTTTCTACATCTGTATAATAATAATAGTACCTCTCTCTCAGAGTTGTTATAAGGATAAAATGAGATAATATTTGTAAAGAGCTTTAAAAATCATAAAGCACTATCTAACCACTAGTTATCATCATCATCATCATCATCATCATCATCCATTTGTGGATCTTATCAACATTCTGCATATTGTAGGGGTTCACCATATGTTTGATGAATTGACTTCAGGTTCCCAATGTGAGGTTCTTTTCATTATATTATATTCCCATTTCAAAAGAAGAGAAATTTCTCAGAAGTTAATGGAATGTTTTCTAGAGCTTTAGGCTGTGTACACACGAATATCCTGACCCACTGTAACCACAATTTTAGGTTGAACTATCTGCTATATGTGAATATCATAAGAATGATTGACTGATACTTTTAGTCTATCCCATTGCTACTTCAATAAGCTGTAGCTAATTGGTTTAAAAGTTCTTATTTGGATGTTTGAGAGTTTTGACACCATATGGTTATCATGGACACCCATGTGATATTAATAAATGAACTAAAATACCTGTGCTATACCCAAATGCATTGCTGCAGCTCTCTTAACATTCAGATATTGGCCAATAGGGAAATTCTACTAGGACAATTACCCCTCTCATTCCTCTTCATTGGCCAGAACCTGTCACCAGAAGATTAATCAGCTGACCGTTAGTCAACTAGCCCTGATAAGGATAATCTAAGAGGACAGCTTGCATTGTGTAAACCAAAGATAAATCACAGTATTTAAAAATGTATTGCCATGGTCTCCAGGAGAACTGTAAAATTCAATTCAGTGGCCTATTGAAGCTGTTCAGCCAGCAATCACAGCAATAGGTGATGCCTGCCCACAAAGTGTGACCAATTCAAAGCTGGCTACACCTACAAAGAAAGGTGAGTCTGAGCCCCAGACAGCAATGCAGGAATTTTGTGGTTAAGACTTCTCCAAGAGAAAGATCATAAGCTTAGAAACCAAAGCACCCACTGTACAATGCTATATGAATACCACAGAAGCTGTACGTTTGTATTAACATAACCTTTTTTTCTGTATTGAATTTCTCAACATTTAAAAAAAATCCCCAAAGCTGGATGAATAGGGTTTTTTTGGTTATAATTTTTAACATATTTGTTTTTGCATCATTTTCAAATCCATAAATCTTCTTCTTCTTCTTCTATAAGTCAATTATCCCTTGCCCAAAAAAAAGAAAAAGATTTTGAGATTTTTCAAAGCAACTTAGTAAAATTGTCAACACACCAACTGTTTCTGACAACATATGTAATATTTCTATACCCATGGTCCCCTAATTTTACAAAATGAAGATTGTGATTCATTTTCTTAACTCCTTCCTGACTCAAGTTTTACCCCTATGATTACAATATACAGTGTTACTTTATTTGTTTCTGGTGGTATTGCTGTAGTCATAGCATATATTATTTCCCTACTTCTGCTAACTTCAACCAGCATCAATACATATGTCTTTCTATGCTTCTCTGAATTCATTATATTTATCATTCCTTTAAAAAATAGAAATATTCTATTATATCAATGTACCACAATTTGTTGTGGCCCAGTTGATGGGTATATAACTTATTTTAAGTTCTGTGTTACCAAAAAAAGTACTATTGTGAATATGATCAATGTATATGGGATCTTTCTATCTATGAACTCCTTCTAGTATGTGCTTAGCTATGGGCTATACAGGATATAGATACTTTCAGTCACTTTCCTCCCATAATTTCAAGTTGCTTTCCAGAATGGTTAGACTAATTCACAAATCCACCAACAGTATATATCAGCATGCCTCTCTTTCTATAGCCTCTCCAACAATGACTACAAAGCATAGATAGTTTTCTAGTATCATATGAGTAATATTTTTATTTTATTTTACTGTTTACATATATACATATACATACACAGGTTTTTAGGCTGTTTAATACACATTTTTGAAATTTGAAAGCGTATATGCTTTTATTTTCCGTACCAGAAATTTATAAAAAAGTTCATGAACCTGGGAACTGTTTTTCGTTTTGTTTTGTTTTTTAAGCAGAGATTTGAAGTATTTTAGCACTAAGAAAGGAAGACCATTAAAAAAAAGTAAAGCTTGGTTTCAGCACTTGAAAGAGAAATTGAGCTAAAAATAATGTACAATCCTTTCCATATAAAGATGATGCTACTTACCCATCAATGTGTGGCATGTGTGTTAGATTGTTAGATCCATTAGTGCTGATGAATAGTAAGTACTTATCTATTCACCCTCTAGCTTAATTCCCTGGTGAATAATATTTGTACTATCTGTGACCAGAGACCAGAGGAAAATCAACTGGTACACATGGATGTTAAATTTGTGGACTGGACCTTATTAGTACAATGCTCTAACAAACTGAGTTAACTGGTATTAACTACATCTTCTCCAAGCCTTAGTTTGTAGCTATCAGAAATGTTTCATTACTTAGCAATTATAAAATTTCCCTTAGAAATTCTCTTAGAAAGGAAGCAAGACAGTAAGCTTAAAACAATCTAATAATTCCAATTTCACATGTAAAATTGGAATTGCACTATCAGAGTTGGCCATTTGTGCCCAATCCATTTATTTTTCCAATACCTTCATTTCTTCTTCTTTCATTAGAGAGGCAGAATAGAATAATGGAATGCTGAACTAGGATTCAGAAGACCTGGTTTTCATTCCTGGATGTGTCACTAACTATATGATCCCAAATAAATAATTCATCCTTTCTGAACCTGAGTGTCCTTATTTCTCAAATGAACTCTATTCATCTTTCCAATTTCTCTTCAAACAGATTGGGAGAAAGAATGAAAAGAAGATAAGGGCTTGAATTGAATAAGGACAAAGAAGTAGTTTGGAAGAGCTTGACATTCGAATTTGGGGAGAAGAAATTGAGGCAGGGTTGAAGGAGAACTTTTTCCAGGATAAGATCTTATCTCTAGGACATTGAGCTGAATAAGAGAAAAAAAATGGGAAGGTCATTTTGAGGCATTTGGATTTGTAAAGAAGACACAGAGATTGAATTGAGGGAAGAGAAATTTGAGTCTTAAGAATAAGGTCATAGGGAACACTTCAGCTGAAGGAGTAAGAATATTCAACTGAAAGGAAGAAAAGGATTGAGGAATAAGGATTGAAAGACAAAGACTCAAGAAGGAAAAAGGTAAGGAAAGGTAAGTAAGTGGAACCAAGTGAAACAAATTGGTAAGATTAATTGTGGAAATGAGGTTATCAAGAGAAAGGGAAAGAAACCAAGTGTAACTATCAACATGTTGGGAGGAAGGTAAGGAAGTTGAACTATCATGCTGTTAAGAGAGGACAACAAGTTTGAACAGTCTTAACAAGGTGTTTAGGAGGTGATGTGTACAAATATCCACAAGAAGTTCAAAAGATATGATCAAGAATCCCAGTTAGTAGGGAAAGTGAGGCTAATTTACAGCAACTTGCAATGTGTGCAATTTTTCTATTTCCATCACAGCCAAGTGATTACTATCTATGTTCCTTAGAATGGGCCTTTCTGGCTGGCTGATCTCTTTCCCAGAAAAGAAGGGGAAGGGAGGGCATGGGAGGGGAGAAGAGGGGAGAGAGGCTCAAAGAAGAACTTCATATTTCAGGTTATCAGGGGCAATGAAATATTCTTTAAAACTATGGAAGCAGAGCCTTAGTAGACGGTGGGGGTCGAGTGGCAGAGGGTGTTTGACCATTATTAGGAGGTCAGTGAGTAGATGAACACCACGCAGAAGAAAAAGGGCAACTTTACACTTAAGCCCATAAAACAAACCTGAAGTTCTTCCTGAAGATGCAAGATATGGATTCTCTGACGAGGAAGCAGCTGCTTATCCTCCAAGCTATGATATAGTAGAGACAATGAAGCTCTCATGTGAGAGAAAGTATGTGTGTATGTGTGTGTGTGTGTGTGTGTGTGTGTGTGTGTGTCTGTCTGTCTGTCAGGGGTGAGGGGGGCTGGGGGGGAATAATAATAGTTGTAGACTCACTGGTTAGAAGGGCTGAAGGAGCTATAAGTCAATCTGTTATCTGTTGTCTTTCCAGAGGATGTATCCAAGGCATAGCAGGTTTGTCAAAATAAATGACCACCACCCACTTCTGTTGATTTACAAGGCATCCAATGTGATTTACAGGAGGAATCTAGAATCTAGAAAGTATTGCTGAAGATTATGAATTCTTGGACAAAAAAAAAAAATCTGTGCCATGGGTGCACAGGTAATGTTTTCATTACAGCTTTCTATTGATGGCAAGGACTTCAATGAAAAAAAATAACAATTTTAAGAATGTACAGACAGATAAGAATACAGTGCTCTCAGGATTTGGATTTTTGAGACATGGTTTAAAACAAGGAAAAATAAAGACTGGTAAAAATTTATTTCCCTGGTGTCTTATAAATCTAATCTAAATGATTTAAAACTAAAAGGGATAGGGGAGAAAGAAAATTAAGTTGGATATCCAGAAATCCTAGAGGATAGAAGGAAAATAACAGTTGAAATACCCAACAGGCACACTAAAGACAGGTAAAAAAAAGAAAGAAAGAAAAAATGCTAGTAGCAAAGCCCATGGCTACAAATGTCTATACCCCGATGCTCAGAAGAGGAGGTGAACTAAAATGGATATTTAACATAAAGAGGTAAATTTTTTTTCTTTGCTTTTTGGTGAGGCAATCAGGGTTAAGTGACTTGCCCAAGGTCACACAGTTAGTAAGTGTCAAGTGTCTAAGACTAGATTTGAACTCAGGTCCTCCTGGCTCCAAGGCCGGAGCTCTATCCACTGCACCACCTAACTGCCCCATAAGAAGGCAAATTTAACTTCATAAATATCAGTGAAACTTCATGGAATAAAACTCATGACCAGAACATAACTCTAGATAGGTATACTATATTCAAAAGAAACATGAAAGGTAAAAGAAGGAGAGGCAGAGAAAGAGAGAGACAGAGAGAGAGAGAGAGAGAGAGAGATGGTGGCATTGAATATTAAAAAAAAAGGTATAATCATTTGGGAAAATCTAGAAACAACAGTAAGCAAATACATTGGAGAACATTTGGGTGAAATTAATGGAGAAAAAAATAAGTGATTTTTTTTTCCACTGGAGTATATTACAAATAACCTGAACAGAAAGGAGAAATAGATGAGTAGCGTGGGAAACAGGTTACAAGTTTGTCAGAGAGGCATAATATAGTAGTGATGGAGGACTCAGTTATCTAGAAATCCGTTAGAACTCCCTACCAGCTAATAACTTCTTGAATGCCTTAACGGGTTAATTATATATACATATGTAGATATACACATATGTATATAATGTATATTTGCATATGTAACAAATACACATGTGTATACACATATTTACACGTACATATTGGGGGAGCAAGGTTAATTTGTAGTGATTTGTAGTGAGTGAGTGTGTGTGTGTGTGTGTGTGTGTGTGTGTGTGTGTGTATTCTAGAGAGTCTTTTGGCTTATCTGAAAAATAGTCTGAAACCCAGGGTGAATTTGTACTGAAAGCTAGTACCACATTCTCCTTTTAATTAAGCTAGGCCTCACACATGAGAAGAGTTTGAAAAAATAGGGGAAAAAATTCAATATTCAATTTTGTTGTTAGAAATCAAACTAGGTTGTTTAAATTATGGCACCTCTTAGTCAATAAATACCAAACGTTAGACACAATTCAGCCATTTAAAAATTGATTTGTATACGTGAATAAGCATAGTCAAGGAGATATTGAGCAATTAATCTAGATACAGAATGCTTCCATATGGTCACTGATTTTAATATCCCCCTTTTACATGTAAGGAAACTTATGCCAAGAGAAATTAAGTGACATGAGCAAGACAGTACAGTGAAGAGGCCAAGAACCCTGGATTTGGAGGCAGAGGTCTGGGGTGCCATCCTAACTCAGCCACTTCCTGCTTGTATGACTACTTGCAAAATAACAAACAAATCACTTTGCCTGTCCTAGTCGCAATTTCCTCCTCTTTACAATTTGGGGTTGAACTTGGCCTGGAAGGGTTCTTCTAAATTAATGTTCCTATGACTTGCACAGTCCCATAGATATTAAGTGCCTAAGGCTAAATTTGAACTCAGGTGTTTCTTACTCCCTTCCTAGTATTCTATCCGGTAAGGCTGTTGCATCTCTACAATACACCTGAGAAAAGATTATCTAATCTTTGCTTAAAGATACCTAATAAGACAAGATCTGCTACCTCTTGAAGTAATTTTGGATATTTCTAACTGTTAGAAAGATTTTTCAAGTCTAAATTTGCCTCGTTGCAACTGCCACCTTTGACTATAGTCACTTCTGGGACCAGGAAAAATAAGACATAATCCTTCTTCTACCCAAAAGCCCTCATGGCTCTCCTGAGTCTTGTCTATTACTGACAAAACATAGGGAAGTTCAACCAATCCTTATATGGCATAAACTGGAAACTCTTCACCATTCTGATTTCCCGCCCATTGATGTTCTCCAGGTTATCAATATTATCAATGTGGCACTCACAACTGAATGATACTCTCGATGTGGTATGACCTGGCATTGTGTAGCAGGACAATTCCTGGAAACAATACCTCTCAATGAAGCCTGAGATTTCATGAGCTTTTTCACGTTCTCTATCATAAAGTTGACTTTAAAAGAGCTTATAGTAGTGCACCAAAATCCCCGAATCTTTTTTTTTCAGATGAACTCCTACCCAACTATTCCATTTTCTGATGGATTTCTGGATAACCAAGCCCTCCATCAGTGCTATATTATGCCGCTCTGCCAAACTTGTAACCTGTTTCCCACACTACTTATATATTTTTCCTTTCCACTTTCATCTTGTACCAGTGAAGTGGCTTTTTATCAATGTAGATCACTAGTCTATGTTGGGAAAACACTCTGCTGCTGACCTGAGACATGTTTTTTCCTCAGTTCCTACATCAATAAGTGTTTAATCTCAAGTAAAGTATTACATGGACACAGAAACACCCTGAAGACACTTCAGGAACACAGATCCCATAAAGCCCCTAACTAAAGTTTTAAAATGAGGATAATCAGTAGGGTATAGAAATAGCACATAAAATGAACACATGTTGGAGCCCAGCAGACCTGGCACTATTTCTACCCTGGCTGTACCACCTAGCCCTTCTAACAAATATTTCCTGGTTCCTCCTTTATTCCATCTTCGCAAATAATTCCTGCAACCCACAGAAAACCTCAGCAAGTTCTCCACCAAATAGCAAAGCCTTGTTCCCACTGCTTGTTTCCCTGGCTACCATAAGACTAAGTGAAAGTGCTAAAGCAATCAATTGGCCTCTCTTGCAGACTCTTCTACCTCCATACTCATGGCATTTCTCTCTACCATCTCTACTGACTATAGTCATTAATCATAATAACAATAGGTCACTCTTATACAGTGCATTGCAATTTACAAAATATTTTTCTCATAATATCTTTATGAGGAAGTCACACTGGTATTATTGCTCATATTTTATAGATGAAGAAAATGAGGCTTAATTAAGAATTAAAAGGAAGAAGGGCCAAGATGGCAAGTGGGAAGAAGCAGCATGTGAGCTCTGCTACACATACTTCTACAAACAACTCTAGAAAATAACCCAGTTCAAATCCTGGTGGGGAAATCTCCCTCCCCCCAAAAAAAATAAAACCAGAGTGAGTCATTTGTCCAACCCAGTTCGACATAGGAGACAGACAAAGATGTCTGCTGACACTGGGGACTAGATTGGACCAGGAGCATATCAAAGGAAGCAATCTGGTGCCAGGGAAAAAGTTGGACACCAGAGTAAAAGAAGGTACCAGACACATTCCAGGGTACCACCAGATCCATACCGGGGCACTGCAATGGGACAGGTAAGAAATGGCAACTTCATCATCCACTATTCAGTGCTGGGTTACAGATGTAAGGGAGAGTGAGAAAAGGAACTATGCAGGAGAGTGGTATTCCAGGTAAGGAGGCCTTAGGCTGTGTATGAAGAAAGGAGAAGTTCTGAAACCAGTAGCAGTGGCAGTGGGGCTCAGACCCCAAACTCTGAGTAGGGCTTCACTTCCAACATCTAACCCTATTTGGAGAATAACTAAGGCAGGAATCCCAGACTAAAGGGTAATCTCTAATTCTCCCCTCTGAACTAACAGAGCTTTCTAGCGGTTTGATAAGGGTGGAGTCCAGCAGCAGTCTACTCTTGTACAGATCCAAACCTGGGCTAGGAAATTGCAGAGTTCAGATGGGGGTGCAGTAGGAGGAGTAATCAGATTTTGTCCTGGATCAGATCACTTTTGGGAGCACAGTAAGTTTGCAGATCCCAAACCTGTCCTGGAATAAACAACACTCAATACTCCTAGAAAGCACCAACAGGAGCATCCCAGACCTAACATCAAGTCCAAAGTCAGGAAGTAAGCTAGAAGAATGGGTAGGCAAAAAATAAATAAGTAAAAAAGAACAACACCATAATGAGGTACTATAGTGGCATAAATGTTCAAGACACAAATGTAGAAGAAGGAAACGACTCCAAAACATTTACAAGCAATGCCTTAGAAGAAAACACAGCTGAGGCACAAACTAAACTGGAATTCTTGGAAGAGATGAGGCAAGAGGTTTGGTTTTTTGGTTTTGGTTTTTTGCTTGGTGTTTTTTTTTAAGTTTTAAAAGTTTTTATAGGGGCAGCTAGGTGGCGCAGTGGATAGAGCACCGGCCCTGGAGTCAGGAGGACCTGAGTTCAAATCCGATCTCAGAGGAGACATCTGACACTTATTAGCTGTGTGGCCCTGGGCAAATCACTTAACCCCAATTGCCTCGAAAAAAAAAAAAAAGTTTTTATAAATGGAATGAGGTTTGCAAAAAAAAAATGGAAAAGAAATAAAAATGATGGAAGAAAGAATTTGAAATGAAGTTAACAGCTTGGAGTAAAAGATACAAAACCTTGCCCAAGCAGCAAACTCCTTGAAAATTAGAATGGGCCAAAGAGAAACCCATAACTCCATGAGGCAACAAGTAATATTAAAACAAAGTTAAAAGATTGAAAACATGGAAGAAAATATAAGATATCTCATTCCAAAAATAGCTGAAGAACAAATTTAAGAGACTATCAAAATGTGATCAAAAAAAAAAAAAGAACAGATAATCATATTTCAAGAAATCTTAGAAGAAAATTGCACGGATCTCTTAGAATCAAAGGACAAAATGAAAACAAAAAGAATCCATTGGTCATCTCCTGAAATTAACCTAAAAATAAAAATTCATACATGTATATACACACATACATACACACATATCATATATCACATCATATCATTATAGCCAAAATCCAGGCTTCCAGATCAAAGAAAAAAAAAATACTGCATATTAACCAGAAAGAAAGAATTCAAGTACCAAGGAGCCACAAACAGAATCACACATGATTTAGCAGCCACCACTATAAAAGAGCAGAGAGGACAGGGTAAAGGGGAGTGGCTGACACTTGAAACTCATTCTCATGTGAATTGGACAAAAAAAGGAGGAAGTTAGGTATAGAAATCTATTTCATTCAATAGGAGGGAAAGGAGAGAATGAGGAAAGAAGAATTAGAGGAAGGGTAAATTAAGGGAGATACTAAACCTAAACTACACTAACTCTAAGAATGTATTAAAATATTACTCTTTTTGAGGTGGCAAAGGATAGGAATGTGAGAAGTGGGGCATACATTGGGGAATGGATAAATAAGTTAATAAATGTGAGAGTGCTATTGTGCTGACTTCTTATCAGTGTAATGCCCAACCAAGATTCCAGAGGACCACTAATGGAAAATGCTACATACCTCCTGATAGAGAGGTAAAGGACTCAGAATTCAGAATGAGACAAATACTTTTTTGGACATAGTTCATGTGGAGGTTTATTCTGATGGACTATACGTGTTTGTAATGGGTTTCGTTTTTCTCATGTTCTCAACTGAGGGGTGAGGAGAGGGAGAGGAGGGTGAGAAAGTGGCTAATTAAAGCAAATTTAAAAATTAAAGGAGAATTAATTAGAATCACAGAGGTCATCTAGTCTAATATCTTCATTCTGTGCATAGCATATGCCTGTTCCCTCTTCTCCTGGAAGCTACCCAAGACTCAAGGCACATTATGTGTCAGCATCCACTCCAAACTCATAAGCCCCCATCAGTATAGTTCTTTTTACCAACCAGAGGAAACATCAATTCAAAACAAAAGGCATTTAACTGAACAGCATAGCAAGATGAATAAAAAAGAAAGACTGTTCCCATGCCACATTAGTATATTCTCCCACATACCATACTACTAGCTGAAGAATGGGTACACAGTAGGAAAATATGTAGTCAAGGAAAACACACAGAGGGGAAAGTATAGAGAATATTCATGGTCAAGGAACATGCAGGGCAGTGGAACATGTATAGATAAGGCAACTCATACTCCTAAAAGGTACCCTTCTGGGACCCTTCTCTGCTTTTGATACTGCTACTAGCTCTCCCACAGATATATTCTGGTGAAGTCATAAGGTAAAGCTTCTTTCACTGCTGTGTTGTTATCTCTTATGATCTGTGGTCTCTGTCATACTGCTGTCAAAATTTTCACTAAAATGTTTTCTGCCAGGATCTGTTATAAGGCTTCTTCCCCCATAGGGGAGAAGGTTTATCAGCTAATTTTGCCATAGGCTCAAGGGCTATTTTTATCTCCTTTATGGTTTTAGAACCTCTCTATCTATATCCAACCAACTAGCTAGAAGAGCCCTTAGATATTTGGATATGTTTAGAACTGAACTCTTCCTTTGCTACTCTATCTCAGTCTAAAGTATATAAGCCCATATAGATATAAGCCCATAAAGTTACCATTAAGTACCATCTCAGTCTCCAGAAATCAGTCTAGAAATTCTACTAAGCAGTTTAATTTTCCTCAGCTCCCATAGTTTTCTAGCCCCTGTTCTAGCCCTGAATCTGTACAAATTATTTATGAAAAAAAAAATATGGAAAGGGACTTAATGCAAATAGTATATGATAGAGTGGGCAACTTTTGTCCCAATTCTCTCAACTCAGAAAACAAATTTCTCCATTTGTGTAGATGAGGAAACTGAGACACAGAGAGGTCCAAAATCACTAACCCAATGTAATAAAACCAGGACCCAAATCCAGATCTTCTGACTACAAAAGGAATGCATGTTCTAATACAGAATATTGCTTACTGCAGTTTTTCACCCTTAAGTTGAAAGAATTTAAGCATTTGAAATACTTGATGGTGGCTATCTTGAAGATGGCTATTTCTGAAAGACTGCTTTATGTTGACCGTATCTTTTGTACTTTGGAATGAGATATTGCGAATGATTTTCTAGCTCTTATTACAATTAATCCACTTAGAAACATAATTGCCTTCTACATCGAATATAACTTTGAAATAAGAACACTTACATTTCCTGCACATAGGTTAGTAAGTACCCTCTGTGTTAGTCCGTCACTTGGTGTGCCAAATTTGTTTAATTTTAGTGCTCAAAGATAATGCCACTACAAAAAAAGAAGGGGGAGGAAGTAAACAGTTGTAACCATGGTAAGTGAATTTTGCTAGCACAAGTTCAAATATATGACATGACAAACAATATGATATCATTTGATAGCAGCAGTCCTGTGTAAACTATGAACCCCCATACCTTACTCTTTTAAATCTTTCGGTGATTACTGATACACATACATCAGAAGAGTTATATGACCCTGTGCATTCAGCCTCTTGCCATAAATTGCCTGGGAGCGTGTCTATTGAAATATAAGATATGCACCTGCACATTTTATCAGGTTTGAAAGTATCAAGAGGGATCTAGTTAATACATTTAAAATTAAAATTTGGTAATTCACACTAGTGCATCAGAACCATGATGCCCCCCCAAAAAACAGAATTTCCTGAAAGAGAGGTGATGGATATAGGATGTGGAATAAAACTGGATGATGTGGGAATTGGCTTCACCTAATTTTGCAAGTTTATTTTGAGGGTTTTGTTTTGTTTATATTTTATTTTTCTTTCCTAATAGTGAGGTAGAAAGAAGAGGTGGAATGGAGAGACAATAGAGTAATGGATTGGAAAAAAAATTAAAAATAAGTAAAATTTTATACTTTCCTATTTTTAAAATTTGTAGTTAGCTTTGAGTCTTGGTACTTTGCAAAAAACAAGAAGCTATGCCACCCTACTTTTTCTTCCCGATCATATTTTTTACTGCATTAGGAAATATTAACAGTGTCATTTATGTAAGGACCAACACAGCAGCTATAAACACTAAAGACCTTCAAAGTATATTTCAAAAAGGTTAAATACAGAAAGATATACTAAAATATTTATAGGAGAATTTTTGTAGTAGCAAAAATCTAAGCTAAGTAAATGTTCTTCAATTGGGGAATGGCTCAACAAACTAAGATACATAAATGTAGTAGAATATCACTGTCCCATAAAAATTATTAACATGAAAATTATTAACAAACATGAAAAATACAAAGAAATATAAGAAGATTTATATGGACATTTGCAAGTGAAGTGAGCAGAACCAGGAAAATAATATACATGGCTTCCAGAACAATAAATACAAATTGAATATAGTGTAATTGTAATGAACAAGCAAAATGTACCTACTTCCCTTCTTTGCCGAGGTGAAGGTGTGGAATGTTACACATAATGTCATGCAGTTTATGTGTTGTTTATTTTTGCTAAAATACATTTTTACCCATTTGTTGCAAGTAGAGAAGAAAGGAAGGATATATTTAGAAGTGAAAGTGAGAGGAAAACAAAAGATAACAACTTTGAAAAAATAAAAACTTAAAATGATTAGACAACTACTACTCCCCTCAAAAGAAAAAAAAATCGCATGTACTGTTAGTGACATATATTAAGACAAGTATATGGATTTCAGAAACATTCTCTATTACATTAAGCTATAACAAAATGCAAAAATTAACCTTAGTTTCTAGTTAAATTCACTCTCTCACTCACTGTGCTTATTTATGGAAAGTTCTTATTTTGTGAAAATCCCAAAATATTTGGAATAGAAAGAATATCATAGAAAGATAAGGATATTTCTCATTAAACATAGAACTATATTTTCATTTAAATATTTTAAAGGCCTCATGAAAATATATTTGGCATCATTAGGCACCAAATGCCTAACCCTTCTCATCTCCTCATCTCTGTAAACATTTAATATATATGTATATATACATATATGTGGGTGTCTATGCTGTACATCAATAACTATATAACAAGATTTAATTTCTTTTAGTTTTTGCATTTTCTTTATAAACAAAGGAAATAGTGAATTGAAACCTACTTTTTTTCACAATCACTTTTTTTTTTAAGTGGGAAAATGACAGTTAGAAGCATAATGGCCAAAAACCAAGTGTTACTGAAAACCACAACCATGCTGAAGCCAAAACATCGATGTGAAGTAGACTAATTTTATTTGTGCTTTAAGGTGACATTTTCAAAAGCATCAGATCTGTATGTAAATATCATATTGGAGTACTGTGGTGGATTCAGCAGATATGAATAATCTCTGAGTGCATTAGTGGGCAACATGTTGGAATATAGCTTTATCTAAAATGCTATTTTTAATTGATACAAGAATTTTACATTCTTTTTTTCTCCTTGAAAAGAGCTTTGATGCTTCTGTGGGGAAGGAAAATTCATCTTCAAGGTTTGAACATTCTTGCTATTGTACAGTAACTGTTTCAGTCCGGTGTGCTTATGTTTCCGATTCTGTGAAGTTCTCCCGGCAGCAGGGCGTGCCCTGAATCACATCAAAAGAACCAAGTTCTACAAAAGAAAAAAGAAACTCAAGTAGGCCTGGACACACAAAGAGAGAGAGAAAGAGAAGAGAAAGGGGCCAGGCAGAGTGATGAATACCAAATGAGTTCAGCCAACCCCAGGAGTGCTTCATCACTTACATTTATCTTATTATGGGAGAGTGGAGTCAAACGCGGCCCTGACACAAACCACCCACTGCCATTGACTTTGACTGTGTGTGTGTGTGTGTGTGTGTGTGTGTGTGTGTGTGTGTGTAGCACTAAACACAAAAGTAACGGGTTTCAGTGAGGTATCACTGTTACTCCACAAGAATGAAAATGGGGGTTGGGGAAAGAGGGAAGAGTGTTTCAAAGCACAAGTTGCAGAAGCCACAAGAAAACAGTGTGCCTTTCTATTTCTTTTGGTACACAATCATTATTTACAATGGGCATCATCTCATCATCTTGACTGTGCACCTTCTGTATTTACCTGAAGGATTATATGCTTCCAAAATCCTGTCACCAGAACTTCTGGTTCCTTTCCTGGTTCAAATGAAATGTTGAATTTTTTTTTATAATATTTTATGTTTGTAGTGATTTGAGGATTAAAAAAAACCATTGTTCTTTGTCGATCTAATTTTAACATGATAAATTCTACATCTGCAAATAATGAACTTCTAATACTAAATCATATAGAAATATTTTTATACCTCTATATACCTGTGGTCTGATTGGTGTAGAAATTTCCCTGTACAGATGCAGATCATAACCTATCCCCCACATCATTTCATTATATATGAGTCTTGGTTTTTTGGTTGTTGTTGTTTTTTTTTAAACCAGACCTTTAATTTCATTGGTACGTCCAAAACGAATCTATGTAGAACACCCAGGGAAGAGACTCCTTCCACAAATGCAGATCTGCACTTACTCTGAAACTTTGAATCTTAGAGAGTTTTATGGATGACTGAAAAGTTAAATGACTTGCCTAGGATCATATTGCCAGTATTTGTCCAAGGTGCGACTTGAACCCAGGTTATTCTCTCTCCAAGAGTGGCTCTTTATCTGGTGCATGTTTTCCCAGAAACTCTACCCAAAGCACTGGAGGTTTTCCTCTGGTTCTTTTAATATTACATAAATAACTGATGCAAAATGGGTGTATGAGGTGTTCAGGAAGGACTAGCACCTCTGGTGTGAAGCCTTGCTGAGCCCTTTTTAGGGCTGCTCATCCATTTTTGGTGCTTACCTTCACCCAGCTCTCAACTGTGACTCCAAGAAGCTGTAGCATGCATAGCAGCCATACCCTGGGTAAACCATCTTGGCAGATGGGCTAAACCAGTTCGAGGCTAATGGACAGGCCCCAGACCTGTTGGTGAGTTAGAGGGGTGTCTGTCTCAAACATGTGAAGACTTTCCCCGGCAGAATGGGCAGATGAGAACAATTTGATCCAAAGTTGAAGCAGACCATAGCCACTCATCCTGACTTTTGTCTTGCCACTGGACATCAATGACTCTGGAAGAGAGAGTGAGGCTGACAACTTTTTGAAACTCTGACTCACTTAAATGCAATTCACTCACAAGCCATCTTTAAAGTTTGCAAAGCATTTTAAAAATATTACCTCATTTGATCCTCATGGTGACCCTATTACTATCATTAACCCCCTTAACAGCTGAGGAACCAGACAGAAGTTAAGTGACTTGTTCAGGGTCATATAAGTAGTAACTGTTTGAACTCGGGACTTTCTAACTCCAGGCCCAGTGTTCTGTCCACTGCACCACCTAGCTTTGATTACTGGAGTGGGGACTTGAGGTAGGGTGACCAACTAGTAGGTTATTGCAATAATCCAGGCATGATATAAGGGCATGCATTAAAGTGGTGACAGTTGTCAGAGGTGAAAAGGGGGAATATAGGAGAGATCTTGGGCAGCTAGGTGGCACAGCAGATAAAGCACTGGGCCTGGAATCAGGAAAACTCATTTCCAAGAGTACAAATCCAGCCTCAGACACTTACTAGCTGTGTAACCCTGAGAAAACCACTTAGCCATGTTTGCCTCAGTTTCCTTATCTATAAAACAAACTGGAAAAGGAAACGGCAAACCACTCCAGCATCTTTGCCAAGAAAACACCAAATGGAGTCATGAAGACTCAGACATGACTGAAAAACAGCTAAACAACATGAGAGATGTTGCAAAGGTAGAATCAATAGAACCCGGCAACAGATTAGATATGGAGTGAGAGTGAGCACTGGCCTTCTGATGCATTTTACTTTAATTTAACTACTAGGCTGGTCATTATCTTCCCATGTCATCCTTGATAATATTGCACAAGACTGTCCAAATAATCTTATTTAAATCATTGTTGTCTTTGCCTGCTCCGTCTTTCCACTTGGCAAGGAGACTAAGTGTTTGATGAAGCTGTTTCTAGATTTGTTTTCATCTCCCTCTTATTGCCAATTATTTTACATAAATTAAACATCAACTTTTATCTATTTACCATTTTTTCTAAACCAATTTCTTAAAACAGATCACACTGGAGGTGTTCTATTTTCAAATGTTTCATTTTTCTCTTTTCTTATAATTTTGATGTTGATTTGTACCTTTATCTAATGAGTCAATTATTTCATGGCATATAAATAGCTGATAATGGAATAAAGCATCAGTAGATAGCTATTTCCTGTTTTTTTAAAGATAAAATTAATTTCACTCGGCATGAGGTTATTCAGTGCTTGCCATGTCCTGTGACATCTGACATTTTTCCTGAAGGAAAGAATTGCCTTTACACACTTGGTGTTCTACTCATGGCTCTATGTACTGTTGTTCCCTAAACTTGGCATTCTATCATCTGCCTTCACCTCATATTCTACAACAAAAAAATCATTTCTCCCCTTTGCCTTTTTTCATACTGAATTCATCAAGTACCAAAGTATATGCTGATTTTATTTGGAGGGTTTTGTCAAGTTCTTCATAGAAGCCCTGTTTTCCTCTTCTGCACTCGATGTTGATGCCATCGTTGTGGAAGAGGAACAGAGCTGCATTGGAATGAAAGCTATTTTGTACTTTTATTCATTGTAGAGATCACATAGCCAGTAAGTTCATCACCTAGTTACCAAAATTCTGGTAACAAATCAATTTTAAGTGGCCTCATCTTTGGAAGCAGCTTGTCTCAGAATGGTACTCAAAAGTCTTCCCAGCTTGGTAGAACTTGCTAGACTTTGAAGTATTTCAACATAGCCCCCTAGCATCTAAGTCTTGCCTTGGGTAATGGGAGGCCTGATTTTGCCACCATCCTGCAAATAGAGCTGTCATTAAACTCAACAGAAATTTTAGAGTGAGTTTGATATAGATTGATGTTCCCAGATACCAAATTCAAGGATAGAAAGAAAATTAACTAAGTGATCCCACTTTGAAATTGCTAGACTGGCAGCACCCTTCTTGTCAAATCTGCTATATCTGAGTGATGCATTATCATGGGGGTGGGAAGTGAAGGGATGTGGGGGTAGAGTGAGGCAGGTAGGGAAACAAAGCACCGGCCTTCTCTGCCCTCAGGTTGTGGTTTTAGTGACTTATTCCTCCAAAAGGTATAATTTCTCAGGATCTCCCTATCTTTTTCAGATATCCAGTTTTCTATATTGTGATACTTGAGGTTATTTTTGAGATCACACCTAAGGCTAATACTGCTCAAAAATCTCCCTTCTCTAACCAAGAAGCAAGGAGTTTAGGAACATCACTGTCCATGAACTTTTCTCTGGGGCCATGTCCATAAGTTCATGTAACTTGAGTGTACTTTTCCAGAATACTCTATATCGTCCCAGCTGCTACCTACAATCTTGGGCTAGCAAAGTCTTCTTTTAACATTCTGGCTTCTGTCGTGTCCTCTGAAAAGGGAAAAGAAAGTAAAAAATGGACGAGAAACTTCCCTAAAAGGATATATGATTGAACATATATAGTTCCCAAGGTGCATCTGCTCTAAGACAACCAGGCTTCTGATGTACTTCAGAAAAAACAGAAATAATTATAGGAGTCTAATGGGACAAGTTGCAAAGAAGCCAAAATTGACTGGACTGGTTCATCAGCTCACTTTTAAAGGTCATCACAAAGAAAATTATCCTTAAAAAGTCCATGCTCTCATTAGTCCAAACCAACTCAATGTAGAAAGCTTCATCCACTGAAACCTATCCCTTAGGATAGGGGAAAGGGGTGTTCCAAATCAACCAGTTCTAGAACTTGGGGCAGCCCTAGACAATGAGACTTAAAATAGGAGTTGTCTTTTGTCTTCTTACCAAGATTCCAGCAAGCATATCCACATTCTCTCTAAGGAAAAGTATGGAGCTATCAAAGATTTGAAAAGGAGTCTCACCTACCAGTAAGTTTATCAAATTAATAAATTAACATCTCCTGTCCAAATCAACTCCCCTTATGCCCATATTTGTATAATAGTTTTCAGAGCATTACATACATGTGTGTATATGGTCTAAACCTGTAACCTTTGATTTCATTTATGTAGGAAGCTCCTGATAAGGAAAGTGCTCTGCATCTTTTAGGCTTAAAGAGTTGTTGTCGTTGTTTGTCTTTTTTTCTTGAAGAGGACCATCACATCAGGGAGGTGATGGCATGACATGCAAGTGAAATGGATTTAAGGAAAAGTCACCAGCCTCATGCTCTCTTCCAGAGCCATCTGGGTCCAGTGGACAGATATAGATTAGGATGACTGGAATGGCCCTGGAAGCAACAAGAGATCTTGACCTTTATAAGTTAAAGTCTTTAACAGGTCTGTTTAACTGAGGCAACACTCATTCAGTGATTAAGGCTAGGTAAGAAATAAGGCAGGGAGTCATAGAGCTAATATATGTCAGAAGCAGATAAACAGACACACATATGTGAAATACACATATGTATATGCATTTGTACATGTATTTGTATATACACGTATCTTTCCTTCCCTCTCTCCCCCAACCCATATTTTGTCCTGCCATAGCCTGGCTGCTCCCTTCACCAATGGAAATGGTGAATTACTGTCAGATTCCATGTCAGCATTTCCATTAGATATTGCTTTCTTTTCATTGCTATTTAGGGGCGGGGGAGAGAAAGTGTCACCAACACTGAGGATGAAAGGATTATGACACAAATAATGAATTAAATTAAATTAAATAATAAATTAAAGTATATACAGTGGAATATATGCATATATGCATACACAAATCATAAGACTCCTACATCTAGAGCTATGATCACAGATGTAGACCTGGAAGAGACCTAAGTGGTCATCAAGTCAAACACTGTCATTGTACAGGGAAACTGAGGCAGAGGGAGATTGAATGACTTACCCAAGATCGAACAGGTAGCATCACAGATGGGATTTGAACTCAATTCCTCTTACCACTCTTTCCATTACTCTTTCCACTACACTATGATGCCTAGGTTCAAACCTGTACCCCCCACCACACACAAACACACACACACACACACACACACACACACACACACACACTAGCTGTGTGGCCCTGATCAACAGTATCTTCTCAGGCCATTTAGTGTCCCACTAAAATGGAGACTCGAAGAGTCAGATACAACTGGAACTATTGAACTATAACAAAAAGAAACAAATGGCAAAACTACTGCTGATCCATAAAGATAAATAGAATTTCCTCATCAGATAGATATTTATAAAGTGTATGAATTTAAAGCTTTATCAAAGTAGTTTACCAAATCCTGCAAAGCAGATCTCCTAGTAAGTATATTCTTTTACTTATAACTAGATTCATTCATTGAAACCAAATTTATTATGTGTTTTCTACTGGAATTAGATTTTTATTTTTTTCTTACTTCAGTAATTTTTACTTTTTTGCACTATTACTTTTTTCAATCTCCATATACTATAATACTTCCTATATGCTACTTCTTTTAAAATGTATACAAGCAAAAAAGATGTTATATGTTTTCTAAGAAAGTCTCTTACAAAAAGGCATTACACAAAATGTGTGAGATAGGTTTTTTCTTTCAATAAAAGAAGGTTTAAATTTGGTGCTCTTGGTGTGTGTTTGTGCGCGCATGTATTTGTGCGCGCATGCATGATCGTGTGTATTTTAAGCGGACTTTTCTAAAGACTGCTATGAATGACTTGCTTGAGCAGACAAAAGAGTTTCAGTCTGCTTGAGGCCTGGAATGAAAAGGTAGTTGAGTTTCTGTATCACGGTTATACAATGAAGTTTCTAACTTTGTCATAGTCTTGACTTCAGGAGTAATCTTTCCTTTCATTTTCTTTTTGTAAATAAAGTGGCAATGATTCCCAATTTTATAATCAATTCATATAAAATATTTTTTGTGTCTGAAATCTTAGGGTATTTCCATTTATTTAAAGTTGTATCACAAAAATAATTTAAAGCTCTGGGGTGGGGGGAGAGGAAGAGAAATGGAAAAAAAAATGTTGAAAGATGTTACATCTCCAAAATTCTGAGAATGGTTGATGCAAAGTCTATTGTTTGGGTGGGGGTTTTTTCATGGCTACAAAAATCAAACATTTTCACAGATATTTTTCAAAAAAGAAAATTCTAGTCTCTTCCTACTCCAAACTATCCTAGGCCAGAAAAGTCTTCATTAAAAATCAATTTCACCATATCATTACCTTGTGGTATGCTCAGATGAAAATTGGTAGAACAACATAGCCTGCTAGGCAGATGATAGAAGTAGGACCTTGCAAGATTTAAATAATATTCAAAAGGCTCATCGCTTGGATAGTATGAGCTAACTCTAACCTTGGGATTATGAACAAAGGAAAACTTGGAGCTACAGTCTCTGACCAGAGTATTTATTTTGTAAATATTTTCATATCTACTTATTTGTGTTCTGTTGTCTCTTGATAGAACGTGCTTGAGGTCTGATTTATTTTCATCTTTTTATCTCTAGCATCTACAGTAGGTGCTTAATAAACACTTTTTTTAATAAACACTTTTTAAAAAAATTAATTGACTGTGATTTAATTAGTCTCTCTTGGAATCCATTCTGATCAATGGCCACAACCTCTAGCAATTTGACCAGCTCAGATCAATTCACTCATTCTTTCCTGTGACCCACAAGCTTTTTCTTTCCTGGGAATGTAGAGACTGGATGTATTTCTCTAGAACCAGTTTCAAATGGACAGATCACAAAAGACATACGTTCACACAACATGCTTGTGGGGACAGGTAGACAGAGAGGGACTAGAATTCCAAATAATGAAGACAAAGGAATTCTCCAGTGATATGGTCAACGAGGATGAAAATGGCATCAAAGTCAGCTACCACAATGATGGTAAATTATTTAACTTGAAAAGGCTAAAAGTCAAGACTAAAGTGGAGGGATAGTTGTTACTCGACTTTTTGTTCCCAGATGATTGTGCACTCAATGCAGCTTCTGAAGCTGAGATGCAACAAAGCATGGATTGATTCTCTGTTGCTTGTGCTAATTTTGGCCTAACAGTTAACACCAAGAAAACAGATTCTCCACTAGCTAGCACCACAGCATCCATAAGTGGAACCATCATATGTGGAGCAGGAAATGGAGAAATTTTGAATACTGTCGATAAGTTCATTTACCTCAGCAGTACACTTTCCAGAGACATACACATAGATGATGAAGTTGATGATCAAGATTACCAGTGCTTGCTCAGTGTTTGGAAGACTGAAGGAAAGTGTGGGAGAGAAGAGGTTTCCTATCAAACTGAAGGTCTACAGAGCTGTTTTGCCGACCTCATTGTTGCATGTCAGTGAAACCTGGACAGTATACCAGCACTATGCCAGGAAACTGAATCACTTCCATTTGAATTGTCTTAGGAAGATTCTGAAGATCCCCTAGGTCCTTTCTTGAACTGAACTGTCAGGCATTCAAACTCAACTGCAGAGAGTGCAGATCTGATGGATTGGCCCCATTATTTGAATGCCAAAAGTATGTTTGACTTTTTCAGAGAACTCACACAAGTGCTCACATGGAGCAATACAAGGGCACCCTCAAGGTCTCTCTGAAGAACTTTGGGATTGATTGTGAGACACGGGAGACACCATCATGGTATATCTGCATCAGCGAATGTGCTGTGCTTTATGAGCAAAGCAAAATTGCAGTAGCTTAAAAGAAATGTGAGATGTGAGAGCTTCCAGGGATGGATGGACCAAATGAGGGGTTTTTTGTTTTGTTTTGTTCTTTTTGAGGTGGGGAAGACATGGGTGTGTTTGTAGACAATAGGGAAACAGCCAGTAGACACAGAGAAATTGCAATTTAATATGAGAGTGGAGAAATAAAGGGGGCAATGTACGGGACAAGACAGAATGTGAGGCAATTACTTGTGCAGCTAGATGGGTTTGCCTTAGCAAGAAGGACCACCTCGTCATTCTGAGACAGGAGTGAAGGAAGAGATAGTGACAGAAAGTAGCTGAGCGATGTGAGACAAAGAGGAGGGGAGAAGGAGAAGATCTAAGTGAATGGTCTAATTTTTTTTTCAGTGAAAAGCATAAGGCAAGTTTCTCAGTTGTGACGGTATAGGAAGGGGAGCTATAGAAGATTTAAGAAGAGCTGAAAAGGTATGGAAAAGCCACTGTGGTCAGCGGGGTAGCGAGTTATTTAGGGAGCTATAAAATGATCGCCTTTCCAAAGTGAGTGCCCTGTTAAGATTCTGCACAGGGAGACAGCTTGCTGGTACGGTGGATAGAGAACAGGGCCTGGAGTTAGGAAGATTTGAGTTCAATGTCATTGCTACAAACACAATATGAACTGCATCTTAAATTGGGAAATAGAATTTTTCAAATGAGTATTATGTGACAAAGTTAATCAGTTACCTAAATCTTCCCTATTATAGAAATGTTCTTCTTTGATTAAATACTATTAAGCCTGCTTATCAGCTTAAAAAAAAGAAATTCTCTTATTTTTTTTTTCTCTTAAAAATCTGCTTGTTTTGTCCTGAGAAGAACTTAGGGTAGAAAAACAATAAATATTGTTTTCAGCTAGCCCTTTTCTAGTTACCTTCTCTTCTCAGAGTTTTCAATGGTACTGCTCTTTTCTAGATCTCCTCCTATTTGTCTAAATACTCCTCAGTCTTTTTTTTTAAAACTGCAACATCATTCTTGTCCTACTTTCCTTATTTGGTGTATTCCAGGGCTCTGTCTTTTCTCTATATTCTTGGCCTCTGTAGTCTTGTATAGATGATTCCTACATCAATATATACGGCTTTAGTCCTGACTCACCAACTGTCTACTCAAGTCTTTTACTGAATATCCCATAGCTGTCTCAAATTCAACACGTCTCAAACAAAACTCATCATCTTTTGCACTACCACCACCCCTTTTTTTAACCTCTCTCTTTTTTTGTTTGTTTTTTGTTTTGTTTTGGTTTTTTTGGTGAGGCATTTGGGGTTAAGTGACTTGCCCAGAGTCATACAGCTACTGAGTGTTATGTGTCTGAGGCCTGATTTAAACTCAGGTCCTCCTGATTCCATGGCCGGTGCTCTATCCACTGTACCACCTAGCTGCCCCTTAACCTCTCTCTTTTATGGCCCCTGAAGGGAGAGAAGAACTCCAGGAAAAAGCTGATGTGCATCAGCATTTCAATGATCATGTCCTTATTCCCAGTTTACTATGCTAGAGACTTTGGGGGACTCTCCACTTAGTTGGGATTTCTCTCTCTCTCTCTCCCCCACTCCTCTCTCATTAAGCTGAAGTTTGATGCAGAGGAAGAGTGGCACAGAGATGTTAATAATCCCATGATTATGAAGTTAATATGGGTCAGAAGTGGCATTGGAATCCAGGTCTTCCTGACTTCAAGGCCTACACCAGAATAAACTGAACTCCTATAGTAACAAAATCACCTCGAAATATCCGAGTTTTAAAAAATTTCTCATTTTTTAAAAATAGAATTGAATTCATAAATGTATCATTAGAAATTAATTGCTAGTCCAGTGATTCATCTAAACAAGCATAACTATCTGGATTTTTTTTAGCTTACAACCTTAATCAATAACACAGAAGTGTTCAGCACAAAACACCTTTTTAAACTTCCTCCAGACTATGTTAAGAAATGAAGAACAGCAAAATATTTAAACAAAAGAAAGATAATAGAGTCATTAATATTCATAATGGCAATCACCTCAAATGTTAATTTTTAAGAGAAAATGGGTCTACATAGGCAAACCAAAGTGGAAAATTGGGCTATTCAGATAATTTAGATTTTAAAACTTTCTGTTGAAGGAAGACATATTGGTTGTTTGTGTTTGTTTAATTATCCTGTAATTGTTCAGCTTCCCATATTATTTTGCCTATGTATTAGCCATCCCAACCAGTGATTTTTTTTCTTGGTATTTTACTAGATTTAGTGACTACTTTAGTCTGAAATCCTCTCTACATCCATATTTTGCCTCTTCCATAGTTGCCTAGATGGCAACTATGTAAGTACTCTATCCATGTGCCTCTACCTTGATTTTTTAAAATGACTAGAAGTATAAGGTCTAGGGCCACTGTTCTAAAGCTAATTTTAAAATAAGTTAACATTTATAGGACAATGCATTGTCACTTAAGTCTGTCAGGAAAATTTCAGAAATTTTGACTAACAGCAAAGTCACAATTGTATTATCTTTGACAACAAACTAATATAACTAACATCTCTATGCAGACAATTCCTAGATCGACATATCCAGCCTTCATCTCTCGCTTGAGTTCTAGTCGTTCATCTTTACCCGACTGCTTAATATCACTAATTGGATGGCCCACAATCATCTCAAATTCCACATGTCTAAAATAAAACTTTCCCCCTAAATTCAACTTTCCTCCTAACTTCTCTGTTTTTTGTCCATGGTACCATCATTCTTCTGGTTTCCTAGGTTCATAACATAAGAGTCATTTTGACTCTTTATTCTCACCTCTAACACTTTCAAAGTTTGGGCAATTCCACCTTCTCAGTATCTGTTGAACCCATTTCCTTCTCCACTCAGACCACAACCACACAGATCAGGTCTTCATCACCTGTTCCTGTAATAGTGAAATAGCTTCCTCATTGGCCTCTTGTCCTTTAGCCTCTCTTCTCTCCAATCCAATCCACCTGCCAAATTTATATTTCCCAAGCACAGATCTGAGTATACCACTCCTGTGTTCATAGAAACTACAATGGCTCTTTCTTGACTCTAAATGTAAACTCTTCTTTTGGTTTATTAACTAATTGCACTAGCTGGCTAAAGCCTATCCCTTCGAGGATGACTATACATTACTCCCTTTCACACAGTCTACACTACAACCAAACTGACCTATTTGGTGTTCCCCACATACAATATTCCACATCTCAACTTTGTGCCTCTCCCCCATGCCTAGAATTCTCTCCTTCCTCACGTCTACTTCTTGGAACCTCTAGTTTCCTTCAAAGCTCAGCTGAGTGCCACCTCCTTCAAGAGGCTTCCTTTCCAGGTGGGAAACAATTTTTGCAACCAGTGTTTCTGATAAAGGCCTCATTTCTCAAATATATAGAGAACTGAGTCAAATTTATAAGAATGAAAGTCATTCCCCAATTGATAAATGGTCAAAGGATATGACCAGGCAGTTTTCAGATGAAGAAATTGAAGCTATCTAGAGTCATATGACAAAATGCTATAAATCACTATTGATTAGAGCAATGCAAATCAAAAAAACTCTGAGGTACCACATCACACCTATCAGATTGGTTAATGTGACAAAACAGAAAAATGATAAATGTTGGAGAAGATGTGGGAAGATTGGAACACTAATGCATTGTTGGTAGAGTTGTGAACTGATTTAACCATACTGGAGATCAATTTGTAACTATGCCCAAAGGGATATAAAAATGTATATCCTTTGACCCAGCAATACCACTTCTTGGTCTGTATCCCAAAGAGATCATAAAAATGGAAAAAGGACCCACATGTACAAAAATATTTATAGCAGTTCTTTTTCTGGTAGCCAAGAATTGGAACCTCAGGAGATGCCCATCAATATGGTGGAACAAGTTGTGGTATATGAATGTAATGGAATGCTATTGTTCCATAAGAAATGAGCAGGCAGACTTCAGAAAAACCTGGAAAGATTTACATGAACTGATGTTGAGTGAATTGAGCAGAACCAGGAGAACATTGTATACAGTAACAGCCACATTCTGTGATGACTAACTTTGATAGACTTACCTCTTCTTAATAATCCAAGGATCTAAGACAACTTCAAAAGACTCATGATAGAAAATGCTACCACATCTAGAGAAAGAAGTATGGAGTACGAACGCAGATCGAAGCATACAGTTTGCTTTTTAAACATAGTTCTCATTATCTGTATATTATCATGCTTTTGACATCTCAGAAGAAGTTTTCAATCTCATTAAGAATATTTAATTGGAAGTAATACTTGCATTAGTTCTAACAGCCAAAGGCCTAATTGAACTAGAAAGTGATTTGAAAATGAATTTTCACACAGATTTTTCTGGGCTTAACAAATGTAAAATTGAGCAGGTAGAGTAATCTTTCTCATAGTTCCTCCTATTGGTTCTAATTCTTCTTTACAACATGACTAATGTGAAAATGTGTTTAATGTGAATGTATATGTAGAGCCTATATCAGATTGCACACCACCTTGGGGTGAGAAGAGGGGAGGGAAGGTGAGAAAATTTGGAACTCAAAATCTTTTGGAAGTGAATGTTGAAAACTAAAAATAAATTAATTAATTTTAAAAAGAGGCTTCCTTTCCAGAATCTCCATCCCCCAATCATGTTGTATTTATTCTTAATATGGATTTTTGTTTGCATGAGAACATACTGCTTCTCCTTATTAGAAAGGAAACCTTCTGAAAGTAAAGATGATCTCATTTCTTTTTATTTCCAATCACTAGCACAGTACTTGGCACATAGACATTTAATAAATTCTTGTTTTCTAACTGAAGAATAGATACAATGTAATGTATTAAATATTATAGAGCTCCAAGTAAAGTTAACATAAATTTCTGAAAATCAAAATAGGTAATATGTCAGAAATTGATTTCATAGAGTCAACAAACCTGTCATCTTACCTATAGTGTCTGAAGTAACTTTAACTCTGATTTTTGTACCAGCCAGTGCAAGAAGGACTCTTAAAATTAGCTATCCATCTGTGTGTTACATTAACTTGTAACACATAATTCTAAATATACACAGCAAAATGAAAGTTAATATGGAAGCTAGAGCCCAGGAATTCCACAAGGATAGGTGCAAGTCTCCACAAGCACAGGCTATTCTGTGATTGTCCGTTGAGTGCCATCTTTGCTCAAATGAGTTAGTGATTAATTTGAAAGTGATTTGAAAATGAATTTTCACACAGATTTTTCTGGGCTTAACAAAGGTAAAATTGAGCAGGTAGAGTAATCTAATGTGATCACTTTTAATTATCCTATACTATTGGAAATTTTTTTTTTTATAAAATCATCATACCATCAATCAAAACACTTTGACAAGATACTCTAAGCTCTTAAATTAGTACTCAGGTGAGAAATAACCTGTACATTCATAGGGATGGAATAGAGATGAAGCATTCTGTAGAACTTTCAAACACAGTTCTCACTATCTGTATATTATCATGGTTTTGACATCTCAGAAGAAGTTTTCAATCTCATTAAGAATATTTAATTGGGAGCAATACTTACATTAGTTCTAACAGCCAAAGGCCTAATTGAACTAGAAATTGTGTTTGGGTTGAATTGTATTTTTAAAATGAGATCTGGGAAATAGACTGAATTTGCAGCCTCATTTTTATAGGCAATAGAAAAACCATGACCATATTTAATATAATTATAACTTCAAGTAGTGTACATTTGATTACATAGGACCACTTCAGAGGCTTCATTATTCAAGGCGATCAGACCTAATTGTCTAATTAGTTCTATCTTTCCTCAAAACTACTTCAAAGGAAAGTTTGTCAAGGGAGGATCCACCCAGTGTGCTGGAGGCCTTCCTTCACTTTCTCCTGACAGTTCCAGGATACCATACCAATGGATCCTTTGGGCTGTCTAACTGTTACGCCTCCCTCACACTTAATGACCATACCTACCTTTTTCCTCTCATACATTTGGTTTCCTCCTGTACATAGCTTGTTTTTCCTAATTCCTAGTTTGGAATGCATTACAGTTTGTTCAGGACACCATGCATCTCTCCCTTATCCTTTGGGTGATTTTCAATTTCAACTGTTCAGAGATTGTCCTGATTCAAATATAAATTAACTTTAATTTCACACACATTTAGATACATGTAGTAACAATTCTAACAATATATTTATATGCATGTAATGATCTAAGTATTGTATGTCTGTAATTTAACGTATGCATGCATGTAAATGTTAATTAAAAAAATACTCTTCCCCAAAGCCTAAATACTCAATTCAACTGAGTTTCGTTCTTTAATACTAAAGGTTCAAAGAAAAGCTCCTATCACTGCTCTACAAAAATCCTTCATCATAAGAATAAAAGATTAAGAACTAGAAAGTAAACCAATGCCAGAAAATTTCACCCTGTAAGGGATATGAATTGGAAGGTCCTTTGAAAATACTAGAGAACATAAGAAGGGCTGAGAACCCGCGTCATTAGCTCTCACTTTTTTCTCTATTGTCTTTCTTACTTGAATTAACATCACTGCTAAGAGTAGTAGAGCCAGAATGAGTCGGGCACAAGGAAAGACTGAAGCAGGTTGGTCTCCCCAGACCCCCACCACACCCAAGGTTCTGGGAAAAAAAAGGGCGGAGAGGTGGGGCAGGAGCAGCGCGAGCTGGAGCGTGCCCTGGAAGGAGGACCGCTTCTGATTGGCTCTGGGCTGTGAATAGAACGAGGCTAGACTAATCCTCCAAAGACTCAGGAGAGGTTGGGGAGAGCTCACCTGGAGGGTTCAGGCTGCAACTCCTCCAACTACCTAAGCAACCACTGTGTTTCCCTCGGGTATGAAAAACTCGAGGCAGTGCGCCGCCAGCAAAGTGTGCAGCTAGGTCGGGAAGCAGACGCGTTAGGTAACTTGGTCTATGCCTAGCAAGAGCTGTGCTCAGTCTGTAAAGTCTGGAGGAAGACGCACTTTCACAGTTTATGGTACTTGAAAGTTTTCCAAATTGATTAGTATTGCTGGCTCTTCTTTATCCTTTGCCAACTCTACCTGGGCTTGTGCGGTTTTTTAGGAAGTACTGCAGCTCGGCTGCCGAGTCTTTCAGCATGTTGCTTCGGGAAAACATTTAAGAATTTAAAGCAAGTTAAGATTGGGAGCTCGGAGCTAGTCAGTGGATATCAGGATAGAATTCGAAATATTAAGTTAATATCATTTCGTCACTTAAAAAAAGTTGATTGAAAAAGTATAATTGTAGAGTGACTCATGAACTAAAAAGAAAAGTTATGGGACATAAAATTATATAAACTTCGTGAAAGATGATCTGTAACAGGTATGTTTTTCAATCAGTTGACGGTGCTTTGATGTGATAAGACATTTCTTAATAAAGTATAAAATATAGTTCTTTCAAATTTGATTATCGCCTACAATTTGGCCAGCTGCAAGCCGGAGCTAGAGACCCTGGGGAAACAGACCCAAAAGAAAGAAAGAAAGAAAAAGAAAAAGAAAGAAAGAAAAAAAAAGAAAAGAAAAATAAATGAGTGGGTGGGTATATCTGTGTGCTTTTTGTGTGCCCCCCCGCCACCTATCCGCCGGCGCTGTAGGGAAAGAGAAGGTGAAGGACGGGTTTCCTCTCGGGGAACCACAGAAGCCTGAACTTGCAAGGCTCTCCCTAGAACACTGAGCAGATCTGGTACTGAGAGCTTTTGATAGAAGTAGCATAAGGTTGTATGCCTATAGGTCACTGCACACACACACACACACACACACCCCATAGATATCATCCCTCTGCTGACATAACACTGGAGTCAAATTACAACCCTTCTATTAACATATGAATTTGATGGCTTAAAAGGAAAAGAAAGAAAAAAAAAAAAAAACAACTTGGGAGAGAGCCTTTCTCCCCAGTGCAGTAACTTTTCTCCCGGTGTAAAACTTTTTGATTGGCTCCTCGCACGCGCCTGTCCTCAGCCTCCATTGGCTGACTTGACACGCGACCGGCGCGAGGAGGGGGCTGGGAGAGGGGGGAGGTGGAAAGACACACTGGCGCGTGCCGCTTTTTAAAGGGGCGCAGCGCCTTCAGCAACCGGAGAAGCCTCTTTGCACGCGACCTGGTGTGTGATCTCGGGGGTGGGTGGGGGAGGGAGGGGGAAAAAAATAAAACTTTGCAAAAGAAAACCTTGGAAGGTTTTTGCTGTTAGAGTGCTGATTTCGAGTGAACGCTGCTACACCTTACGATCGACCCGGTGGTGCAATGTCCCGTCTGCTGCACGCAGAAGAGTGGGCTGAAGTGAAGGAGTTAGGAGACCACCACCACCTCTCCCATCCCCAACAACATCACCACAACCAACAGCAACAGCAGCCGCAGCCGGCTCCGAATCTTCCAGGGAGAGAGCACCAAGGCTATCCTCCCGGGCTGTCGCTCTTGGACAGCACCGATCCACGCGCCTGGCTGGCTCCCACTTTGCAGGGCATCTGCACGGCACGCGCCGCCCAATACTTGCTGCATTCCCCGGAACTGGGTGCAGCTGAGACCCTGTCCCACCACGACGAGACCGACCCAAGGGGGGAACTCGTGAGGAGGAGCGGCAGTAACAGCAGCAGCAGCAGCAGCAGCAGCAGCGGCGGCAGCACCAGCAGCCTCAGCAAGAGTCCTGGTTCGGTGAAAGTACGGGAGCAGTTGTGCAAACTGAAAGGTGGGTTGATGGTGGATGAACTGAGCTGCAGCAGGCAGAGAGCCCCTTCCAGCAAACAGGTGAACGGGGTGCAGAAGCAGAGAAGGCTGGCTGCCAATGCTAGAGAAAGGAGAAGGATGCACGGGCTCAACCACGCCTTCGACCAGCTACGCAACGTTATCCCGTCCTTCAATAACGACAAGAAGCTCTCCAAGTACGAAACTCTGCAGATGGCTCAGATCTACATCAATGCCCTGTCCGATTTACTGCAAACACCTAGCGGTGGCGAGCAGCCAACCCAGCCCCCAGCCTCCTGCAAAAACGACCACCACCACCTCCGAGCATCTTCCTACGAAACGAATGCCGGCGCGGCCAGCACTTCGGCAGTCTCCCCTGCCCCCGGAGGTGGATCGCGTCCATCTCCGCAGGGTAATTGCAGGACACGCTTCTCCGGCCCGACCCCTGCGGGAGGTTACTCGGTGCCACTGGACGCTCTGCACTTCTCATCTTTCGAAGAAACCGCTCTGACCGCTATGATGGCGCAAAAGACCCTGTCTCCTTCTCTGCCCGGAGGCATCTTGCAGCCGGTGCAGGAAGAAAGTAGCAAAACTTCTCCCAGGTCCCACAGAAGTGATGGGGAGTTTTCCCCTCATTCTCATTACAGTGACTCAGACGAGGCAAGTTAGGGAGGTAACAGTTAAAACAAAGTAAACCGAGACAAAAACAAAACCAGAATTGACTCCATCAGATTACCGAGGAAGGTGTCCCACTTTTCTTGTTGCTACGTGATTTGTCATTGTCTAGCAAAGACTTGGCCACGTTTGCAACATTTGGTGGCTTTACAAACTACCCCCCCCCCATATTCTTGGTGAAAATTGGTTTTTAACATTGTTTCCTTTGTCTCAACTTCTGGCCCTTTGTAGCTATATACAGTATGTATATTTTTACATCAATAGTCTAGTTCCCTGCTGCCAACAAGCTGCTTAAAATCAGCAGCTTCACTTCCATTGCTAATTTGGGTTTAATTTATTTCATGCCCTGGGCATTCCTGTATTTCTCGTGCTCATGTGTGGGCGGTAGTCTTCCGAAGTTATATTCCTGATTTTTTTTAATTTTTTTTTCTTATGGAAAGCAAGATGCTTATAAAGAGTATACCTTTTGGATGTGTGTAATTGTCAGAAAAGGCGAAGCCTTGAGGTTTATATATATATATATATAAATATAGTATATAAATATACCCATTACGCATATCTAATGTTGATAACGTTGGTGTCTTTAAGTAAGCTTGGCGCACGCACTTTAACAGCCGCAACAAATGCGGCTCCAAGAGGAAATTTAACTGCCAACTGGAAACCAGTTTTCAACATAGCCACTTATAATCTTTAAGCTCCTTGCAAATGTTTGCTTTAAAAAGGAAAAAAAAAAAACAATTTAGCCGTGTCAAAAATTTTGGTCGATTTTATTTAGCTTTATTGATGTTAGAAAACTTATTTATTACCGAGTGTTTGCTACCATTTCTACTTATCTTTTCATTTTTTACTTTTTCTACGAGATCATTTATTTTAATTTAGAAAAGCCAACTGCCATTGTTTTATGTTGTTTTATGATGTACTTTCTTTTGCAAAAGATGAAAATAAATGTGAAAAACTGGACCTGGTTTGACTCTTTTTTTTTTCAACGATCATTATTTTAAAATGGGCAGATGTTTTAAAATGAATCTTCTAGAATAGAGGAGTGCCTTATGAAACTCAGATGCACATGATCCAGGATTGTTTGCATGTCTGTTTGCTTTATACTTCTTAGCTATAGAAAGCATTAGAGGCTGTGAGCTGACTATACATTTTAAAGTCCTCAAAACTGATACTGTGAAATCAAACAGTTACATATACTGTATCAGTCTCCTAGACGCCCTATTTATAAGAAAACTCCGAAGGTTTTCTCTAAGGTTTTCCCTATTAAAGAGTAAGGCTTCTGGAGGCTCAGGAGAACTTGACATCAGTGACCTTTATTGTGATTGGCTACTTTCATTTCATTTAAAAAAAAGCTATAATCACAGGCAAATCGTTTCGTGTTAGTCAAACACGGGACAAACTTAGGAGCTAAAGACAAGTGCTTCTCTGCCTCAACTGGACAAACAAGAGTGGATAGAAAAAGGGAGGGGGGAGAAAAGGGTTCACTAAAAAAAATACAGGTTGAAAATTCTTTACAAATCAAACTTATGTTTCCTTTTAACAAGTCTTGCCTTTTGAAATAAAAGTCATTTCCCTTGTAATTTCCCCATTCAAAGGAGTTGAAATGTTACCGCCATGATATAGTATTGTGTCCTAAAATTTGGGGACCATTGCAGACAAGAAGTGCTAATTTTGGTAACTGTCCAGGCATGTGTCTTCCCAAGGAGGGAGCATTGTTCTGGGTCTCATGGCAAGTCAGTCCCCTTAGAACATTAAAGGAGTAGGGATAGCAGAGGAGTAGAAGGAAGGGAGTGTTAAAATTCCCTTATTTGAATGTTAAAAATAAGGGTCAGGTCACCTATAATAGACTAGGAGACCAAACCTTCTGTGTTTAAAACATTTGGTTTAAAACAAAATTCTTTGTAACATCTGTGGTACTAGCAGGTACCTATACAGAAAGATAAATCTCTGGAAGCCTATTTAGAGAATTTGAGAGCCAAGCCCAGTGGAAAGAGTGCCTCTTCTACAGTGAAAGGACGTGAGTTTGACTCACATTACCCTGTGTGACCATGGCAGGTGACCTCCCTAAGGATACTCTAAGGATACTGGATTACATCAGTGTTTCTTAACCTTTATTATTGTCATGGATCACTTTGGCAGTCTGGTGAATCCTACAGACCCCCTCTCAGAATAATGTTTCTAAGTAATTGAAAGAAAATGTCGAGTTTCAGTTCGAGGTCATTGAAAATGAAATCCCCCCGAAACCTTTCCACAGAACCCTTGTCCCTGGATGCTGGTTAAGAACTTCTGGGTTAAATTTAAGGTCCCTTTCAGCTCTAAGTCTAACGATGCTACAAAACTGGATTTGGTGGCTAACCAAGCTCCTGGTAGGTCAGAGAGACCATCTTGTCTTAAGGCTTGCCCATCTGTGCTATTTGCAGAGAGAGGCAAAACGAACTTAGAATACTTGGCAATCAGCTGGAGCAGCTCCCTAAATGAAGCTGATAGCTACCAGTAGGTTCTTTACAGAGGTGAGCAAGGGATCGTGACACTTTCTAGGGGGAGAAACAATGCACCTGTCCCTTTGATAACCTTTTGCACCCATGGAGTTTGCCATGCTCAAGATAAACATCAGAAATCTTCAGGCTGTTGAATAAATCAAGCTATTGCTTCTAACACATTTCCATCAGGGGTGCACCAAACTCCATATACTACAATACAGAAGGGTGAAAAGTTCAGCCTACTTTGATACTTATTTTATTTTCATTAATGACAGCAAAGCCATGTGAATATAGGCAGAGTAACAGTGAATTATTTTTTCTCCAGAGACTGGAGTTGGGGAAGAATGGTAAAGAATAGCAAAGTGAGTTGTTACGTCTTTATAGGAAAGGAGTAGTTTAGCTCAACTTGTCATACACACACACGACACACAACACACAAGCATGATCACTTTTAAAGAAATTGGTATCCTTTATAAACTAAAATACTATGATAGCTTCATCTAGTCCTTCTTATATAGATGACAATTCAGGTGAGTGCTTCAGAGATTAAATGACTCACCCAAAGTCACACAGCTAGTAACTGGCAAAACCAAGGATTAAACCACCAAGAAGTCTACGTACCTGGCACATAGTAAGCGCTATATACATATTAGCTATTATGTCTCCTAACATATATACTTCTCCTAATTTTTATATGCTTCCAATATTTTCCTTTATTCCAAACCCTGGGAACTTGGCATACCCAGGAATATCAAAAGTCCAAAGATAGAGTTTTCTAAATGTTCCTTTATTTATTCTACTACAACTTAGTAACAGGCAAGTAATTATTTTAAAAGTTACTATTCTTGTATTTGAGTTAGAAATGTTTGTGTTTTAGTCTTAGGAATTAGTTCACCGATCGTTTCCTTTCAAGGTACAAACCACTGAAACAAAAGAAGAATTTAAAACTCCATATCAGACAAAATGACAAGCATGCAGGAATTGGGTCAAATTACCCTACATGGTCCACAACTAATTTCAAGGCATTATCTAATGTTTCAAGGCTAAAGCGGAAACTTCCTTGTCCTCTCCCTTCCTCCTTCCTCTTTCCTTTTCTTTCTTTCTTTCCTTCCCTCTCTATCTTTCTCTCTTCTTTTTTCTATGACAGAGATGCATAAACTACATTTCCATTTTAAGGTTCTGTTATAAAGTTTGCATAACAAACGATTGTCAGTCCTGGCAGCCCTTTCTCTTACACTCCATTAACAAGCTGTAACATATAGCTGCAGGTTGCTATAATCTCATTAATATTTTGGAAACTTGAATATTGAGTATTTCGGAGGGCTCATTCCCCATATGCCGGACCACTCCTGCCATGCTGGCTGATTCCTTTCTCTCCATTATTAGCAATTAGCTTCTACCTTCCAAAGTCAGATCCAAGTATCCAAGATACTAGCAAAGGAATCAACTATGTGTGCAAGTTAAGCATGCTTAACATCCCCCAAACAAACAAAGGGACGACATTTCTTAAAGTAATGAAGACAGATAAATCGGGTTGTTGTTTTTTTTCAGTTGCATTGTTGGTGGGGTTTTTTTTAAGTTTTTATATAATTTAAGTAGTCCTCTTCATATTCTCTCAAACTTTCCCTCCTTGCCACCCGCTTTTCTTATTTGAGGAAGGTTTTGGCTCACCACACTTTGGAAACTTATTTGATTTCACGGAGAGCTGAAGGAAGCTTATTTTGGCAGCAAAGACATTTAAACTTGTTCTCCACGGTACATCTACGAAATAGGCGATGCCTGACGAAAACACCCAGGGATTTCCTTTACTTTGACCAATTCATTATTCTAACGGGTCTCCAGCCCTATTATTTGTTTCAGAGGTTTGTATAGCTTAAACCTGGACCAAGTAAGTGATCACTAATCCGTGAATACTTTGCAATTATTGCCGTCTTCTGCAAAGTGCAGCCACTAACTTCTAAGTGCAAGAGGAGCTTATCACCTCACCTTGTCACCTCCAAAGCCCTCTTAGAAGGGATTGAGCTTTCCCCACGGAAGATTACCACTTTGGCTCTCACCGTTACAGCTCTACTAAGGCAACAAACACGGAATGGGAGAAAGGAAGATAGGGAATGTTAGTCAAGTTTTGGCTAATGGCTAGTTGTAGGAGTAGGGGAGCGTATTTGTCGGAATTGGATATGAACATTTTCTTGGCTGTTTTTGGCTTGACTCCTCGTAAGAATCTGTGTCCCCAGCTACTGCTGCTCCTTGCCTCCCCCTCTTCAGCTTGACTGCAAAAATGGGGCGAAAAGGAAGGGAATGAGTTAAACCTGTGCACGCTCGGGAGAGGTGGGGGAGGAGAGGAGGGAAAGGAAGAAAAGAAAAGAACAGGAACCAAGAAGCGTGGGGGTGGTTTGCGGTAATGTGAGTGTTTCTTAATTAGAGGAAAGCTGACAATAGAGGCGCTGGCAAAGGCTCCTGGCTACGGTGCGGAGTGTCTGGAGCGGAGCACGCGCTGTCAGCTGGTGAGCGCACTCTCCTTTCAGACAACTCCCCGGGGAGCTGCACTGCCACATTTAACACCATCATCACCCCTCCCCTTACTCATCATCCTCATCATCATCACCAACAACTCTTCCACACACACCCCCAACCAGCAGCGCTCTCAGCGACAATCCATTCCCGCCCCTCCGCCTCTTCCACCCCACCCCCACCCCCTGCACCCTCCCCCCCCACCTTGCCAGCAGGGGCCCCCACTGCCCCCAGCACTTCCCAGCAACCAAGCAAGAAAAGAAACTCCGGAAAGTTAAAGCCAAAGAAATGCCAAGAGGAGGGATAGATGAAGGAGGAGGCGGGAGAACTCGGACAAGTGCCACTCTCTCCTACGAGTTTATGCACCTGTAGCATTGAATGTGGCCTCGAAGTTGTGCGTACGTAAGTACAAATGAGCTCTCCATGTACTCCTCCGCACACTCAGAAAAACTCACAAACTCGTAAGCCCAACTCTAAAGACTAAAAATCCAATTTTCTGGTCCTTTCTTAACAACTAAAGGCCAAGTTTTCCCAGCTGATCTCCCTCCCCCCACCTTAAAAACAACAAAAACCCAAGAAATTGAATACTTTGAAAGTACTTGGGATGTTTAGAATAAACAAAAAGTTACTTTAAAAAAAGAGTCCACTTAAGGGGAGGGTGAGTGAGGAAGTTTCTCCACTTTTCCATCTTTCCTTTGGGATCCACAAAGTAAAAGCAAGAATCATGAGATCACAATAGATTTCTCCAGCAATGTATACTCTACCCAAACAATATTTTTCTTTAGACCGTATACAATGGTTGACAGTCTGCTTTTGCTCATAATCACTATTCCCTGTTTCCCAGTATTGGCTCCAGAGCTAATTCAGATGAGAAGAGCAAAGCTGATTTTATTGTAGTGTCGTCACAGAATTTAGATCCAGAAGGGACACGAGGCCCTGAGAAATGAAATTATTTGTCCAGACTCTCTCAGCCCCTTTCACTTAATGGAGAACAAAGGCCAGAAAAGACCTAGGTCTCCTGACCATTCTTCTCTCAATTCCAAAGGATCGTTCAACTGAAATACCACTTCTTCCTGGCAGCCCCTGGACCATCTCTCCCCATCTCCCTCTGAAAGGTAATATAACCTTCACCCTTCTCAGGTCATATAACATTTTGCTTGCACCTCTAGTTCCCTTCTTTTAAAAAAAAAAAAAAAAAAAAACCAGAGCTGTGATTTCACAGGTGTAGGATATTCCCAGTAAGGAAACTCGCTTTACCAATGTAGTTCTGCATACGATCTGCAATTTAATCTTAAAGAGTTGGGGCAGGGGCAGTTAAGATAAAATGAGGGAACCAGGCCGACAAAGCCAAGGTGCCTCAAACCCTAGACTTCCTCACTCGAGGTGGAGCCCTCTATCAATTCACTAGGGAATTCTGGTCTCACTTTTAGTCTTCATTATTTTTCCCTACAGTCTTTTCAGTGTGCTTTCTCCTCTCCCTTCCTCCAATAGACACCAGGGCCTATGTTTTATCTAAACTTTGCACCTCACCTAGTATCAATTCTTCTCTGTGAATCCATCTTTGGGAATGGAAATTTTGTATCCACACAGGGTCTTCAAATACTCAATGAGAAAAGAAATTCCCCGGAAAGGTTATATCAAACAGCAGAGGAAGTGTTTGGGAGTTCAGCCAATTGAGTTTAAGCTGCAAGGCACCTACAGACGAAGAGCAAATTCTTCATAATGACTGTAGATTTGGATGGAAAGTGGTGTTCCTCATTGCTGTCTGTGCTGGAGGGGGAAATAAATTAATCTGATTCATGTGTAGCCCTGTGGATCAATTCAGTGATAACGTACATTTTTTTATTCCCTGAATCATCTGAGCGCCTGGCCTTATTCCCTTAAACGTTTCCCTGAACTAAATGTTTACCAGTGTTCTGCAGGGTTCTGTGTCTGAACTCAAGATTTTTTCCTTTTTCTAAAGGCTGAGTAATTTGAGTGTTTGTAGGTATAATTTTAATTCTTCTTCTCCAGTACACGAGGTATACATTACATAAAGGTATTTTAAAATAGTGTAAAGAACAATTTATTGTTCCTTGTGGAACAAATGCTTTCAAAATAAATATTAAAGCTAAGGGGGGGGGTGATAAAAGGGAAATTGAAAAAAGAAGAGAATGAAAGTTGGGCAGCCGCCATAGGAGGAAAGGAGGGCAGAGGGGAGAAAATGAACATGGAAAGAACAGAGACTAGACATCTAGTGGGAGGAGAATAGGAAGGGAGACCAGGGATAAAGCATGAAGGTAAAAGCGGAGAGCGTGGCCCAGTGGAGCACCAGGGAACCCATGCTGCAGCATTAGGCTTTTGATATCTGGAGCTCTCTCTTGTTGGGAAGTGACCAAACTGAGCAGTTCTGCTGTTCGAGAAACAAAAAAGCTCAGGGTGATCTCTTTGGGTGGCACCATAGCTGCGGGCGTTCTGTTTTTGCCCAGCCCGGAGTAAGCTGTCCGCCGTGAGGAAGAGGCTGGTGGTGGGTGGGGGGAAGGGAGGATTCATTTCTAAAACCTTGGAGTCACACCATCAGCTAGGTAGTTGTGTTAATGAAGGCAAACTCTCTCGACGTGGCATCACTGGGTTTCAGCAGTAGCCTCTACCTAATAAGGGTGAGGCTAGCGGTAAGCCAAGGTGAAGGGCTCAGAAAAAAAAAATAGATAATATAAAACTGAGAACACAAGCAAGCCACTCCATTGGGATCGGGTTAGCACGATTGGCTAATACTGATGCTGAGTCCGCCCAATCTGCCTGGGGCTAAACAAGTGGTGAAATTTAATTCGGACATTTTCCTTCTGCCTTTCAGACTTCTAGAAAGCTCAGAAATGTGGGCGTTTCTCACCCCCCCCCCCTTCCGGGAGCAAGATTGATTTCAGTAGCTTGTCAGTTTCTTGGCCCATTCTCTCCTTGGTTACAGTTTACATCAATATTCTAGGTCCTGTTAAATGGAATAAGTTAATGCTGCTGGAAATATAGAGCCTATTCCCTTTCTTGGCCTCTTTCTGCTTTTGCCAAAATGTTTAAAAAAAAAAAAACCCTGATTGTAGCAAGTAATAATTGGGATGGGTTTAGTGAGGGAGAATGGACTTGAGGGGTTCATTTTTAGTCCTTCATTATCCATAGGACAAGAGGGGAAATGAGGTGAAATGACTTGCTCAGGGTCATTCAGGTATTAAGTAACAAAGCTAGGATTAGAAACTGATCCAGATCCAGACGGAACTGTTTCCTCAACATAACAATGCACCTCAACGGCAAAGGCTGACCATTCTTCTTCCTTCTTCTGTCACTTTGATACCCCCACCCCGCTCCTCACCATAATCCTTTGAATGGTTCCCACCTTTGTGTTCCCCTTTCGCAACCTAAACTTTATTTCTTTCTAATTTTACACAGAAGTTTTGTCAGGGTTCTTGTGATTTCCATCCTCCAGGACCCATTTGGTTACTCGATGGCACCTCCAAGGTCATCTTGTCTTTTCCAGTACTGACCACTACCCTAATGAGAGAGACAAAGAGAGACAGAGAGAGACAGACAGAGACAGACAGAGAGACAAGAGACAGAGGCAGAGAGAGAGACAGAGGCAAAGACAGAGGCAGAGGCAGGCAGACAAAGAGACAGAAAGAGACAGAGAAACGAGATAGAGACAGTCAGACAGAGCTAGACAGACAGAAACAGAGGGCCTGGAAATTATGGTGGGTTTAAGAGCAAGAAGTTAAAGGACTTCAAAACATCTTTGGGTTGGTGGAAGGGGAATATAAATTTAATCTGATCCTTTGACTGGAGTTTTTTCGAGGAAGGAAGATGCCCATAGGAGATGAGGGTAACTCATCAGTGATAGGAAGGAAGATCAACCTAGTTCCTTAAGTCAGTTTCCCTACCCTACTCCTCTCACCCCAAATCTGATCAAACTAAATCCAGCCTCAGTTGGAAGCCTCCTTTGGTCTCCAAGCTTCCTGGCAAAGATCACTTTGGTAACTTCCTCCAGGTGTATGTGTAACTGGCTTCCAGTTGGGCAAGGAGGAAGTGCCAGAACCTTTGGTGACACCCAGTGAAATATCCTTGAGTTCACTTTTTATCCCAAACTTCCCAGAGCTGATCTATTGGGCCCTACCCCCAACGTGAGGGAGCAAAAAGACAAAAGGCTGCCCTCACCCACCCTCACCTTTTACAGTCTCCGTTTATCCTGTGTCTCTCTTCATATTTTTCTCCCCTCTGACACTTCTGACTTCTCATCTCTTTCTTCTTCTTCTTCGTTTCCTTTCTGCCTGTCCTTCCTCCTTCCCTGGATGTTACCTAGCCTTGATCCTCTTGTTTTTCAGTACCCCCTTCCCTTTTATTCTTCCTCGTTCCAATATTATCTCTCGTTCTCCCTTTCTCCGTGTGCTACCTTTTTTCTCCAACTCCATCTCTCTCCCGCTCTTGATTCATCCCTCCCGACCAATCCTCCTCCCTCTCCAGTCCTGTTCTTTCGTTTCTCTTCTCTTTGTCACCCCGATCTCCCCACATCCTCTCTCATCTCTCCCCCACCCCCTCGGAAGCGTGAATTGTCCTCACTACCTTTCACCTTGATCTCTTTGGGGCTCTCTTACAGTCAGGACTGAACCATACCAGGCCCATTAAGATGGTAAATCATTGCCCTTCTCTTCCAATTAGTCAGGGATGCAGATAATTAAAATAAAAGTCTACCAATCAAGCAACAGAAAAGGCTGTAGCACTCTCAGCCCCCTCTTAGGGAAGCCTGACTGGATCTCTTAATTCGAAGTACTTGCTCTTTTGGTCTGGATGCTTCTGAGGAGGGAGTGGGGGAGGGGAGGATAGGATCTTGGATCGGATCTTTGTTTCCAACTCCTACCCGCTCCCCCACCTCCTCTCTGGCAAATGTACATAGCAGTGTTTCGATGGTTATGTTGTAGACTTTTTTTTTTCCCCTAATCTCAGTCAATCTGCTCTGGATCATTGATGCAGGGCAGCATCAGCCCATCTGTTTGATCAACATTCAGAGGTCTCTATTTCTTTTGCAGTCAGAATTCTTCCCTGAGAAGGAGCTGTACTATAGTAACCTCCATTTTATACATCCTTTATTATCCTCCTCAGAGCTCATCAAAACATTCCTTCCTTAAAAAGGAGGGGCAGTAGAGTTTGATGAAGAGAATTGCAAAAAAAAAAAAAAATTACACATATACTTCTGACACCAATGTCAAGAATTAAATGATGAAACTACTCTTTGGATGGTTTGACTGTAAGAATAATACAGAAATCAACAGGTTTCACCCTATTGTACCTAGTTATTTATTTTTTTCTCAAGATGTCCATGCATCAGTTTAATAAAGCACAGAAAATTAGGAAATTATTCTCGTTTGGATTCAGTAAAATCAACTATCACCAACTAAGATGAATAAAACTGGCCCAGCCTGCTTCAGACATTCTTGCAAAGTAGTTTTTATGGGATCTTTAAGAAGAGCAAAAAAGAAAATTAAACCATTCTGAACTGTTTCCTGATATTTACTGAGGCGATGGAGCCTTTCAAGCCATCCTCCTGCCTTTTGCTCCACCACAAGAGCTTCCATTCAACTGGTGGTTTAATAGTTATATTGTAAGCAACTCTTTAAATTATTTTATTTCTTAATTTCCAGGTGCAAGCAACTCAAACGAATCAATCGTTAAGTGAAATTCTTACAAACCACAAGAAAATAGGATAAAATCCAAAGAATGACTTTGAACCTGAACAGTTTGTGCTACTTAATATCTCTTCAAGTCTAAAGACAGACATTCATCATAACAGCTGGCAAACAGAGGAATAATCATCTACGTAGAATGATGTTTCATATCTTTTCAGTTTTGTTGATTCATAGGACAGTAAAGAGCTATTCGGGAGAGAAGGAAGAGTTCTTTTCAATAAGTGGATTGCCTTTTTTGAAAGTTTACTACAATGCTTTCACGCTCAAATAGACATGAGAGCCACTAAACCACAGTTAAGGATCCCTACAAACCATATACTGACTTAGAAAACCACAGATTAATATTATCTATGTTTTATTGTATTTTTATTTATTTGAAAAATATTTCCCCATTACCTTTTTATCTAGTTCAGGCCACACTTGGGAATGTTGTAGATCTGATGTGTGACACCTTTAGTTTACTATATGAAACCTGTCACGTGAAGATTACCTTAAAAGAAACCTTTCTTCCTCATTTTCCATCAACTTCAATACTGTATGCTGGATCAATTTTAATTAACCGCAGTCTTCTTAGACAATATAGATGTCACCAGTTTGTTAAATGCTTCTCCAGGAAATGGAAGATTTAATTCCTAAATATGAGACCCAAGAAAATGAAACCGCTCTGACTTATCAACAGGTGCTAAGAATAACAGTATCTTTAAAGACAAAGAAAGCTCAAAGTTTCAGATAGCTGAGCTTTATGGCTTTAGTGGACATCCTGGAAATTCTAGTCTTCATTTAAAAAGAGGGGGGAAATTCCCGAAGGACTTAATTATTGCTAATCTCATCTTAATTTTTCAAAACCTCAGAAAAGTTTCCCTTTATTTTTTCAGAAGGCATTAAGAAGGGTCATTTATTGTTGCTATGACTGCTCAGAGATGATTAATTTAATTATATTGTTACATACAAGGTAGTTATGCTTTTTCTTTATCATTATTGTTATACATCTCTCTGGTATTATGTTTTCCAGTTCCAGGACAGCTTAAATGTCTGGAAGAGCTATCACCAACTAGTTATTAACAAAAAACATTATTCATTGCCATCCTGGCTATAAGCAGCATCTGAAGCTCCCAACAGTTCAATCCTGTGATTATTAACTCCCTTCCCACCAGTATCTTATGCAGAGCCACTATCTACTGTCAATATTTTTATAGCTCATGAGGACTTCTGCTTACTTCCTTCTAGAAGGGCGGTAGTAGAGTTTTAAAAAAAGGTGGATAAATATGTACTCTACAAATATGCTTGATTGAGGAGGAAAAATGGGAGGGAAAGGGGGAGCCTGGCATCTGCTGTCTCACATGTCTATTGTGTAGTTAATAATTCCTTCAGAATACTTTTACAGGGTGTAGACTTGCAGCTACAAAGTTAACCAAGAGGCACAAAGCTTAGAAATGTCCAAGTTCTGTTCTACTGACTTCAGGGATTGAGGTAAGATTCCTTCCCACTATTTTTCATGACAAGCAATCTTGGTGTCCTGACTTCTCTCTCTCTCTCTCTCTTACATTGTTTTAGTGAACAAGAAGAGAATATTATTTGGGGCATCATCCTGATCTACCTCACAAAATTACTGCACAGATTTATTAGTTATGCCTTTGTAGAATACATGGTCGGCATAATCAAGAAGACAATGTTTTGTTAATAAATATGGACATAAACAGTTTATGCAGATTAAAAGAGACCTTTAAATAAAATTACTCAAATGTTCCAATGGGCCTGTGGTCTCCTAGATGTGGAGTTTCTCTGTAGTGATGCAGATTGTAAACTCTCCATTCCCACCCATCTAATCTGACACTTGTCCCTATCCTCCCATACGTTTATCACAGGGGTTCCGCCCAAAGTGTTTTGAGGCTTCCTTGCTGTTGATGGACTATTCAAAGACACCGATGAAGCACTCAAGGTCCAATGATGATTCTCCAATATCGCCACATAACCAGCCTATCTTCCTTTTCAATTATATATTTCTTTATTTGAATTAAATTTGTATGATAACTTTTGTTTTTACATTACTTATATTTCTTAGTGTATCCCTCTCTTACCCCCTCTCAGAAAACCATTCTTTCATATAAAGAAGAAAAAAATATTCAGCAAAGTCAACCAACATATTAGAAAGTCTAATGTCCTTTCAGTGTTCCAAGTTGTCAACGACCATTCGTTAATAATTCTAGAAGCACACTGGATAGAATACTGGGTGGGAGTGAGGAAGACATGAGTTCAAACTAGGCCTCAGACACTTATTATCTGTGTGACCCTTGGGCAAGGCACTTAATCTTTGTCAGCCTCAGTTCTTCAAACATGAAATAGGGATAAGACTGGTGTCTGCCTCCAGAGTTGTCATAAGGATAAAATGAGATTATGTTTGTAAAATGCTTAGCACAGAACCTGGCACATAGTAGGTGCTTAATAAATGTTTCCTTATTTCCTTCCTTCCTTCTTTCCATAAGCCCAGGAACCATGCTTAACACTGAGAAAACAAATATAAGCAAAACAAATACAGAAAGACATTTTCTACCCTCAAGGAGCTTATAACTAATGGGGGCAGACCACATAAAAGGAAACTGAAAGGTTGGGGGGAGTCAGAGGAGAGTAAAGACATCACTGACCTGGGTTTTTTTTTTTTTCCCTTAAACTCTAGGATATTCCTAGAAGGAACCAGTGAATCAGAAGAAGGGGATTAAGAGGTGGTATATTTCCAGTGTGAGAAGTCCAGGAGCAGAATGAATTTCCAGAGTGAGGAAGCTGCTCTAGCATGGTAGAGAAAGCGTGAAGAGTCAAGAGTGGGTCTTAGAGAGAAATAAAGACATGTCTGACCTGTGTTCTGTCCTTAAAATGGATATTCTGGGAGGAACTAGCCCATGAGGGGCAGAGTATACTTCCAATGTGAGACATTCAGAAGAGGAGTTCCAAACACCTGGTTTCCCAGTAAAACTGGGTTCCCAGTATTTTCTTTGGGGCCAAGTTTGGTCATTATAACTTCACAATTTGCAATTTTGTATGATTTTATTGTTATTCTTTCCATTTATATTGCTGTAGTCATTATGTATATTATTTTCCTTGTTTTTCACTTTCTATCAATGCAAATATATCTTTGGATGCTTCTCTGTATTCATCATATTTAACATCTCTTATAGCATAGTAATATTCTTTTTCCTTCCTGTACCACAAATTGTCTAGTCACTTCTCAATCTAATTTTTTGTTATCATGAAAAGTGCTGCTCTAAAGATGTTTGTCTTTCTATCTATCTTTGACTGCCCTGAGCTAAATGCCTAGCAATTGGGTCTCTAGGTCAAAGGATATGGACACTTTAGTCACTTTCTCAGCATAATTACCAATAGCTTTCTAGAATGGTTGAACCAACTCATAGCTCCACCAAATATTGTGTTTGTTTGCTTATCTTAACACCACCTCTCCAAAATTGACTATTCCCGCCTTTTGTCATAATGGCCACTTGACTGGGTGTGAGTTAAAACTTCAGGGTTGTTTTTTTTTAATGTCAAGTTCTTATTAGTGATTTTCAAAATCTTTCTTTGCATTCTTTCATACAGTTGTTAATAGTTTACAATTCTCCTTTTGAAAAATGTTTATATCCTTTGGCCACTTATCTCTTAAGGAATGGCTTTTGGTCTTTATATATTACCATTAGTTGTCTCTATATTTTATCTTTCTCAAAGATATTTGAAACAAATTTCCCCCACTCCTTAGCCAACCACTTCCATTCTTATCTTAGTTGCATTAATATTGTTCATATGCAAGCTTTCCAATTTTATGCAAACAAAATTACTATTATGTGAAGTTTTTTTTTTAAAACAAAATGGGCTGTTGTTACTTGTCTTTCAGTTTCCGCCAGTCTCACACCAATTTTTCACTCACTGAAAACTGTCTTTCTGCAGCTCTGCTTCCGTGCGGTTCAGTAAACACAATCACTTTCAGCTTGAAGCCTGTAGAATAGTTTTTCTATTTACCCATAATCAGAAAGAAATGCTTCACATGTTAATGTATTGCTGGCGGATGAATTGTAAAGTCTAGCTAGTGTTAGAAGATGCAACTCTTACCATATCATGTGACTTACTCATGGCAGCTTCACTTGCCCACCTGCTCCCCTTGCACCAATGGCTCCTCATTGGGTTGAGTGACAATACCGTTAGTACTACAGCACTCTAAAAAAACCACGTGAGAGGCCTTTTAGAAATATACTGACAATGCAAATGTGATGAGAGTTCTAAGCTCAAGGCTCACAATGTGGAAGAGATAAATGAGTATCCATATGCCACTGGTGAATACATTGCTACTCTGTTTACCTTTTAAGTGGCGGCATGACGAGCAGAATTATACTATGCAATGATTATGTGATGAAAGGCTATAAACCAATTTTTGGATTAAAAAAAACAGGGTGAGAAATTATGCAGTAAAATATGGTATGTGTTGAAAACAGTTTATTCTATTTTAACCATGGACCATTCCATTGTACTCTGAAGGTGAGTCAGCAGCGTAAGTAAAATAGTGAAATTAGTCAAATTATATAACAACTGGTTGATTAGTTTTCTCTTTATTTTTCCCTCATTTCCACAAGTACCAGTAAAAGGCATAGCATTAGTAATATTCAAGATTGCGGCTTATTTGAAAGTATTTTCATGTATATGAAAGACTGGGATGGTTTAGATTGGTTTTAGATGTTATTTTTCAGGTTTGGTTTGTCTTGGCCCACACCTGTGATTTCATGAATACAAGGAATCTGATCATAGAAATTCATACTACCATTGAAGATGAGTTGCTCATTTGTAGCTTATAGTTTCAGGAAGTTGTTTGGAGTAATGAAAAGTTATACACACACATATGTATTTGTATGTGTATGTGATATGTATGTTGTGAGTGTGACTTTTCTTTCTATCAATGATCTCCTTGAGGTCCGCCACCTAGCATGGAATCTCTTGGGTCAAACAAGATTGGTATTTTAAGCCACTTTATTTAAGTAGTTCCAAATTCTTTTCCATAATGATAGTACTGATTCACAATTCCTCAGATTAGTGTGCTTATCTTTCCAACAGCCTTTCAACATTGATTTTTCCTGCCTTTTTCATGTTTTCCAATTTGGTGGTGGTGATGTTAAACCCGAGAGTTTTTTTCAAATTTGCATTTCTTTTATTATTAGTGGTATGGAGTATTCTTTCATAACCCACATCTTTCTGAAACCAAGGCTTCTGTCCTCAACACCAAGCTGCCCCTATAGTTATAAATTGGGAAATATTATTCAAATTTGAAAACTCACAAGTTGGGACCTTCTCTTTTCAAGCATTAAAGTGCAATAGTGAATACTCTGGCCCCCCATTATCTGAAAGCCAATTATGTTACATTTTACCCCTTCCCTAAGGCTTTCCAGCATACTTTAAGGGGGTATAGGGGATATCCAATCTCTCTGCCATGGGTTTCTGCCCCTTCTGATATTGTTCCCCCAATTTTAGAGATCCCTTGCACTCCAGTTACATTTAACCAATTAACAGTTTAATTGGCCTTTTTTGGTTGTTGGTGTTCGGTTGTTTCAGTTACATTCAACTCAGGGCCCTATTTTGGGTTTTCTTGGCAAAGAAATTGGAATAGTTGGCAATTTCCTTCTCTAGCTCATTTACAGATGAGGAAACTGATGAAAACAGAGTTAAATTACTTGTTCGGGGTCACACAGCTAGTGTCTGAGGCTGGATTTGAACTCCGATCTTCCTGACTCCAAACCCAGTACTCTATCCACTGTAGCACTTAAGTGCCCAAATTAGCTTTTACAAAGGAATATTTACCCTAAAGGTAGAAAAAGAACAAACACATAAACATCTTCCCATAACACATAGGGACTGTAACCACACACCCCCTCCCTATACATCTCATTCTCTGTTGTGGAAGAAGGATTAGGTTTATAGTTTAGCTCAGTTTCTATATATTCAGTCTAATCAAGTCCTCAGGGCTTCCTTGGTAGGCTAACTGCAACATCTAACCTGGAATCCTGCCTCCAAGGTCCACTATGTCCTGAGCCTCAGACTTGTGGAGATTCTATCTTCTGAGCCCAGAAGTGAAAAAGGCAAATGAAATAGAACAGAACAAAACCATTTTGGGGGGGCTGCAGAGCCTAAAAGTAGGAAGGAGAGAAGAATAGTCCTTCCTCTCACCCAGCTTAATTCATGATGTCTATATTGTAGGTGAATGGAATCTTCACCCTTCCTGGATGCAGTTGGAAAGGGAGATGTCCCAGTATGGTACTTTTTAAAAACACAGAGCGTCTCAGCCACACATCCAATCAAAAGAGACTATTCCCACCCACCTGATAGGGAAATACAGAACATCTCCCAGAAATTGGTCCTGGCCTCTCTCATGTGGGTTTCCCATGTTAGATGAGCTGTGAATACTGAGATTATCTAAAGCCCTCTTTCAAAAGGGTAGTCCTTCTTCTTCTTAACTTTCGTATTTCTGTACATGGTGCCACCATGTACCCATTTAGCCAAGCTCAAAACCTCAATGCCATTCTAGTTCCTTCCCTACCATGTGTAACATCCAGTCACTTGTCAATTCCTATTGATGATACTTGATTCTCTTTTTCATCCACTCCCTCTTTTTCATTTCATTTCATTGCCACTGCTCATAGGCTAAACTCAAGACCTCTGGACCAGATTGTTTCAAAAGTCTTTTAACTGATCTGTTTCCTTCCATTACTTCCCTTTCAAATTTATCCTATGTTCCACAGCAAGATTTGTCTTCCTAATGCACAGTTCTGATCAAGTTATTGCCTGCTCAAGTCTTCCATTGGCTTCCTTTGCCTGCAGAATAAAGTCTTAACTCCTTAGTATTCAAGATACATCATAAATGCAATCCAACTTAACCTTTCCATCATTACTTAACACTGTGTTACAAAATGCACTCCATTTTTTTTTGCCAATTGAGAGTACCTTTTCTATTGTCATGCTTCACATGTACTCTCTTCACCATCCATTTTCACTCACTGAAATCTTTCCAATGCTTCAATGTTTAGATTCTAAGGCTGATTTCAGATGCATTGCCCTCATGAAGCACCTGCCTCATGCCTTGAAAGGTCCATGAGATCAGAGATCTCATCAGAGATGAATAAATTCATCTTTGAAGCCCCAAGGCCTTGCACAAAGCAGATGTTTTATGCATGGTCTTTGGAATTAAATGGGAAGGTGTATGCCATGTCTTTCCATTTCTCTGACCAGAAAGACATTTCTGAGGGTTAGAGACCATCCTGACTTTTTAACTGTGTAAATGTTCTTTTGTGACTTAGATTGTTTTCAAAATGATTTTGCTTATATTTCCTTGATGTAACAGCAAGTAATGATTCTTCCTGAGAAGAAATTGATTATATATTTGGCTTCAAAGAACCTGGGATCACATTCGGTCTGTGCCATTTAATCTTTCTCTCTCTCTGAATTTGAGCAACTCATTTCATCTCTCTGGGTCTCATTGTCCATATCTGGTCAATGAGGGGGTTGACTAGTTATAAAGAATAGAATCTGTTGCTTGGCTGAATTTTTTTTCCAATTTTACTTGTGCTTAATTTAATAATGATGATCCTAATTTACCTGACACTACCAATAGGCATGTGCTAAGCTCACACTCTAGCTGATTCATAGCAAACTTAGACTATGAAGGGAAGATGTAAAGAGAAAGGAGCTAGGTAAAAGAATGAAAATTCTTCCCTAAAACTGTATCTCCATAATGGCCAAATGTTAAAGGAATAGTGGAAAAAATACATCCAGTTATGATATATCAAGAAGTTGTTTGGTGTTGTATAGATAAAAGATCTTGTTTTTTTGTTGAGTCCTTTTCAGTCATGTTTGACTCTTCATTATCCCATTTGGGGTTTTCTTGGAAAAGATACTGGAGTTGTTTGCCTTTTTCATCTCCAGCCCATTTTACAGGGAAACTGAGGCAAACAGGGTTAAGGTGACTTGCTCAAGGTCCCACGGCTAGTAAATCTCTGAGGCCAGATTTGAATTAATGAAGATGAGTCTTCCTGACTCCATTCTATCCTCTATACCATCTAGCTGCCCCAAAGACATTGATAGATGACAAAATTTTTCATTTTTCAATGTTTTGTCATCTAGTGGTTCTTGATAGGGAAGGTTGAGAAATGAGCTGCCATTTTAATTTATTTTAATTTAATTAATATCCCCCAGGGCTATTATGATGGCAGATTAGATCGTAGTTCAATTCCACAATAATTATTTTGAATGTTTTTTTGCTTCTTGATATCTTTTGGTATTCTTCAGTATCATTCAGTACATTGGCTCTCCTTGTTGGGGTTGTGTCATCTGAAAATGTGATAAATATGTTTCTATTCAAGTAACTGAGAAAAATGTAGAATCAAGTACAGATTACCCCATCACAATATTTCCACTGATACAACCATATTCTTTTAAGATTTAAGATGGTAGCTATTCATGCTAAGGAAGTGGGGGCTACATCATCTGCAGAAGCAGTTGCTAAGTTGCATCTCTAAAAGGGTTGATTCCTTGGATGATGGCTTCAGAGGCAGGGCTTGAATCTAGGCTTGTGGTCTAGGAGGCACTGCTATTCCCAGAGCTCTTGGGCTCAGAGTCCTGACTATCTCCATTGGGATCTTAGGGTAGGCAGTCATTAAGATTATGTTGATTTGACTTGGCTGCACATGCCATCTGTTGCTTCTACTTTAACTAGGCTGGCTAGCCTGTCCTGTTGGTTGGCAGTTGGTGGGGATGGCTGGATCCTTATCCACCAGTTATTCTCATGGATGATGGCTTCAGGGATTGAGATAGAAGAAGAACCATCAGTGGGAGGGAGAGAGGCAGAATGGAACAGCCATTCCCAGGGTTTGTAGAATTTATAGGCAAGAATTTATTAGCTGCTCTATTTTGGGTAGAGAGAGAGTGACAATGGATGTTTAATAATCAAAGTTCATCATCACTATAATAGGACATTGTGTCAGGCTTGTAATGTTTCCCAAATATCTTATTTATTTTCTCTCACATGGCTTATGGCACATTGCCAAGACAATATGAATTCCACTTCACCCTCTGATGATATTAAGTGCTACCCATCATGCCCCTTTTTGTCTATTTCCTCACATGAGTATGTAACCGTTGCTACTACATCCCTCTTTAATCAATTATGCTCCTTCTGAATAAGATATACCATTCTAGAGCCAAACTCCAGTCATGAGGCCCATCTCATCCCTTCTCAGGGATGAGAGTGAGGTAATATTTGCTTCCTTAAATTAAGATAACTTTATCTGTTGTTCATACCTAATACATTTGTTTATAGATACCTGAATTCATAAGTTTTATCAATACTTTCTTGAATTTTATCTCTTATTTTTGTCTCCAATTGGACATCTCTATTGATATTCAGCTTCCTATGATACATCTACTCTATGGTAGATGAGAAGTCATCTTTCCCTCAATTTTCAGCTTACATTTATTAAACTTCAGGCAAATATATTTTGATTAACCCAAATTGGTTGCACTAAATCTATTTCTAAGAGCTTATCATCCCTGTATTTCAATCTGTGTATAAGAAATCCAAATCCCATTCTCAAATTGTTATTGTTGTTCAGTCATTTCAGTTGTGGCAAACTCTTCATGACTCCATTTCAGGGATTTCTTTGCAAAGATACTGGAGTGATTTGCCATTTCTTTTTCCAGTTAATTTTACAGTTGAGAAAATGAGGCAAAAAGAGTTAAGTGACATGCCCAGGGTCATACAGCTAGTTAGGGTCTGAGGCTGCAGTTGAACTCATGAAGATGAGTCTTCCTGATTCAAAGCTCAGCTTCTTTCTATTTTCAAATACCACCTTCCTTATCAGCTATTGACTTCTAAAGGCTTTTTCCTTTTATTAGCAGAAGTAATGAAAATACCATCTATATATCTAAGCTCTACACTTTTTGCTTTTTCATGAGTAATAGGGAGAAAGGTAGTGGCCAGATGAGCCTGATCACTGGGTCCCTTCTAGAAAATTCCTCACTTTTACAAAACTCCACCAATCTTTCTCCAGGGCAGCCAAATCCTTCTGAGCCTCAGAGAGTTCTCTTTGACAATGGCTGTTGTGTTCTCTTTGACAATGGCATTTTGTCTGCTGTATTTTATCCAGGTTCCAATTGGCCACCACAATTGGATGCTAATTCAATTGTTAGGGGCTGAGAATTGATGCCATTATTGAAGCCACTCTAAAAATTGAATGATTAGCTTGATCTTGGTCATGGAAATGGTGACATTGACATCCTTGAGTAGCATATCACCTTAGTACAGCACATAGCAGATCATGTACTAGCCATGATGTGGGTTACACTTCATCATCTGGATGAAGAGGTCAAAAAGATCATTGGGGATCTCAGCTACTGAGAGCTTCTCCTGATAGGCCTTCTCATCATAAGCAATAGGATAATAGGGGACCAGAGGAAAGTGGATTCAGGGATAAGACACCGGGTTGTCCTGGAACTTTGTGAGGTCCACATTGAGAACACCTTTGAAACACATAGGGCAGTGATGGAGGAAAAGTCTGGCTAATGGAGTGATCACTGTCCAATTTCTGGCAATAGATGTCATAGATGGCCTCGTTGTACATCATGAATATACAATCCAAGTACTCCAACATGGCATGTATGGTTAGGATGGAGTTGTAGGCTTCTACTACAACTATGGATACCTAAGGGATTGGGCAGGAGGCAAACTCCAGATTAGACTTCTTGATGTAATCAATAGAGTCACTCCATTAATAGGAAGATGAAATCTGAACTTGTGCCTCCCCAAAGCTATGAAATATCAGGAAGGCCTGGGAGCCTTGTGCACTGATCTGACAGTTTTTGTATGGACTCTTCCATGACACTGTTGATCACTTTCCCAATAGTATAATGTCCCTGTGCATAGTAGTAGCCTCCTCCTTGCCCAAGCTCAGCTACTCATGATGGAACAGTTCATCTATTATGGAAAGATCCAAATCGACCAAGACTGGTCTGAACACAGGCTTGCCAGCCACTATCTCACTGAATAATGTATCTAAGGAATCATTACTACCTCCAAGCTTCTGTCATTTGACTTTTTACCCATGTATTGAATACCATGTTCTAAAAATATAATTCCCAGTAAGCATTTCCCAACTGTACTCTAGCCTAGCCAATATGGATAGAATTGTACTCACATATGGTAGTTACAATGTATGACCATGGGAAGGTGCCATTGACTGCTGACAAGTTATGGGTATTGACAAGTCTCAAGTCTTCGCTTTCTTTCCCATGACCTCCTAATCCATATCAATGCTTTCCAGATTCCTGCTGAATTCAATGGCATCACAGGAAAGGATTAGTAGTCATCAGTTTTAACAAGGTTCTGTCACAGCATGAGCAGATAGTTCTATAGTCCCTGATCGTTACTTAATGGTTGGGTGAGACATCAGAACTGGAAGGGATATTGGGGATCAGTCTAACGCACTTCTTTTACAGATGAGGAAACTGAGGTACAAAGAATTTAATTGATTTGCCTAAGGTCATGTGGGACTAGTAGCAGTAAGTAGCAGAACTAAAAATGTTTTATTTTAATATTTTATTTTTCCTCAATTAAATATAAAAACAATTTTTAACCTTCATTTTTCTTATAATCTTGGGTTCCTACCTTCTCTTCCCTCCCCCTTCATTGAGCAGGCAAGCAATTTGATAAAGGTTACACATGTGCAAAATATATTTCCATATTAGTCTTGTTATAAAAGAAAACAGCAAAGAAAAATAAAGTAAAAAAAAATAAGTGTGCTTGAATCTGCCTTCAGACTCCATCAGTTCTTTCTCTGAAGGTGGATAGTGTTTTTCACCACAGGTCCTTCATAATTGTCTTGCATCTTTGTATTGTTGAGAATAGCTAAGCCATTCACAGTTGATCATGATTTTGTTGTTACTGTATACAATGTTCTCCTGGTTCTGCTCACTTCACTTTACATCAGTTCATGTAAGTCTTTCCAGGTTTTTCTGAAAGCATCCTGCTCATCATTTCTTCTAGCACCATAGTGTTCCATCACAATCATATACCACAACTTGTTCAGCCATTCCCGAGTTGATAAGCATTCCCTCAATTTCCAATTCTTTGCCATTACAAAAAGAACAACTATAAATATTTTTGTACATATAGATCATTTTCTTCTTTTCTTAATTTCTTTGGGGTACAGACTGAGTGGTGGTATTGCTGGGTCAAAGGTTATACACAGTTTTATAGCCCTTTGGGCATAGTTCCAAATTTTTCTCCATTTCAGTTCATAACTCCAACAAGACTATATGTCACAATTTTCCCACATCTCCTCCAAAATTTGTCATTTTCCCTTTCTGTCCTATTAATCAATCTGATAAGTTAATTTACATTTCTCTCAGCATTGTTTTAGTGTACATTTATCTAATCAATAGTCATTTAGAGCATTTTTTCATAACAATAGGTAGCTTTGATTTCTTCATTTGAATACTACCTGTCCATATCCTTTGACCATTTTTCAATTGTGGAATGATTTGCATTCTTATATATTTGATTCAGTTCTTTATATATTTGAGAGATGAGGCCTTTATCAGAGAAACTTGCTATAACATTTCCCCCAAGTTTTCTGCTTTCCTTTTAACTTGGCTGTATTAATTTTGTTTGTGAAAAACCCTTTTAATTTAATGTAATCAAAGTTATTCATTTTACATTCTGTAAGGACTAAAATTGAAACCTGGGTTTTCTTCCTCCCTAGTCAGCTCTCTTTCTGCTATGTCATGTTTCTCTTTGTATCCTTTCTAAATGATCTCCCTCCTGAGGGCAACTATTGGACACCATCATCATTCCTTGGAGTGCATCATTCCTCAGACGGAGCTCTAGTTCTAAGTGTTCCTTTTTCTCCTTTTCTCCTTTGAGTCACAGTCTCCCTTCCAACAGGCAAGTAAATGTTACAATGCCACTTTTCCTTTTTAGAGCTTCTTTGTTTTCTTAACTAGGAAGTCCTTTCTTAAATTTTCCTTTAGTCTGAAGAGTAGAAAGAAATCCCTACAAGCCATTTACCTTCATTTTAGGAGTCAAACCAAGACTTTGAACTTCAAAAACAGTTCCCTGACCCTTGCAGAAAGACATAGATCCCTGTAAAATTCTCCTTGCCCTCAACATCTGCTGGAAGTAAAATGCTTAATATGCCATCGTGTTTTGCTGTTGTTCTCTGTGACCAACTCTCGTGATTAACTGTTGTTGGAACTGCCTTAAGGACACACATGTCAGGTACATAGCTTCAAGTATCTTCTCTGTGTGACCTTGGGCATATCACCTAACATTTCTGAACCTCAGTTTCTTCCTAAATAAAAGTGTGGACGATATTTGTCTAACTTCATTCACAGCATTGCTTATGAGAGATACTGTATACAAATGCATTGGAGTTAAGTCCTATACAAATTTAAGCTTATCCTCCCTTCTTTTTCCCAATACTAAAACCCCTCAGAAAATCTCCAGGCCCTATTTGGGGTGAAAGAAATGCACTGAACTCTCCATGCTCTCAGATGAATGGCAAAATTGGATCAGAAGCTAGTAATACCAAATTTTCTTAGTGTAGTGTTTTTAGCTGACTGTAAGTCGATCTGATGATTTGTTCAAGTTCAGAATTTACAGATGAATGAAACATTTGATTAAGGTTTCAAATTCCATATTTAAAGTGAACAAAAACAGTGACCTTTGGATCTGTCAGTGTTCTACCTGGGTGATTAATTTCAATTTTTTTCTTTACACACCCTGCCATAAACTTTTTTTATTTACACTTTATTGTAACTGACTTCATGACATTTGCTCTTGTTTAATAATAATCTGTTAACAGATCAAGGCAGGTGTTCTCAAGGATGTGGTCTTTCTATGTAAGGAAATCTGAATCATCATAAAAAGTATAAAGCAAAAACCTCTAATTTTTCTGTAGTGAAAATATATATTATAAAGACGAATTCAAGAGGCATGGAAGAGGAAGGTAAAAATTGTGGTAACTAATTTCTAAGTTTTAACTCTAGAGGGGGAAGGGGAATAAGCATTTATATGGCACCTACTAAGTGCCAAGAACTGTGCTATATGCTTTATACATATTAATCCATTTGATCCTCACATCAGTCCTTTGCAGTAGGTGGTGGTATTATCCTCATCTTATAGATGAGGAGACTGAGGCCAAAGGAGGTTAAATGACTTACCTGACTGGAACTTGGGTCTTCCTGACGCCATGCCCAGTGCTCCATCCATTGTACCATCTTGCTGTCCCTAGGTGGTATTATTATCCTCATCTTATGGATGAGGAGACTAAGGCCAAAGAAGGTCAAGTGACTTGCCTGACTAGAACTTGGGTCTTCCTGACGCCATGCCCAGTGCTCCATCCATTGCACCATCTTGCTGTCTCTAGTGTTTGTTGTTTTTAAGCAATGTTTTGACCGTGTAGTTTAAAAATATATGTGGCCTATGCCTCTCAGTCAGTCAACAAGCATTTACAAAGCACTTATTTATTAAGCATACATGCCAGCCATTGTACTAATCACTTATAATACAATGAAAGGTAAAGGATAGGCTTGGTTCTCAAGGGGATTCGAACCAGACTCTACATTTTAAAATGATTCTGTTAGAATCCTATCCAAAGTCCTCCAAAGCCCCAGTACCTTGTGGTAATAAGTGCTCACTAAATCTCTGCGGAGTTATTGAGACCTCCTCCACTTGGCAGTGCCTTGCAAAGGAAAGAGGAAGCAATTTAAAAAGTGACTTTGCCATTTATTATCCCTCTGACCTGGGACAAATCCCTTAATTTCTACAGAACTTCTAAGGTCTTACCTCACTCTAAATCAGTAATTTTAAGTATTCTTTCAAAAAAACCGATCTTATATACATGCCTGCTTTGTTTTAAAATGAAAATATTAGCTGTTTACTTCCATCATAACTTTCAACTTTGTGCCGGGTTAGGGCCTCAGTGACTGGCAATTAGCTCCTTTCAATGTCTCTTTCCTGGTGTAACCCTTTGTACCTCTCTCTCTCTGGCAAGGAAACATGCACACTAGGGGATGAGATTCTGCTGCCCAGAAGAGAATTCTTTGGCTCACCATGAACTACAGTTGGAAAAAGGACTATGTCTTAAAGGGACAGGGCTCCATTTTCTTCTCACTCTGCAGAACAGTCTTTCACTAAAGAGGAGATTTGGATGGTTGGGAGGTTCAGACAGAGTTCTTCTGTGCAGGTGTGACTTCCAGAATTTTCCCAGGATGAATGCCCTTCCATTTTTGTTCCTTTCTACAACCATTTCATGGGTACTTCCATCTCTATCTCTCTGACTCCTTACCCACCATATGACTAACCAGATAGAGCAATTTTCCACACCCCTTTACACACTCATTATCAGTACCTGAAATGAAGGTAATTTATTCCTTTTTTATTTCCTCATTTCCTCCCGTTCAGTTTTGGATTGAATGGCCTGGGGCATCAAAACATGCTTCCCTACCCATCCCACCCCCTGAAAAAACCCATTTTCTCCAAGTCACTCTCTGAAACCTGAAATGGATTAAATCCCAAGTGGGATGGGGCAAAGTTAAACAGCTGGATTTTATCATGGGAAGACCATGCAATTAATATGTTAACATATATTAGTTAAGTTAGCTTATGATCACTTTGGACCTAAAAAATTAAATAGAAATTTATTAATAGTAAAAACCCAACTTTTATGACTATTTTAAGACTTCCTCACGACAACATGATTGGGTACTATGAATGCCATTATCTCCATGCTATAGAAAAGGCAACTGAACCTGGTACAGTTTAAGTTAATTGCCCAGTTCTTGCCTTCTCAATGGGTGAGGGGGGTGAAGGAAGACAGAGAATTTGGAACTGAAAATAAAATAAAATTGAATTTTAAAAAAGTCAATTGTCCAAGGTTATTGAATGTCAAAGCCAATATCTTTTGCCTCCAAAACCAAACCATATTGCCTTCCTCATACAAAACAGCTAAATGGTATAGCTGATCTAACTCTAAGCTTAGAATCAGGAAAATTCTCAGCTCAAATTTGACTTCAGAAACAGTCGGTCATGGGAAATTAAAATTAACCTCTCGGCCCCAGTTTCCTCATCTATAAAAGGGAGATAGTAAAAGTATCTACCCTTCCCCTAGGGTTGTTGTAAGAATAAAATAAGATAATATTGATACAGTGCTTTACAAACTTTAAAACAAACACTGCTAATTATTCTTGATGTTGTTATTTATCATTATTATACAAGACATGGTGCTAGGAACTTAGGAATATAAAACATGTAAGAAATAGAAGACAAAATATAAGACATAAATCCTTTCCTTGAGGAACTTAAAATCCTATGGGGAAGATACAACATGTGCAAATGATTATAATATGATGTAGGACAAAATAGAGATTCAAAGTGAAGTCTATATATGTCATGTATTTGTGTGTATATATGTATGCATATGTGTATATGTGCAATTTGAGATTCAAGAGATCGTTTCTAGTAAGGGAAGGAGAGGGAATATGTTTATATGGAGGGATTGGCACAAGGGTTGAGATTCAAGACATTCTTTGTAGAAAAAAGAAAGGAGACAAATAGGTGTGGGGGTGAGTATGCGTGTGTGTGTATGTGTGTTTGTGAGTGTGATGGGCTGGGATGGATGACAACTCAGAGAACAGATTGTAGGAATGTGAGACAAACAATGAACTAAAGATAAATTTCTGTAGACTTTATGATCTTGCTTAGTAAAAAGCAAGGCTAGTGGATATTGCTGTTCAGAGTGTAGTGGTGACAGAGATGCATAGTAAACTTCCTAAGGGCACAAACTGTTTCATTTTTGCCTTTATATCCCCATACCTAGCACTCTTGGTACATATTAAATCCTTAGCAAATGCTTATGGATTGAATGAGTGAGCAGTAGAAACAGAAACAGTAGTCAAATGGACCGATTAGCAGGAGTAGTAATGGATGAAGACTAGAGACAGAGATAAATGGGATTGGTTGTTGCCCTCTGTAATCAAAGAGGACCAAGATGGCATCATTATGTCACGGGTCAAGGTCCAGCGTGTCTGACTGTGGATGATAAGAACAATATGAGATCAGAAGGCACAGGTCAGGCACAAATAGTCCATATGAACATTTGGAGGAAGATGTCTCAAAATTTTTGCATCTCACATTTCTTTTGAGCTATTGCAATTCTGCTTTGCTCATAGAGCACAGTGTCTTCTTTGATTTGGGCATTCCTGTGCCAGAGTCTCCCATGTCTCACAACGGATTCCTAAGTTCTTCCGAGAGATCTTAAGAGTGTCCTTGTATTGCTTCTTCTGACTTCTGTATGAGCACTTGCCTTTTATGATTTAAGCAAATTTGACATTAGAACAACATGAACAGCCCATCAGAGTTGTCATCTCTGCAGTAGTGTTTGAATGCTTGGCAGTTCAGCTCAATCTTCCTAAGATGGCAGTGATTCAGTTTCCTGGCATCCTGGCACAGCACGGGTGTACAGAGAGAGAGAAACAGAGAGACAGAGAGAGAGGTTACAAGAAGATCATCTGGCTCTGAATATCATATTTATGTAAATATACTGTCAATTCTCAACATTCGGCCATTAAACATTCATGAATTTAAGCGTTCATGTAATTTTATTAATATCCTCATTTTCACTTTTATGTTGGCAAGTACATACATTTGCAGCTATGCACAATAGGCAAAAAAAAAAATGAGAGGCACGATGCATGCAATTTTGTGGAACGGCTGATATCCTACTATGTGCTTCACTGGTCTTGTTCACCCTACAGTTGTAGAGTAAGGAGTTCCCTATACTTTGGTTACGTAGTTTCATTGCTTGCCTTTAAAACTCAAGTTTTGTGTTGCAATTATGCCCCAAAGTACACTGCAAGTCCTTTGGGCTCTAAGGTGATGTGAGATCTCCTCAGTCTTGACATCTTCCCACAGCAGCAACTGAAGTCCCAAAAACCTCTCCCTTGGTTTTCAGAGGGTGGTCAAGGTAGAGAAGTTTACAGCAATATAGTACACAGTACAATGTCCTCACACTGCCATCTGACATAACAGAAAATAAGATTCAGGTTAAAAAATGTTTTGGTTTTAAGAATTTTCTTTGCTGTATAACATTTATGGTGCTGTAGGTATCTGGGTGGCACAATGGATAGAACACTGGTCTTGGAATCAGGAATAGTCATCTTTCTGAGTTCAAATCTGACCTCAGATACTACTGTGTGACCTGCTGAGTCACATAACTCTGTTTGCCTCAGTTTCCTCATTTGTAAAATGAGTTGGAGGAGGAAATGACAAGCCACTGCAGTCTCCCTGCCAAGAAATCCCCAAATGAGATCATGAAGAAGCAGACATGACTGAAAATGATGACAACAATTTATGATACTGTATCTTTCATGTGTTATGAAAAGTGAATGTTGTCAGGAATCAACTTTTTTTTTTTTAATTGAGGGGGTAGCACAAAAGATCACAGAATTCTAGGGAATTACCAATGAGAAAAAGTGTTTTACATATTGCTAAATTTATTTTTTGCACTGCATTTTAGGGGTTATTTCATGGTTAATGTGTTAGGAAAAGTGCATGCTATTAGAATAATGTTTTGTTATAAAGAATTGTATGCAAAAGGTGTATTTTCAGCAATCTCTAGCAAAATATTACAGTTTTTGGTGGTTGAAAGGAACCTAACCCTCTATTTCCCATAGGTTCAATGTATCAGCATTCATGCTTTTTTTTCAAAATTTTCATACCATTTTCTAGGAATATTACCCCCACACACAAAAATGAGGATTGTTGTATATACATACATATGTATACATATACATATATATGCATATGTGTATGAACATATACATACATGTATTCTACTGGTGTTTCTTGTTACTGAATTAATCACTTCTTACTAGTGGTACAGAGGGAAAAGTGTTGATCCAGAAGGCCCAGTGACATTTCCTGTCTTTGTGACCTTTGCCAAGTCACTTCATTTTCCTGGGGTCCACTTTTCTCCTCCAGTTTTCTAATATGAAGCTGTTGGACTCTGTGACATTTGAGGTCTCTTCCAGTCTATGAAATCTATGATTTTATAATCACTCCTTCATGGTACATTCCCATAAAAATTGTTCATCCAAATTTGGATATCATCTTGTTAGACCTTCCCCTCTTTTGAGGGGGATATGGTACTGAGCTGGGTAGCATATCCACATGGCCTTAAAGTGATATGGATGTAAATTTGATGTCATTTTATTAAATATGTTCTTATAAAACTCATTTGGGAAAAATTATTGTTGGTAGTTCTAATAAAGTTTATTCTGATATTCCTTAACCTCCAATAAATTTTATCAAATTTGCCTGGAGACAAAATTCTAGATTAAATGTCATAGCTGTGGGATTGTGTTATGACAGATAGAAATATTGAATCTTAATATAATAAATGTGATCAGAAAAGAAAGTTTCTTTAAAAATGTTGAACGTGAAGCTAAGTCTTTTGGCCAAAACAATGTAGAAGATTGTATAATTAGATTGGAGACAATTTAAAAGACTCTGGCAGCCAATCAGGATGTCAGCTAGTTTTTAAAACATCTGTCTCTTCATGTCTCTGTCTCTGTGTCTCTGTCTCTGTGTCTCTCTCTATATGTGTCTGTCTGTCTCTGTCTCTCTGTCTCTCTCTCTCCTCACCTAGATTTTGTGTTGATTTTATGGTTAATTTGAAGTGTCTAGACATCTAGATTCCCTCTTTCACTGTGTGATTATGTACTTACATTATCTGCCTAGTCTGAGAGAAGGCTATTCAAGAAAGTAATTGCACTTACAAAATAAGAATGAAACATCACAAAATAATAATTTTTGTAATAGGTTACCTTTTACTTGAACTGGAAAAAGTAGAGCATATGATTTCCTTGGTGGCTTCAATCTCTGTAACATTTTTCTCTTCTCAGTCATCATCTCACATTCTCATTCAAGATTTTAAAGGAAGGAAAGTGAGGTCAGAGTAGTGCAAATGGTCTAGGAGAGCATGAAAGGACATAGCAATGGGAGATCCATGAGAGGAAAAAGAAATGATTGGATAAGATATTATTGTCAGAGGAAGGAATTTGAGAGTTACAGATCCTGGAGGTCCAACAGTCATGAGTGATTTTGAGATCAAAAGTATGACCATCCCTGTCAGTGACTAAGGGGAAATGAAGGTACAGATTATGGGAGGGGAAAAGGTTGATAAATTGAGAAACCAGAGTGTTTAAAGAGCTTCAATAGATTTATGAGGATAGGAGTTAGAATGGAAAATTTGACCCAACAGCTGAACTCCCTGAGGAAGGATGAAGAATGACTTCAGGGTCTAGCAGATAGCAGCAACCAGGATCTGGCTAGTGTGATATAGATGGTAAGACCAGATTAAGAGAACACCAAAAGAGGGAAGATTGAGAGGTAACAGAAGAGGGAGGATGTGGACGTGGAAGTGAAAAGAAAGACTCTTCCTTGCCCAATGTGTTGGGAGTCATGAGAGAAGGTACATCTGTACTAGATCTGTACTAGAGGGATACTAGGGGTGTAGCACCTTCTGATGAGAGCCAGCTTTCCTAAAGTACAAGGTTGCAATCCTGGAGAGGAATTTCAGAGACATGACTGATGCAGAGATCCAGGTTATGACCATCTCTGTGTGCCTGAAGTGAAATGAAGGTGTAGAGAATAGACATTCATGAATTTGATAAACTGGGAGGCCCAAGTGTTTAAGGATGTCAATGTGTGTATGTATGTATGTATATATATATATGTATATGCACATACATAGTCCTTAGGTATCAAACTCCTACAGAAAGAAGAAGGGAATGACAAAGGGATACAACCAATATCTGCTTAGTGAGAGATAGATAGATAAATGGATGGATAGATAAACTCTCTTACTTGAGATAGCTAGGTGACTCAATGGATAGAGTGTTGGATCTTAAGTCAGGAAGAACTGAGTTCAAATTTGGCCTTAGGCACTTGTTAGCTATGCAACCTTGGGCACTTGACCTCTGTTTGCCTCAATTTCCTCAATTATAAAATGGGAATTATATATTATATGTATATAATATATATATATATACACACATTATATATAACCTATATGTGTGTGTGTATATATATATATTCACACACACACACACACACGTATATATACACACACACATATAATACATACACAGGGTTGTTAGGATCAAATGACATAACATTTACAAAGCACCTAGCTCATAGTTGGTACTTAAATACTTGTTTCCTTCCTTCCTTGTGAAGTTGATTTTTTTATTCTTAATAAATTTTATCTCATTAGGTCCTGCCCAAAGTTCTAGCCTATCAAGATCTTTTTGAATATTTAATCTGTCACTCATTGAGTTAGTATCCTTCTCAGCTTTACTTCATTTTGCAAATTTGATAAGAATATTCAATAGAATGAAATCTCCTTGAGGGAGAGGGCTGATTTTAGTTTTCGTTGTATATACTTGGCATGATACCTTGCATGTAATAAAGAATTATTAAATACTAGTTAGATTGGATCTATATTGTTTTCAAAGTCATTAATGTAGTTTCAGAAGACATTGGTGTAAAGATAGCTGAAAATGGGAATGGGAATGTCAAGGGAGAGAGTATAGAGAGAGAACAGAAAATAATGGAATCTTCATGCTAATGATAATGTCTTAGACCATCTTTAATCATGGGCTTTATGACTCATTCAGATACCAGTCAATATCCAGTTGTCCGTACTGAAGGCTCAGCTCCTTTTAGCGTATTTTCAAGGGTAAGTCTTGAATACCAGTGTAACTTGAGGCAACAGAACCTCATAAGACGCTCTTCATTGGTGGATATCTATTACGCAGTGCTCTTCAGCTGCCTGAGAGAGGAGGTGACATGTTCAGACCTGTGCTTTAGGAAAATCATTTTGATGGCTGAATGGAGAATGGATTGGAGTGGGGAGAGACTTGAGGCAGGTAGACCCATCAGCAGACTACTGCAATAGTTCATATGTGAGGTGATGGGGGCCTGGACCAGAATGGTGGTAGTGTTGGAGGAGAGAAGGGGGTATATTCAAGAGCAAAAATGAAATTGATGAGATTGGGCATGGCAGCATGGTATCATGAAGAGAGATCTAGACTTGGAGGTAGAAGGATAGGATTCCAGTGTTGCCTCCAGCACACACTGACTGCAAGCAAGTCACTTTTATCTCTCGTAATTGCTTTTTGTAATTGTTCCTCTTTGGTAAAGAATACAGTTCTTGCCCATAGCTATGAGAGGTATATGATCCATTTCTTTTCTGTTTTTAAAATTGTATGCTCCCTAATATTAAGGTTACATATCCATTTAGAATTTATTGTCAAATATGGTGTAAGGTGTTAGTCTAAGTCTAATTTCTACAGGAACGTTTTCCAGTTTTCCCAGCAGTTTTAATCAAATAAGTTTTTTTCCTAGGTAATTTATGTCTTCCACTTTACAAAACACTTGATTGTTGAGTTTTATTGTTTCTGAATCTCCCTTATCTAGTTTATTCCATTGATCTTTATTCTTTAACCAATGCCAGATAGTTTTGATGACTGCTGCTTCATAATATAGTATGAATAATATAGTATCCCCCCTTCATCCCTACTTCTTTTCATCAATTCCTTCAATATCCTAGACTTTGGGGTTTTTTTAATGAATTTTATTATGATTTTATCAAGTTTTTACCCTTGCTACTTTAATTAACATAGTACTAAAAGTATAAATTAATTTTGATAGTTATATAGTTTTTATTATATTGGCATAGCCTAGTCATGAGCACTGAATAGTGAGGATTTCTTTTCATGTAAGAAAACTGTGTTAGAAATCTTTGTCTTCATGTCCTGCAATATTTTGTTATAAAGGAGTAAGAAAATTTTTTTCCTTTTCTTTTGGGGAGGTTGCACTTTCCCTTTCCCCATTTCTTTGTCCATTCTTCTTCATTGTTTCCTCATAAACCTCAAGGTTAGTATGTACTCTAGTTGTTTTATATTTTGTACTAGTGAATCAGTTTCCTAGTAGATGATCCGTGTTCCTTTAAGACTATAATCACTGTTAATGTGGGCACACACGACAGGGTGTTCTTTAGGCAGCTTTTACAATGCTCCTCGGGTGTGCTGCGCCTCTGAGGCATGAAGCCAAAAGTGAAGCTGCTATTATTCTGCAGTATCAAATGCATACTGTGGTGTGTCATAGCAATTATTGCTTTTTATGACTTTGAAAGAAAGCTCCACCAGAATTTTAAATATTAACTTAACGTCTTAAAAAAAAGTGCTCAGAACAAATCAGTTAGTTATATGATGTTTTAAAATGTTCAAGATGGTATGTTTTTTTTTGAAATACACTCTATCTTTTTAAAATTCACATTTTTAGGGAAAGGAATTTCCTTTTAAGAAAATCTGAGGACATACAAAAATGTCAAGAAAAAATGGAGAAAGAATCCTCATAGAACAAACACAATGGGAACACAGCTCTACCAAACATCACAACCAATGTCCTATATTCAGTGCTTCCTTTTCTATTTTACACATAATAATAAGCAGATCACTGGCTCATCCTATTCAGTTTTTACCTTTCCTATTGCCTGTTTGTTTTCTTGTGTGATCTAATCCAAATAACATATTTTTCCAGTAAATTGGCAAACTAAATGAAATAGGGAAAAAACATTTTCAGGAATATGGTTGTTTACATGATTTTATGTCCTGAATTAATGAATTTAATAGACATTCAAAATAGAATGGCAATGATCTCTACATTGAAATGATCTCTATAGATGAAATATATTTTAAAATACATACAAATCTTAAAATGTAGAAATACTTTAAAAGATCTTTATATCTAATGGAAGCAGATATAATAAATATAAATACTTAGCTATAAATTCAAATTGTAGAAAGAAATATACAACAGATCTAATTTTATTTAGAGATAAATAATCATGTAAGGAGTGGAAATAGTGAAAAAAAGGAATGAGATATTAGTTATTGGCATGATTGAATCCACCCCAGCACTCAGTACAGGAGCTGTACTGAGTGATAGAGATACAAAAATAAAATGAAAAAGACTCTTTGGCCTAACTTCACTTACATTCCACAGGGAAGGGAGACACAAGGGAAGAATATATATTAGGAAAGGGGCACTAATAAACTAGGGGATCAGGAAAGGCATCCCCTAGGATATCACTTCTCAAAATGTGGTCCTTGGTCCCTTAGTTATCTCCAAGACCCTTTCAGAGTGTCCAAGAGGTCACGACTATTTTAATAATAATACTAAGATTTTATTATGCTATCAAAATACTCCCTTTTACAATCATATAACTGTGTGAAGTCAGTTTTTCTTCACATACTTGGACGAAATTGATATATCACAACAGATTGAATGCAGTTTCAGATATGAGAATCCACTTGTCTTTTATTAAGCCAGACATTAAAGAGATTTACAAAAATATGCAAAACAATGCCACTCCTCTCACTAATATTTTTTGCCTTGGAAAACATCTATTTTTCACAAAAAAATGTGTTATGTTAACATGTTTTGTTATTCTATATGAATTAATACATATTTTAAATATATATCAGTTTTCATTTCCAATATGGCAAATATCAATTGATGTAGCATGTAACTAAAAGCTCTTTGGGGTCCTCAATAATTTTCAAGAGTGTGCAAGGGTCCTAAGATAAAAGACTTTGAGAACCACTGGCCTGGGGGATAGTAGATGGCCTGAATCTTGAGAAATGACAGAGTCATTGTTTGTCCTTTGCTTTCAAAGAGGACCAATTATATCTTAACCCGCTTGTGAATTGAACTTAAGTGAGGCAGAGTTGCACAAAAGTCATCAACCTTTCTCTTCCAGACTCATTGAAATACAGTGGTAAGACAAAAATCAGGATGACTGGTGATGGCCTGGGATGCAGTGAATGACTTCGGTGTCTTCAATGCTTGACCAAGCTCTAAGCTCTCCACAGCACCTGCTTTAGCCACTTTCAGGGCCTTCATGGAACATATTGATCTCGTCTGTCCATTCTCCTGGGATAAATCTTCACATGCTTGGGGTAGATATCCCCCTAACTCACCAATGGGTTTGAGGCTTGTTGATTGTCCTCAACCTTGTTTATCCCATCTGGCGAGATGGTTTTACTGGGGTGTGGCAGTGGATAGAGCACTGGAACCAAAAAATCTCATCTTCACAAGTTCAAATCAGGCTTCAACTGATCACACTTACTAGCTATGTGACCCTAGACAAGTCATTGAACTCTGTCTGCTGCAGTTTCTCATCTGTGAAATAAGCTGAAGATGGGAATAGAAAACCACTCCAATATCTTTGCCAAGAAAACCCAAAATGGGGTTATGAAGAGTTGGACACAACTGAAACACAACAAAATCCAAAGGCTGCTGCGTGGTTTCTTGGAGCCACAAGTGAGAATTGGGTGAAAGTAGACACCAGAGGTGAATGAGCAGCCCTTGAGAGGGCTCGGCAAGCCCTCATACCAGATGTGCTAGTCCTCCCTGAACACCACATAATACACCCCAATGACAGAGTATTTAAGAAGCAGTGGCAAGGAGGGCAAGTAGGCCAGGATTGACTCAGGCCTGTTCCTTGATATTAAGTTTGATGTTAAAATGAAATGAAAGACTTGTAGGTTATTCAATAGTTAACAAAAGTAGTATTCCTTAGAGTAAACACAGATACGGCATTTGACTTTATTAGAGACAGCTCCCCTCTCTTCCACACAGAAACATGGCTGGTCAGCTGGGCAAGGCGTGGAGACGCATGAGACTGTGGGACAACTCCCAAGCCTGCAGAGTTCCAATTCTGTGTGGGTGGGCCTCTTTTATAAACTTAGGCTACCAGGAAGTCATTACAAAGACTCAATCCTTAGTCACCTGAAACAATCAAATATCTAGAAAATTTTTGATACATTTTAAGGAAAAACTAGTTTCCCTTGGATTGGTCTGGATCTTAGGAAAATCCATCCCATCTCCCAATGTGAGAGACTATGGTGGGTGATATTGTTCCTTCCCACATACACATATCAAATAATGGGTGAAGGGAAGAGCACGAGAATAATTTGGTCTAACCCAGGTGCCATACAACAAAAGGGCAGCTTCAAAAGTCCCTGGAACCAACAACAAAATGATTGGGATTGTTGAAGCCAAGTTACGTCATAGCAAATTAGTTTTTGGGATTCTAGGTAACCCAACGCCCACAGGACCGAGCAAGTGAAAACATTTGACTGGAAGGTAAATAAGGGAGTCAAGAAAATGACAAATTTGGACAATTATCAGTTAGTTCTTTAAAATATTACAATTTAACAACCCTTAAGTCTAAATAGCCCTTCTTCCAATTAAAAGAATTCATTCCACTTGATTCAACTGATATAGAAAATAACATAACTGGTTTTTCAATATGGCTTTTAATCACCCTTCAGATCAGTCACAATATTATAAAACTTGATTTTTCGATTCAAAGGCACAAGTTAGCCACCTGTCTGCTTTCATTTCATTCCAGACATCCCAACTTTCTCTTTCGTTTCCTTTCTTCTCCCCATTCCTCATTCTAATTCTTCATTCAGGCTTATCCAAATATACAAACTCTTCTCCTCTAACTTCCTGATCTTCACATAATCTTTCTTTACAGAACAAAGAAAACCTTTCAGAATTAACAAGTCCATTCTACATAATCTCTAACCACCAGTTTCTCTCGATGAATTTTTATAATTTGTTAATTTTCTTTTCTGTTGATTATGTTTTTCTTATTTACCTAATTTATAAGCAAGCTTCTTTGGATCAGAATTATGTGTTTTGCATGTTTATCTCAGACCTATGATTCTGTAAGAGCTTGGATAAATGTTGACAAATAAAATATTTGCCACCTAAATATGTCTTCTTAGGAAATATTTCAACTCATATTTTCATAGATAGATAGCTTTGGAAGTTAAAGTAAAATGATCTAGTTCATGGTGTCAAACTCAAAAACAGGAACCACTAAACTGTATATAAAGATCCCTGCAGGTACATATTGACTCAGGAAACCACATATTAACATTATCTGTGTTTTATTGTATTTTTATTTATCTTGTTAAATATTTCCCAATGCCATTTTAATTTGGTTCAGGTCACACTGGGGAATGAGGAAGGCCATGTGTTTGATACCTCTGATCTAGTGGAGAGATGAATTGGGAATTGTTCATTCAAAATATCAGTACCACCATCATCAAAAAATTAGGTCTCACTGGTAGCCATGCACCCTAAGAAAGAGAAACTGGATGCATATGTCCAAAAATAGTTGTAGCAGCTCTGTTTGTTGCAGCAAAGAACTGAACACTTGGAGGGTACCCATCAACTAAGGAATGACTGAACAAATTATGGTACATGAATATACTGGAATATTATTGTGACATAAAAAGTCATAAAAGTGATGGTTTCATCATGTGGTAGTGCCATAGTTTTTATGCTTCATTGGTTCAAAAGGCATTTAATCTGCATAGAGCAGCTGTTTGCCAAAGTGGGTAGAGCATCAGGTCTTCAAGAAGATCCAAGTTCAAAATATTCATCAGATACTTACTAGCTGTGAGACCCTGGGCAAGTCATTTAAATCTCTATATGCCTCCATTTCCTCTTCTGTAGAATGAGCATAATAATAGTACCTGCCTTTCAGTGTTATTGTAAGGATCAAAGGAGATAATAATTGTAAAGCACTTAATACAGCCTCTGGTACATAATAAGCACTATATTAAATGTTAGCTATTATTACCAAAGAGGGATGATTTTATGAGTTAATTAATAAACATTTATCATACATTTACTATGTGCTAGATACTGCGCTCAGTGCGTAAATTCTTTTCACTCATACAGATGCCTTTGTAAATGGTCTTTGTAAGTTGCTATGACTAAAAGAAAATCTCAACCAATTGTTGATTTCCTAATAATGAGCCTCCAAATTTAGCTCACTTGGTCTTCAGATAATGGACACTCATACAGTTTCTCATTTGTCCTACACTTAAAGCCTTTCTAGCTTGATAGGACCCTATTGTTTTTACTGGCATACCCTTTAAGAGTTGAAGTTCCTTCCATTCTATTGTGAGTAGGCTCTAGAGTACAAAATACTGAGACTTACATAGGCACCATGATGGCACTGGGGATTGCCTAAGATTCCTGCTTCTCTTTCTCATCCATCTTTTAAGACAACTAAAATTGGAATGGAAATTTCAATTTATCTCCAGCCAACCTTGTAGATACAGAATTGTGTCTATATAGCATCAGTATTCCATTTATAGAGGGAGCAAATCAAGGTGTAAATAGTGCTTTCTTAATGTATAAACTGACTTGATTACAACTAGATTTGATTAGTCAACAAGCATTTAAATGCTACCATGTGCAGGCATTGTGCTAAGTGTTAGTAATTCAAAGAAAAGGGGAAAGATATGGCCCTTGCTACCACGAGGCTCATATTTTAATGGGGGAGACAATGTGCAGTTAATGATATCCATACAGATATATACAGTGTAAATGGAAGATAAGCTCAGAGGGAAAGGACAAGGGGATGAATTATAAACATAGACTAACCAAACAGCATTCTTTTTCCTTTTTTGTCACCATGAATAGTTGGGCCAAACTCTTTTGAATATGTGGTTACAGCTCCTTCATAGTTTTCTACATCTTGATGCAATAAGCCCAATGTCATCTGCAAACAGGAGCATCTGAAGGAACTTGTAAACAATATGACCTCCCTTTACCAGTTGGGTAATTGGAAATGTGGAAGAAGCAAGCCACGTATTTGGCTAAGGTCACCAAGTGTCCACACCTCTGGTCCTTATTATTTTATGTTGTAAGACAGCTACATGGCAGTGTTGGAATCAGCATCAGGAAGACCTGAGTTCAATTTCTGCCTCAGACACTTATTAGCTAGTAATTAAGTGACCCTGAAAAAGTCATTTAAACTCTTTCAGTCTCAGTTTCCTCATCCATACAATGAGGAAAATAATAGCAGCTACCTCTCATGCTTGTTGTGAGGATCAAACAAGATACCATGTGCAAAACACTATGCAAACATTAAAGTAATATAATATATATAATATAAATGCTAACTACTATCAACAACGTAGATTTACCGGATTGTAAACTCCTTGAGAGCACGGACTGTGTCTTAGCAAAATTTAGTATGTTCCTCCGTGAATGAATGAGAAATGTAGAGGTTTTTTTTTAACTTTTAAAGTCCCTACTCTTCTTTGTACTTGAGTTTAGAGACTAAAATGAACCAAAAAATAATTCATTACCAAATATAGACCAAAATTCATAAATTCTTTTCCCTAAAGGGTTAGATATTAACTAGGATTGATGTAGTTGACATAGACACATTCTTAATTTTAAAAAATGTTTTATTAAAAGATTAACATTGAGGGCAGCTGGATGGCGCCATGGATAGAGCACTGGCCCTGGAGTCAGAATGACCTGAGTTCAAATCCAGCCTCAGACACTTGACACTTACTAGCTGACCCCAGACAAGTCACTTAACCCATTTGCCTAGCAAAAATAAAAAAAAAAGGTTAACATTGACCAGCAATAGAATCAACTAAGATTGTTTAATAATTGTTTACATTTAAATTAATTTATATTAACCATTTTCCAGTCACTTTAAAGTCCTAATCTGAATTCCTTTTCAATTCTTTTTCATTCACTCTTCTCTCTCTCTCTCTACCTCTCTCTCTCTCTTTCCCTCCCTCTCTCCCCCCCTCTTTCTCTCTCTCTTTTTCTCTATCTCTCTCACTCATTCTCTCCACCTCCCTCTTCTCTCTCTCTCTCTTCATATATTTATACACACACATATAGTTAGTTAGTTAGTGTGTACTCCATTCTTCTGGTTCTTTTTTTCTTTTATTTGGTCTGATTTCATATAGATCTCTCCAGGTTTCCCTTGTCTACTTCATGCCTATTGGTCTAAATTGGATTATAGTCATTTCCCTATTATTAGATATTTAGACTCTTTTCAGAAGTTTGGTTGCTTTTTTTCTTTTTGAGAGGGTGGAAATTATATTTAATAATACTATAAAATGATTGTAAGGTAGCTCTTTTGTTGTTTTTGACAACTTTCTAGATATAGACCCCTAGTTTGGTTATTGTGCCAAAGGGTATGATTATTTTTGGAACTTTTATGGCATACTATTAGATTGGAGTTCAGAAAGATTTCACAAGTTTGCATGTTCCCAGCAATGGAAAAGTATAACCATTGCTCCACTATCTCTCCAAAATTTTATGTTTGCTTTTAGTCATTTTTATCACTTGATGGGTATGAGGTGGTATGTATTTTAACGTCTTCATTGCTCTGCCAAAAATTGGGGGATGATTACTAAGCAGCCAAGAGGCTCAGAGCAGCCTAACAGCAGGGACCAGGGGTGGAGCTCTCCTTACCCGTGAAGGAGTCAATTAAAGAACAAAGACAACTCTCTGCCTTTAAGATCATCAGTCTAAGTTGCTCCAGAGCCCCAATATTTATTTCTTCACATATCATTTATCTTTATGTTTCCATAATAATCATGTTTCCATACGAATTATTCCCACCAAGGTTTCATGAAACAAGTTTCCATAGGAACATAATTGAGAATTTTGAAAATTTAACTGTGGATTTTGTGAATCTGTGTATTTTCTAGTTAATCTTGCTTGTCCTTTATTATGCAATGATGAACCATCAGCAACAAAAAACTTTTAAGGATTTTCTATGTCCTGGGCTTGTCTAGCACTTAAATCTGCTTTCCCCAACCCCCCTTTCTTTTTAATAAAATGTTCTAATGTGTTCAAGCAGGAAGGGAGCCCAGAAGGAGGTTAAAAAAAAAAACAACAAAGAATATCTATGCAGATCATTATTAGTGACGTTATGGATGGCCTTCTTATGTGAAGTGCCCACTGTAAACTAATCCATGTTTCTGTAATTTAGATAAGATTATTTCAACAAATGTCATGTTGAGATTTGGATTTTTCTTCGTTTTTTGTACCCATGTTCCCTTTGGTCAATGGTCGATTTTACTGGCATTTTGACATAAATTTATGATGCCAGAATTATATGTCTGTGGGTTCCTGCCAGGAACAGAAGCACTATCTGTACTTGTTGCAAAGGAAGATTTGTAGAGGTGTGCTTTATTGACTTTTCTAAAACAACAAACTAAGTTGAGGCATATTCTTTGGGATGATTAAGAAAATCCATACTGAATACATGTGATGGGTGCAACCCTATCTTGAAACATACACATCAGTGGTTAACTTGTAATCATTGTGTTCTATCTTTAATTACATATCTCAATTTTATAAATATAAATAAATGAAATTAACTAATATCTCAATTTTATCCATTTCAGGGATGTCTATATATTGATATACTGTGATTTGGATTATATACAATACTTATATTACTGAAAAGATAAACTTGAATTTAAAAGGAAATATTAGAGACAACATTCTTTTTAGTTTTCTGAACCATGTCAAATTCATCTACTCTCCATCCCATTATTCAGATCACATTCAAACTAGAAAGACAGTGGAACAATACCCAGTTTGAATTCTTCTTTTAACTGAGTGAGCTCTCTGATCTCAATTTCCTCTACTGAAAAATGGGGATAGTAATACCTTCACTGCCTACTTCATAGGGATTTTGTGATGGAAAGCATCATACAAATACAAGCAAATACTTTAAAAAATTAAATCAGAGGGAAATGTTTCAAAGGAAAAACTATTGAGGAGGTTGTGGTTTTACTTGAAATCTCTATTTGAGATAGCCACTGATCCCAATATACATCATCACATATTCTGGACCTACCAGTAAATGACCTTTGATGTCAAAAACTGATGCTCTCCGATATTATGCGTTCTTGGATATCTGAGATAATTGACCCATTTGTAGTTGCCAGCATCCCAATTAGAAGTTCTTTCCTAGGTTTCATTAATTTTTGTGTAGCCCATAATAGGGTCTGGGGCCCATTAATACAAAACTTGAATAATAACTCTATATCGATATAAGGTATGTTATCACCCAAGTAAGATATGCTTGTCCACTTGTTTTTCAAACAATGAGATTTTCAGGGAGATACAAATATATCTCTTGAATCTTGCTCAGAACTCAAGGGAGGTTTTGCTTCTTGTCTAGAGGAAACCAGAAGATTGGAGTCAGGAGGCTGGCTACTCTGCCCTCATCAGAAGAGATGAAGTAGAATCACATTTGCTCCCCAAAATATTTATAATCTAAGTGGAATACTTTTATGTTCAAGATGCTTTTCCTGGTGGCTATCCTTTAAACAGAGTATCTCAACAGAGTAACAGTCACCTCAAGGTATCCCTTAATAGAGTAATGGGGTACCTCAATGCTTGACTCCTTTTTCACACCAAATACCAGTTACACAAAGACCATCACAAATACAAATAGCAAACAAACCCACTTACCCAAACTGATACCCTCTCCTTCCATGAAACAGGCCTGCCCCTTTTATGTGTAACAACTTCTGGCAATGTTTGACTGGCCACAAAAATCTTGAGATTTGTAGTTCTTCTGAGTTTGGGAAGAGAGAAAACTAATGAGGAATCAGGCCCCAGGGAAGAGGGCAGAGGTTTTCCACATACAGCATTTAGTGGAAGTCTTGGACCTCTTTGGGAAAATAGGAAAAGAATGAAGAGATGATAGACAACGAGACTATGGCAGCGTGTGTCTTCTATGTATCTGCTCTTCCCTTTTTCAATGCCACTAGAGATGACTTATAAGTGGACTAGTGGAGAAATATGTGATTCTGCTTTTATTTTTTAATTATAGACACTCATTCCAGTAGCAGCATGTTAAGAGGATGCAGCTAGCTATGAGCAGGGGTCAATCTCTACCTCAACTCTGTTTTATTTCCATTTAATTGTGAGGTTTTAAAAATTTATGACAATGAGTACATTTGCTAGATTTAATATTATTTCTTATAAGCCCCTGTGGTCAATCCCATCTTCCACAGGAAGACCTTCCCGGTGTTTTCCCTGCTTTCATTATTATTTCCTGTTTATCCTGTATATAGCTTGTTTGCATGTATTTGCTTGTTGTCTCTCCCATTAGACTGAGTTCCTCAAAGGAAGAGACTATCTTTTTGCCTCTTAGCACAGTGTCTGACAGACACTAGGTGTTTAATAAATGTTTATTGGTGGACTGTTATTGACTAACTAGAAGGCCCTGTCCTTGTATTTCCTGCTGTCCCTTTGTCTGTGGCATGAGGAACCACAAAGGAGAATAATCTTTCCTAGTGCAGGGCTGGGAGCTCAATTCCTAGAAGACCCCATTTAGTTAGAATGATTTGTTTCATAATCAAAGGTACAGTACCTTTCTGAAATTTTCCTTGTGGCTATTTTTGTCTATTCTCATGGCCATTCATGCCAGGTGGGGGGAACCTGAGTTCAAATTTTACAGAACATATCCTTTTATTAAGGTGATTTGTTCTGTGAAATTTGGATTCAAAGAGCTGCCCTTGAGGAACTAGAGGGTCACATGTGGCCTCGAGGCCGCAGGATCCCCACCCCTGAATTGTATACCCTATATATTTGAATCTGAGAAACAGAATTGGGGGCTGGAATGGACCTTAGCAATCTTCTTGTCTAACCCTTTCATCTTACCTGTGAAAAACTGAGCCCTAGAACACTGTCCAAGGTGCTAGCTAGTATAGCTAGGACTGGAACTCATGTCTCTTGAATCATAGTCAAATATTCTTTCCACTACCTCATATTTGTTTTGGTCTTTACAAGTAGTGTTTATTGTTGTTGTTGTTGTTGTTGTTGTTATGTAAATTAACATACTAATTTTTAAACTTCTTCTTATGTTGAAATAAAAAATACATGTAGTGAGGAACATACTACATGTCATGGTATGCAATTTTGTGAAGGTCAAGAAACGAAGGGTCAGGGGTTAGGGATTGGCCTGGTGATATTATTGGTATAAGGAGCTCCTGTGTGAGGAAACCCTGTCTCCATACAAGTTATCACTTTCTCTGGCACTTACAGTTTTAGGAAGTTTCCTGGAACATGAGAGGTTAGGTGATTTTCCCAGGATCACCCAGCCAATAAATGTCTGAAATGGAACATAAGATCCCCAAAATATTTAGTTAGTAATGAGTGAGTACATCCAAGTGTGGCAGCTGGTTAAAAAAAGGAGATGCAAATATAGTGCCTAAAACATTGCCATACAGATAGCAGGCACTTTCTAAATACTTGGTGAACTGAATTGGATTTTTAGGAAAATACAAGTCTATATTTACTTGACCCATTGTATTTTTGCACCTTTATTTGTATCTGTTTCATATGTACACACACACACACACACATGCACACACACACACACACACACACGCACACTGTCATTTGACCCAAGGGCTGTAAACTTAAGCCAGTGGAAAAGTCCAGAAAATATCATCTCAACTAGAAAGGCAATAAAACTGGCAAGGGTGGGGTGATAGCTGAAAGTTATCACCCATCAATTATTCATTCAGCAAACAATGAAGGAGCATAAAAGCAGCCCCACAGTGTTAACAAGGATTAAGTTGTATAGAAACAAAGACCTGGAAAATGAAAAAGAAAAAAATTAGATGTTACTCATAAATGTCAAAAGGCACTACTAACATGAAAAAAAGGGAGTGAATTATTAATTGGCTTAATTAAGTTACTGCTCCAACCTTCGATAGCAGAGTTTTATATGACGTAGGGTAAAAATCAGACCAAATTAAAATATTTTATAGAAATAAGAAGAGAGATTTTATTCAAGGGGGCAATATTCTCATTGTTAAACTTGTTATTCCTGGGTATTATCTAAAATCTCTTTTTTAAAAAAAAAGACTAGATATGTTGTTGCTATTACTGCTCTTATTTTGTTACTAATCAAATTTAAACACTTTGCTTAGAGTTTTACTCTGTATTTTTGTTTGTTTTTAAATCTTCATTGAATCATTAGGTATATAAGAATAACACTTTGAAAATAATAAGGACCAGACTTTTAAAGGGGTAAATAATGAGCCTGGTGGGTTGAGTGTCTAGATTTAACAGTTCAAAGGTTCTTGGAATTTGCTATGTAGCTTTTCATATATTTCAGGTGATCATCTTGAGAGAAATGATTCTGCATGGAACTATCTGTTGGTTTATCACATCCAAACATTTATTTCCGTGGTTGTCATTCCGTGGAATCAATCAGTGAAAAACATTCACGTTTTCACTGTCAAAAAGGCTTCAACATCCTCTATTCCATTAAAGGTTAATTTTCCACCAATAGGATCATAGTCAGCTTTGTGGGGCAAGTTATTCTTGATTATTAGTCCATATCTTTTGTCTTTTGGTGGATTCCAAAGTCTCTTCCCATTTTTAGTAGAAGTTTCTAGGTTGTATATGATTCTGACTATAGTTTCTTGGTACTTAAACTTCCTTTTGGATGATATGTGACTTCTTGAAACATAACGTCCAGGCTTTAAATATATATACATATGGTTTTCATTGAGTTCAGGGGTTGATTTTTAAAATGATCTCTGACTCATTTTCAAAATCAGTTGTTTCTATCATTTATCTTCTATTTTCTTCTATTTTTCAATCTTTTGATTTATTTTAATATTTCTTACTGTCTGATGAAATCATTGATTTCTGTTTAGTTTGTTCAAATTTTCAGGGATAAGGTTTGCCACTTATTCTTTTAAGCTACCAATTCTCTTTCTAATTCTTTCCTCTAGAGCTTTTATTTAATTTTTAATTTCTTGATTAATTTCTTCTAGATATCTATATTTATTTTAGATATAGATATAGATATCTATATTTATTTATTTCTAGATACTTATTTTAGTCCTTCTTGAAATTTTTTTAAGTCTCTGCTTTTGGTTGTTATACAGTTAGATTTGCAATTTTTATACTAATATGGGTCTTCCATTTACTCATCTTTTCATCTTTAGTACTTGAATGGGGGCTTTGTGTCAGGACAAACTCTGCCCGCTGCTACATTTTTGGTTGAAATGATTAGTCCTGCTTTGTCTTGACCTTGGTCCCCTGGATTCCTATCCCAACCTCTAACTCAAAGGATTTTTCCCTTCTGGATGTTTGTTTTTCAGAGAACTGGTTCTTTAAGGCTCTCTCTGGCATGTCAGGACAGTAGTGTCAGAGACCTCAGAGTCCCTGAAACTAGGCTGTCCTGGTCTAAATGCTGTAGCACTTTGATAGGAGGTACCTTACTGGCCACTGCCTGTTCTGCTCCCCTAAATTCCAAGCATTCTTATTGTGGAGCTTTCTGATCATCCTGGGTATTTCCCAGGGGGTTCCTCCACTCTTGATGTCTCCAGATTTACATTTTTCAGAATACATATGATAGTTCTTTAGCCCTGGCCTGCAGGCACTGGCTTTACTAGGGAACCATTTTCCCATTTCCTGTGGCCTTCTGGCTGACTTTTTGTCTAATTCTGGAGTAGAAGATGTCACTATAGTTTCTATTGGGTTTCTTGATCATTTTTGGTCTGGTGAGAACTTTACATCTTTGCTTGAGTGTATATATGGGAGATGGATGGCCTGCCTCCTGATTAGGCACCCACTTTGGTAAGGAGTCTCTACCATTGTTCTTCATAGCTTAGCATAAAAACAAGAATCTATCTCTTATAATTTCTAAGAATATGAGAGACACGTGTCAGCTTTGTCATCTATGTAGTGGCTACCAAAACATAGGAGAGAAGATTATGTTCACAAGATCAATTTCATCCTTGAGGGCATCATAATTCTGGAGCTCTGTGGCTCCTTGGCTAGAGAATTAGGAGATGAAAGTACTAGTCCTGAAAACGTGTGACATTGGATATTATTTATCTTATCTACACCTCAGTTTATTCATCTAAAAATGAGCTTAATAATACTTGCTCTTCCATCATTTACAGGCATGCATCAAGGATGATAATAAATGGCACATTAGAACACTAAAAATTATTAGGGAGAAAGTCACAATATAAACACACAAGTAACACAAATTTTGTAAAGTTTACAAATATATACACACTTACATATATTCTATATGTTCTATATATTCTATGTGCACCTATATTCTATATATATACATATTCTAATTGGGTTGATGTCATAAAGAGCTATACAGAATCCCCATGTATCAATTCTAGGGATTTTGGCTTGGAACAATTGTACTGCCATCAGCATGTATTTGAAATATAATTTGTTTTGGTCTAAACCTTATGATTTCATCAGAGTACTGAATTCCTTCAGTAAAGAAACTCATGCCAGTACAGGCCAGCAATTGTTGCACAGTTCATCATCCTAGCAAAGTTTCTAGGGTGGGTGGAAGGGGTGTATCAGCATGGGTCAGCAGTAGGATTTATACTTATGGCTTCCTGACTCTGAGACTAGCTCTCAATTTACCACTTGAACCTGCCCCTAATTAGGTGAAAAACATTATCGATATGGGACAAACATTGAGTTGCCTATTTAGTGAAAAACACTGTGATAGGTGGTGTGGAGGATACAGAAAGTATAGTCCGTGGTTTCCTGGCATCAAAAAGTTTACAATTTCAATTTCAATTTCATATTGCAAACTAGTAATAGCAGAAATCATCTATATAATTATGCCTCCAAATAAGCAAAATGTGCTATTTGTTGGCTAGAGGAAGTAGGAAGAGACAACATAATGATTTGTCAAACTGCTTCTACATTTGGGGCTGGAATCATATATAAGGTATAGATGTGGGTTATATGAGGTTTGGTGGTTTGTTTTGTTTTATTTATTTGTTTTTGTCAAATTAGTCCTCTAATTCTCAAGAGTTATTTCTGATGATGGGTAAGTCTAATAGACTTAGGTGACTCAGTCTACTTACCCAGTGGTGAGGCACTGAGCATCTTACACATACTCACAATTGACGATTAAAATATTGATCCTACCAACTGACCCTGGTTCACAGAAGAACATACTGGCAATAAAGAACAGAACCTGAGCCCTGATTTCTCAAGTAATCTCCCCCTTTCAGGATTCATCTGTACAACACACACATGTGTAAATACAGTAGAGGTTTTTGGGGAAACCAGTTGGATATTCTCATGATGTCAAATCACTACTTTGAAAAAAATTTTCATTGAATTGAACATGTATCTTGGTATCATTTAGAGCTATAAGCTCCTGCTAGGTTGATTCTTACCAAGCATATTACTAGAGTGATGCCTCATTCATTAGTCAAAGCTAACCCTAGTGTACTTGCAAATGATTGGAAATTTTTCATTACTTTTATTAGCAATTGACAATAAGTTAAAAAAAATTATCTTCTAGCTATTTCAACTTTGAGGGCCACAGATCAGTAAGTAGAGATTTAGCGTGAATGCTAGAAAATAGGCAAACAATTCTTGTTCTACTATGGGTAAATTTTTAATAGCATACAAATAACTAGGATCAGATCATAGAGTTGGAGATGGAAGAGAACCCTGGTATCATCTAATCTAATCTAATTCCCCTCACTTCACACACTAGGAAACTGAATCCTAGAGAGATTGATTTGTCCAAGGTCACACAGCTATGGTAGAGTCAGGATTTGAACACAGACCCGCTGACTCAAGATCCAGCATACTCTGTACCATGGTATAAAGTGCAATCCACTTATTTTCTCCTCCTAGGTTTACTCAGATAAAATACATACATTCTAGAGAACAGGAATAAGATTAGCTATTGTTTTGTAATAATCTTACTCTATTTAAAAATGATGAAGAATTATAAATAGAAAGAAGTTAGATTAACAGTGACCACATCCTAGATAACTGGCTCTTTTCCCTATCTAAATAACTCTTAGAATTTTTAGTTGCACTAAAATCTTGTGGAATGATTCTCCTTTATGTGCTGTTTTTTGCGGGGTTAACTTCTGCTTTGGGGAGCAGCATTTGAATGTGCCTTCATTGACATCTGTATTGTGAGTTCTCTGCCCAAGTTTTTACATTGTTTGGTTTCATGTATTTAAAGAAATTGTGGTCTAACACCAGAGATGGTTTTGGAGGAGATGGGAGAATTTTACTTTTTACATATGGATGACTTTGAAATTGGGAAGGTATTATTTCTAAGAAAGAATAAAAGGGAAGGAATTTGTTTACTCTACTTTCTTAACTTAGTATATGGACAACAGACTCATCATCTTTTAAAAATTACTTCTGAGATAGGGCTCCACCAGTTCATTTAGAAAGGGGGATGGGAAATGAAGGCAGTTGACAGTTGGTTGATTTGTATGTCTAGTTACTAAATCTTTTCTTTCATACTAAGACCTCCTATGTACTCTGATTAAGTCCCATTCAATTCATGAGGCAATAATACATGTACTGCAGTCCGGGCCACAGCTACGAGATCAATTCTTCTTACTTCTTATGTACTTATTTTTTGGTAATTTTTAAAAATTTACTACATTTATATTTTCATATTGTTTGAGAGTTTTGTCATGTTCAAAATATTGAAAGAATCCCTTACATATGTCAATAGTTTCAAAATGGTTATAGATGGAATAAATGAATAAAAATAAGAATTTTTTAAACCTCGAATTTAATTTAGAAACAGAACTCAAATGTTAATAAAATACTGATTCCCCTGAGTATTAGGAACCTTTCAGACATGCTGCTGTGTTTCTCCTTAGGCGCTTCAGAAAGTTAATTTGTAGGTCTTTCTTCTGTTTTTACTTCATCTTAGTAAAAAAAAAAAAGTTCTGTATCTTCATCATACAATTCTGAAAGTTTTGCAAGCGAACACAGCTAGCACATTTTTCTTCTCTTTGGTGATGGGGGTTTTGCTATTATGATCTGAAAGAGAGGGTAGATAATATGACACACGTTTTACTTTCAGCAAGCTTGTTAATAATCGGCTCTGAATTTTTCATGAAGGCTTCAGTAACCTGTAGCCTGTAGTTGAAGCTCTGGGGGTTTCCACCACAAAGGGGTGGATCAGCTGAGCTCTCACTTCCCATCTGGCACCGGGTGACAGGGACAGTCAGGGGGGCTGCAGGAAACCTGAAGAAGAAGAAAGCTGATGTGGGACGTCCATTGTAGTGCATAAAAGGCTAAACATGTGCTGTTGTATGGATGTATCTTTGAGACACTTGTTTATCACTGGCTTCAGAATATACTTAGTCAATGTGTTTAACTTCAGAGTCACCAGAACAGCTGCCGCTCGTGTAAGTAATACTCTATATACAGTGCAGCATCCTCATTTGCCAAACCAGATTCAAGACCTCTCTTCAGGGAATGTTTTCAACTGTTGTTCAGTTCGGTCAGGCATGCTGCTTATTTACACACACAGGCCCATGCACACGTTGCCGCATACACACAGAGGTACATTGTCAATGTTCTCTTGGTTTTAAGAAATGGAATCATTTTACCTGTGTAGTCATTGAATCCCAAGTGATCTCAAACTCATCGCAAAGTTTTCAAGTAAAAGTTAAGCACATGTTGATTTTATGTCATAGAAAAACCATGTGGCAAATGACTTCAAGGAATAAAAATATCAAACATAAATATTCTTTTATTTTGCAAAAAGTAAGTAAAAATCATTATCCAAAAGGACAATTCAAAAGGAAGGGAGACAATAATTAGTCTCACTTTAATATTTTGTCCATATCATTTATTTTCTACAGAAATGTTAGATCATCACATACTTCCTTTTATTTTACAACATCTGCACAAAAGAAGGTAAGCTTTATATTTGTATATTTTTTCAACTAACACAAATATATTTTCTCTCCATCTTACCTCCCCTATTGGGAAAAATGAAAATCCTTTTAAAATATTTATATTCAAACAAAACAAATTCCCATGCTGTCCTTGTCTAAAAATACATGAATCATTCTGCACCTTAAGTCCACCACTTCTGTCAAAAAGTGGGTAGCATGTTTCATCACTGGTGGTTTTGAATTGTTGGTAATTGTGTTGATCAGGTCTTAATATCCCAAGAAAGCATCCTTTTAGCTCTGGCAGTTTCTAGTCACATTTATTATTTTTAATAGAATATAATCAGAACTTTTTAAACCTTTTCAACAAGAAAGAACTTAATGAGTTCATATTCTACAATGAGTGCTTTAAAATCTTTGGGTTTTGATGCCATATTTTGAAAAATAAATCCCAAGTGTGAATATGGCCTATTGAAGTCCTCCCTAGATGGTTCTTCATGGTGTGGAAGTGATGTTGGGGTCTCCAAGTATCCAGAAAATCAAACTAAGCTGGAAAGGATTTGAATGTAGACCTGGTGACAGATTGTGTGTCTGCTCTCTGAGCACCAATTTAGCTAAATTCAGAGAGGCTCATTGCCAGATTGGTTGCTTTGATGACAACAAAAAATTGAACTTAATATAAATTTTATCGATCAAAAAGATAGTAGTGAAGGGCAACATCAGTTTGTAATATAAATTCATTAGTAAAATCTTACAGAACAGGATGATGAAAGATTGTGAGTAGTATCCCATCATAAAATGGAATTGGTAAAGAGAAAAACAAGTTTACACAAATCTTGGTAACAGACTCAACCAAGATAAAAATCATTCCAAGGACATATAAGAATAAGAACGAAAGGAAGGCAACAGGTAGATGAAAATGCAAAATATCTGAAAGAATTTTTATAATAATATTTTTCTCCAAAAATGACCATGGAAATCCTAGCATCACAGTCCCCAAAGTACTATATGAGGAAATGAAAAGATCACTAACAAAAAAAGATGGAAAGAGTAGCAATTGTGATATCATTGAAGCACTAATTTCAAAGGTATCTGGAAAAGGTCAGAATTTCAAAGATCTGAAAATACTCTCAGATGCTATTCTTACTCAAAAAAATCACTATCAGTAATAGTGACTGATATGCTTACTTCTTGACTGTAGATAATTTCATGAGAATAATTTATGCATATGTTGAGGGCATCTTTGAAAGAGGCATGAGAAAGGAATAGGCAAGTTTTCACAAATGAAGCATAGCAAACCACAATTATACAGTCACATGAACTGAAGGTGTAGAGATAATAAGATTTCATTGTGCTTATGGTTTGCTGACTATAAGAAAGCACTCAATTTGGTGGCATGTAATGCTACTTTTAAAGTCTTGCTACAAATATTTGTCTTCCATGCATAATAATAAATTACATAAAGATGTTGTAGAGTACTATAAAATTTACTTGGGACAATCCATAATTTTTATGATGTCATGTGACTGCAATGGTCAAAGATCTTAGCTTCTACTGATACTAGGCTAACTCAATATGTCTGACCTTGAACCAGAAGACAAACTGGTTTCCCTAACTTTGGTTAGATCTCAGCTAGCTAAATGATAGGTTTTGTGATATATATGTTACATTATGTGTGTATATGTGTATGTATGTATATAGAGAGAGACAGAGACAGAGAGGGAGAGAGGCAGCTAGGTGGTGGAGTAAACAGAACACTGCGTCTAAAGTCAGGAAGATCTGAGTTCACAAAGAGTCAGACACAACTGAACAACAACTATATAATATACATACATATGTATGTATATGTATGTGTGTATGTTTATATGTATTTATATGTATACATGTGTGTGTCTTTTGATGTGTTTTTAAATCTGTAATTTTAAATAATAAATATTACTGCAAAGAAGTATACACATTTATAGCTTTTAAAAAGCATACTTCAAAGACTGCTAGAGGCATTGCCGTGATTATTGATGGGGGTGGGAGAGTTAAGCATTTCAAAGATCATTCCAGACCATAGTGAAATAGGATCAGCTTTGCCAAATACAGAAGAAAGATGAAAATAAAAACAACACCAAGAACTGACAAACTATTGCTAAGAAACAGTCTAATCCCCGGAAAACAAAGTCCTTCATAGCAATGTAGCATTTGGAGGTTACTGATTCTTTTCCAGTATTGCATAGGCTTCTTGAATTTCAAAGAACAATGAGGCCAATTTCAAAATAAAAACAAAAACAAAAAACTTTTTACCACTGCTGTGAAGAAAAAAGTAGATATCATGGGAAATACAACACAAAGACTGAAGTACTAGAGAATGAAAAGAAAATTTTGTTGATATCCTGTTTTTCATTCAAGGCTATATCACAATCATTGTCAGAAGAAGCCAAAGCCTCTTCATTTGATTTTAAAATATAAAGCCCCAAAATGTTTTGGAGATTTTAAACTTTTATTGAGCCTAAAAGTATTGTGCCAGTTGAGGGAATGATGGGCTCTGATAACTATATTAATATGCTTAGAAGAAAAAATTTTTCCAAAATTATAGAAATCCCAGATGGAGATGAAATTCTGCAACATGATCTTTCACCATGCCATGTATGATTGAAGTTAATACATTTATCTAAGCAGTGGAGATAAACATGTTTCAGTGGCCTGGAGACTCACCTAATTTTAACCCTATTGGTAATCTGTAGGCTATAATCAAAACTAGACTTGGAAAAAATGAACTGTTTGTCAAAGGTATGCTTAATATCCAATGTTATGTGTGGCCTTATGATGAATTTTTAAATGCGTCATGATCATATAAACTCAATGCCAATTAATGTAAAACTAATGATTGGTGCAAAAGGAGAACATACTACAAAATATTAAAAGGTATTTTTTAATTTGTAAAAAGTTGAAAGGTTTATTGAATGTCAATAATTTGAATTAATTTTCTTTGACCTAGCTAATTTGCTCACTACTGTAACAATGGAAATAACTTTCCTCCACAACCCTCTGATGACTAATATCAATAATAGTAACATACCAAGGCTTAAAACATATACTCACCTAAGATGTCTGCTATCATTATACTGTCTAGCACAGAGTTCAAATGAAAGAGGAATTTCCTATAGGTTGTGAAATATTCTAGGCGCTTCTGTTTTTGCAGATGTCATAATCTGATTGCATAACATCCCAGAACTATGTGAGCTTCCTAAATAAGATACAAAACCATTAAAAAGAGTTTAACCTAATTACCCACACTGGCAAAAACAAATGGATAAAGAATATCTATTGTCGAAAATGGCAGTTGATGGATAGCGTATGGAGCTGATCCATTAGTTCATATATCTCGAAGTACATATGGAAAATGAGCTGGGCCTAGAACTGGGAGAGTAAAGAGAGCAGGCTGGATCGACTCAGGAACCCTGAACTCTGCTCTGAAACAAAGATTCATAATTTTAAGAATACTATTGTCCTCTCGACATTCTTCCACTGATGCGGTATCACTGCAAGGTATGGAATACTGTATGTCCAGAACAAAATTAATGATCTAGCAATCATTATCCATATCCTATCTTCCTATGTACTAGAATACAGATAGTAGAACAGTACCAACCTAAAGATAATTGAAATGCTTTTTCAAAAGACACTGTACTAACAGTAAAATATCTGAAAATAGTAATAAGTTCAAGGTATTCATACTAACACCCTCATAAGAGTCCTATGAGTGTATGAATGGCGGTCTTATAATTACTTCATTGCACAAGAATGATTCTTATTCAAATAGAATCTTCTGTTTGCTAAGCTTAGTCACAAGTGTGTATTCAAGAGGAAGCAGAAAAGGATATCTTCAAGGACAATAAAAAAAAATGTGCCATAGACAACATCTCACAGAGACTATGCTTCCTGGTCACCTCGGGTGAAGGGAGAAATCTCTTGTGAGAAATTGTCCGTTGCACTCTAGAAAATGTCCAATTGTGCTCTAGACAATGTCTGTCCCAAATGCAGTATTATCTATGATTTCCCGGATTAGTCACCAATTAGTTCATGGCTCTCGTAGAATCAACAACCTCATCTCTAGGAAAAAATGGAGGGAATTTAATTAATCTGAGCAAGTAAATTGATCGTTATTATTCTCTTTTTTTTTGATTGGCAATGCTGTTGGATGACCCAAAATTCCCCAATGTGGCATCTTTCTGTACTTCAAATCAATACATTACTGCAGCACTGATTCAGTTATCAAAGAAAAACATTCTTCAAGAAAAATATGTTGTTCTGCCTGACTTTCTAAAATAACATTTCTCAGATAAGTCATAGACAAAACATAAGCTCCTCAAAGGCAGAAACTGTTTCACATGTTTTTCCCCAATACCTACCATAGTGCTTGGCTCATAGTAGGAGTTTAATAAATGTTTGCTGGTTGATTGATCACAACAATGAATTACATACCCAGACAACATAAAAGTAGACATTATTAGTTAAGGAAAGAAAATAACTAGATATTTGAGTTTAGAACTATTTTAATATAGTATCACCAATTCTTAAACACCATTGTCACCTGTTTGATGGCTTAGATAAGCTTGGACATATACTCCTGTAACAAATTGTAACACCCGGAGCATGAGCAGAGATGTCCTGCACACCATGAGTACTGGTTCAGCACTGAAGTGTTTCGAGATGAGAAAGCAATTCCCTTACCGGTCACTGAGTAGGAAGGAAGAGCTTTAAAAACAAACGACCCATCCTCAGTTTTCTCTTTTTCCAACCTCAAAGTGTTGGAGAAGAGAATGGGTGCACTTATCTTCTCTTTGGAAAAATGTCAAACCTCCAGCACATGGCTGGCTGATAAAGCCCCACCCAAAGTATCTGAGAACTGAGCTAGAACATGTAGATAGAAGAAAGGCAGTTGTGTGCATGCCTTGTTCCAGCAAACTCTCCAGCCTTCCCACTTCTCAAGTTCCCTAAATAATGTGACCATCATCCTACCTCAGCTAAATATAGGAATGGTCACATTCTGGATCTCACAATTTCTCAAAGTGTCCCACTTCTTTTACTAAAAATGCTGACATTCTTCTGTCTGACCCTAGCCTCCTGTCATTACATATCTCCCTATGTTTCACCCCCTCTTAAACCTATTATTTGCTCTCTGTAATAAGACTAATATCTACCACTGTTTCCCATTAACATGGGTTAGGCCTAGGCCTTTCCTCCTTCCTTCCTGTGTGTCTCCCTAAAAGGAGACAAAGTTGTCCCCAGGTCCTGATTGGTCCCAGCTTCCTGATCCTCTAAGGGCACAACAAAACGTTCCTAACAAATACATTCAGGTCCCTCCAATTTGGTGGATTTCTGAAGACCATGTGAGTCACCATGTCCTTGACTGTATCTTGTCCTCATGACCTGTTTCCCTATGCAGAAGAGGTCGGCTTCATCCAGAAACACTCAGTACAACTGTATGCTTGTTGCATATTCTCACAGTATTAAGGCAAAGTAAACCTCTTTTCATTAACTGCTGAATGCCTTGGGAGTCCTTCATTTTGCCCTGTCATTGAACCTGAACTAAGAATGTTGGTGTTAAAGCTCCCTCTAATATCCTCCAACCAACACTTCTGTGTACTTTCTCAAACCATTACCACTGTTCACCCTCCTTCCTTTCCACCCTTGACCATATTCAACTATATAATTATCTCCTACTCTCAAATTTTTTACCCTCTTGTCCTATTTCAATACGTCTATTGACAAACCTGAGCCATGTAATTATGCCCATCATCTACCTCCTCTATTCCTACTCATGTACTTCTTAACAGAGCTAGAGGAAGTCACACAGTTATGCTCACTGGGTGCATTTTAAAATCACATTATCCAACTTTAACTGGGCTCTCGCTGCAGCAAGGCAATCCTTTTAATCCTCCCTAATTGATTCCCTATCTCATTCCCCACAGAAGCTATTCCAAACCTTTTCTTCTTTTCTTAAATCTCTCACACATTCCCATACTCTATTTCTGATAAAGGGGGAGGGGGCAGTATATAGCAAATGAAAACCATGCTTCTTACTTTACCGAGAAAATTGAGGCTATTCAACATGAGCTCCCTCTTCTCCCCTTTAATTTAAAAACTTCTTGATATCATCGCCTACTTTCTACTTTTTTCCCAATCTGATGATAAGGTGGTCCTTCTAGTCAAGTCAACCCTTCTACATGTGCTTGGATTCCATCCCCTCCTGTTTTCTCTAGCATATTGCAAATTCAATAATTTCTCCTCTCAGCCTCTCTAACATATCTCCCTATATACTGTTCCTTCCCTACTGCCTTCAGATATGTCCAAGTCTCCCAATGCTTAAAAAAATTTAAAATCAACTTCGCTAGGCCCTCCTGTCCTCTAAAACTATCATTTTATATCTCTCCCCCTTTTCTCATCTAAACCCCTGGAAGTAACTATCTATATTTGTTTCTACTTCTTTTGTTTAATGTTTTGTGACCTGCCTTCTGACCTCATACTCTCTCTCCAACATGACCAAAAATTAATTGTCACATATGATGATCTTTTCTCAGTCCTCATCCTTTTTGACATGACTACTATATTTGACACTGTTATCCCCCTTCTCAACCTGGATACTTCACTGCTCAGTTTTCATGACACAGATTACTCCTAGTTCTTTTCCTACCAATCTAACTGCTCCTTCTCAGTCTCCTTCCCTAGCCCACCAAATATATCATGCCCACTAACTATGGCTATTCCCCAAGGCTCTTTCATATGCCCTCTTCTCTACTCTCGCTATACTCTGTTGCTTAGTGACTTAATGAACTCCCACAGGATTAATTATCATGTCCGGGAAGATGACTCATATACCTAATCCAGTGGCCCTAGTCTCTTGCTGAGCTCCAGTCCCACATTGCCAGTTGTCTTTTGGACATTTCAAACTGTCCATCCTAGAATCATCTTAAATTCAACATGTCTAAAACAGAACTCATTATCTTTTCCCCAAAACCTAACCATCTTAAAAACTGCCCTGTTGGTATAGAAGGAACCACTATTCTTCTTGTTGCTGAGGTTTGTAACCTTGGCCTTATCCCAAATTCCCTCTCCCCCATCCCACAATCTAATAATCAGTTGTCAGATCTTGCCTCCACAACATCTCTTGCTTCTGATACCTTCTTTTTATGGACACAGCTAGCATATTAGTTCTTACCCTTATCATTTCTTCCCTAGCTTGTTGCAGTGGTCATTTTACCTCCATTCTCCACCCAGGTAGGGTCTTATCTGTATACTGATGCCAAAGTGATTTTCCTTAAGTGCAGGTCTGATGATTGCATTCACTTACTTAAACTCCAATAGCTGCCTGTTGCTTCTAGGATAAAATGTAAACCCCTATCTTTAGTTTTGAAAGTCTTTTAGAACTTAGCCACAATCTATCTGCCTCCATCCTATCCACTGCAGCTGGATGACACAATGGATAGAGCTCTGGATGTGGAGTCAGAAACACCTGATCTCAAATTTGGCCTTAGACTCTTTTTGCTGTGACCCTGGGCAAATCACTTAACTCGTCTGACACAGTTTCCTCAACCGTAAAATTGGACTAATAATAACACCTTCCTTACAAGGGTGTTGTGAGAATCAAACAAGGTAATATTTGTAAAGCACTTAACACAGTGATTGGCACATAGTAGATGCTCAAAAAATGCTTTTTCCCTTCCCCTTCTCTCTTTCCAACCTCATCATAGATTACTCTCCCTCCCACATTCTGTGAGCCAGCCAAATGGTTTTACTTCTCTCTATCCTTCACATTGTTTCCATATACCTTCAAAAAGTGGTTCAAGAACCACTTTCTACAGTAAGCTTTTCTTGATGCCCCCAAATGCTTGAGTACCCCAGCCAAACTACTTTGTATTTATTCATTTTTTATTTATTCACTGTATACTTACGACTGTGCTTCTTGTTTCCTACGTTAGAATGTAAGCTTCTTGAAAGTAGGGATTCTTTCATTCATTGTATTTGTAGCCCCAATGCCTAGTGTCTCAAATGTCATTATTTGACAAACATTTCCTGCATTATCAGAGTCTCAAATATCCATCTCAATGACTCCTTCCCTGAGACAGATTCGTCACCTACCACACAAACAGCTGGAATGAAAACCACTTAGGGTATTCCCATGTTAGCAAAAAAACAAAAATAAAAACAGGATTTGTAGTGATTCCTGAAGGGTGATTCTCCCCCCTTTCAAAGAGTACATAAATTCAGATTTCTGGGGTTATGTTGGACTCTAGAATGTTCCACAGGGTGGGTGTGTTTCCAATTGCTTTGCCCCATTATAATTCCACAGAGCCAAATCCACACAAGTACCAAGCCCAATGGGCATACCTGAAGTCCACTGTAGTCCACAGTAACTGTACCTGACACATAGTAGGTACTCAATAAATACTTGTTGATTGATGGTCATTCCACTCAAATATCAGTATTTAAAAATGGCTGAGCTGGTACTTAAGAAACATTTAATGTCTTGAGCCTCCAATAAAGCTTAAGCCAGATTTGAACAGTTATCACAATATGCACTAACTACAGAATAATCTCATGCAGCATTTGTGGCACTGGAGCTCAGTATCACCTAAATTATCCAAAGAAACTGGTTGTAAAAGGAAGTTTCAGAGACAGAAATTGTGAAGGTGGGTGAAACCCACATCTATGTGTGTTTCTTCACTGGAGAGGAATGGCTGAAATGTAGGAATGCAGTTGTTTTAGAAAAAAAAATCCATGCAGCTAGATCAAGATAATATTTAAAACTTTATTTACTATATAAACATATACACACATATAAATGCATATACATTCACTAATGTTAATTAGATTTTGACCATTCTGACCATTTGTTTTTTATTGTTGTTACTGGGTATTGTTAGCACTCAGTATAAAGTTGGGGGAGGGGAAGACCCTAGAAAAGTCAAGGTCAATATTAATGTCTCACACCCTGAAAGGAAGATTGAGATTCACCTATTCACCCTTTCCTCTTCATTTAACCCAAGTGGAGCTCCAGAGGGCAATGAATTAAATTTATTTCATCTGACATAGGATTTCAGTTACTGTGAATGACATTGTGGTGTTTGAAGCTACTATCACAGAATCTGCCAATATGATGTTAAACTTTATCAACATGAGGGAAGTAAAAGAAAGGTAAATGTATATAAATGAAATCATGTAAATTAATGGTGCTTCCACAAGAAAAAAAAATTAAGATAAAGAATTGATTTTACTGTTTTAATCTGAGGGTATCAAGTCTGTGGATTTGAAAAAAATCACACCATACAATGTGTTTTGTTCAGTTCGTAAGGATTATTTTTGCAACAGTCACAAAGTTCTTTTTTTCTTTTTCCAGTTTCATCACACTTGAAACTATAATTCCTTTTCCATTTAATTTAATTACTGAATAATTTGGTTAAAAAGGTGTAGCATTAAATAGGGGCCACCAGATGTCACTGTTATAGACAATATTCAAAACTTAATTGAAAATGTGTGTGGTTGTATGGTTGGGGTGGAAAGGATTTTACTTTTCAATTACCAATGAGGAGATATTAAAATTGGAATGTATGAATTTCCAAGTGTTTTTATTTTTTTCCTTATTCTTTTCATTTTATAATATTGAGTTTGGTTATTTTGTACTAGGATTAGCTCAAGTTTTCTTTAGGTATAAGAAATAATTTTTGATGACAAAGTTCAATAAACATGTGAATGTTCAACAGAGAGAATTTTTCTCTGGAGGTCTTTTTAAAAATGTTTTATAGGAGCCCTTTTCTTTTTTTTAAACACTATTGTGACTTCCTATTGACTCTCAATCTTCCCTTTCCTCTTAGAACACTCCCTTGTAACAAATAAGTACGTTCAAGCAAAACAAATTGAAAAAGTGGCCATGTTTGAAAATGTATGCTCCATTCCACATCCATTGTCCACTTCTTTCCTTTTTATTCAGGAAGTCCGTTGCACTTTTGTATTTGTTGCATTTTTTAAAAGTGCAAAGTGAATTTGAAATCTAGGGAATTACAAGAAAACTTCTAAATTTGTTAGATCAGTAACATGTGTGGGGGGAAAATGTGTTATCAAATACTGGATTTGAAGTCAAAAGATCTGTGTGGCTATACCACTTCCTAGCCTTAGGACCATGGGCAATCACTTTGTTCTTCTGTGGCCCAGTTTTCTCATCAGTTAAAAAGAGATATCAATAGGTTGCTCAATCCAAAAATGATGCTGTCATTGATTTTATGACTGCAAGGTATACACTGAACCAAGTCACAGTAATTTCAATCCTAGTTAGAGTTTTAGAATAGGATAGATCAAGTAACATTTCATGGGGTAAGTATGTGTATTTAAAAAAAAAAGGACGCTGGAAAATAAATTGTGGTCCCATTAATTTATTATAATACATAGATTTAGAACTTAATGACCACCTAATGCAGCACCCTCATTTCACACCTCAGTCCTGCTTAAGACTCCGTCCTTATGTTTCTATAAATTAGCTAAAATTGTAAGAAAAGGGGGAAAAATGCAACAAAGCTTAGAGAAATGAAAATGGCCCCATTCTGACATAGGAACAAGCAGCAACAATTTCAAGACATGTCAGAGTGCCTATGCCATTCTGGAATGTGGTTCAACATATGGAGAACTTGGCCCTTTTGTTATCAGCCCAGGGCTAGGACTGAGTTATCCAGGTAAAATCAAACTGCATCTTTAGCTGAAGCAAAATATTTTCCTAGTGAAATGTTTGGCAGTCTATTGGAAAAACCTTTAGCTCTAGTAAGAATTGGAAAACTTTCTATAACCGTACATAGATACATAAATGATACCTATATGTAGCTATAGATATGTATACAAGTATATTTGCATATTTGAATATATGCACATAAGAAAATATTGTGTTGTATATTTATATCTCTGTGTTATGCGTATATAATATGTAAGTATATGTGTTATGTAATATCATAGGGAATTTATTAGGGAATTTAAACATGCAAATTGATAATTTCTCAGATCCCTCTCAATTCCTCAACTTACTCATTTTCCATAATTACTTCTCCATCCCATTTCGGCTACATACAGAGAATCCTTAATCCAACTAGCTATCACCCACAAGGATTCAACTTCCATGTTGATGAACTCTGAAGTTCCTTTATCTTATCCCAATCTTTTGTCATTCCACATCTCACTCTGCTTTGGATCTTCTAACCCTGTTCTGTACCCATGACTGCCAATCCCTCCACTCCTCAGATTTTTTCAAGGCCATCACACCTGTACTGGGTACACTCTCTGCTTCCTTATCTTGTCATCTTGGTGAATCACTTCATCTCTTTACTGCCCTCTTCTCTCAAGCCCCTTGCCTTCTTATCCCAGTGAAGGTCTTTCTCTACCAAGTCTTAGCCTTGTGTTACTCCTACCAACTACTGTCTTTGCTCTTACTTATGTGCCACTGAAGAAAGTTAAAGAAAATCAAGAAATTATGCTGATGAGATCCACTCCAAACTCATATTGCATAATTTTAAGCAGGCCACTCACTGTAGCAAGGCAACCCTTTTACACCTTCTTAATTAATTCATTATCCCATTGACCATGGTGGCTTTCCCAAACCTTTTCATCCCTCTTCAAACCTTCCAAGTCTCCTCCACCCCAACCATCTTCTCAGCTGAAATACTTGCCTAATATTTCACTGAAAAATTCTGGAGCCATTTGCCTAAAGCTTCCTCAACTTACCTCCTCCTCATCTCACATCACTCAGAAGCCTTTTACCTCTAGCTCTTCTTTCTTCTTTCCAAGGATAACCCCTCTCTATGCACAAGTGATCCAATTCCATCATGTCTTCTCCAGCAAATTTCTTCCTCTATTATCCCTACTGTTTCCCTTATCTTTAATCTTTCCCCATGCTCGAAAAGTCCTCACTTGGTCCATCTATCCCTGCTAGGTCCATCTAACCCTGCTAGCTCTCATCTTATTTCCTTCATTTTGTAGCTAAACTCCTTGAGAAGGCCACCTGCCTAGATGCTTCCAACTCCCTTTCTCTTATTCACATCTTAATTCTCTGCAGAATGGATTCTGATCTCATCATTTAACTGAAGCTTTTCCCTCTGAAGTCACTGATGATCTGCCAAATATAATGGTCCTTTTCCCATCTTCACCCTTGACTTTTCTGTAGTCTTTAATGCTGTTTATCAGATCCTTCTTGGTAGTTTCTTCTTTTAAGTATTTCATGGCACTGTTCTCTCCCTAATTCTCCTCCTACCTCTCTGATGGCTCCTTCTCAGTGTTCTTTGCTGGATCTTCATTCAAGTCATGCCCATTTACCATGAGTGACTCCCAAGGCTTTGTCCTGGGACCGCTTCTCTTCTCACTCCATATTAGTTTAACTGGTGATCTCACCAGCTCTTATAGATTCAATTACCATCTCTATACAAATGCTTCTCTTATTAGTCCAAACCTAAACTTTATTTTGACCTCCAGGCTTGCATCTTTAACTTCCTATTGGACATCTCCAACTGGCTGCCTTGTAGACATCTTAAACACAATGCATCTAAAACTGAGCTCTTTCAGCAAACCCTCCCTATTCCCTGATTTCCCTAATTACTATAGAGGCTACCACCATCCTCCCAGTTATACAGGCTCACAAAGGACATCTTATTCTTGACTTCTTACTCTATCTTACCCTGCCCCCAATATCCAATCAGTTGCCAAATCATGTAACTTCTCATTTCATAATAACTCTTATCCTTCTTTCCTCTGACACAGTCATAAACCAGGACTAGGTCTTCATTATCTCAAACCTGAACTATTGTAATAGCCTTCTAGTGGAGCTTTCTGCCTCAGGTAATTCCTATCTCTAATTCGTATTCTTTTTTTTTTTTTTTTTTAGGCAATTGGGGTTAAGTGACTTGCCCAGGGTCACATAGCTAGTAAGTGTTAAGTATTTGGTCTAAGGCAGGATTTGAACTCAGATCCTCCTGACTTCAGGGCCCGTGATCTATACTGTGCCACCTAGCTGCCCCTCTAATTCATATTCTGATCAGCTGAAAGGCTGGCCTTCCTAAAGTACAGGTCTGATCATATCACCCTCCCACATTCAATAAACTCCAGCGTCTCCCTAATACCTCCAATATCAAATATAAAATTCTCTGTTTGGCTTTTAAAGCCCTTTATAAAATGGCCCCTTCCTATCTTTCCTTTCTTTTTATCCCTTCCTCACCTCCAAGTACTCGCAATGCAATGTCTTTGCCATTCCTCCAACAGGATACCATCTCCTATTTCTGAGCATTTCCGCTGGTTGCCCCTCGAACTCTCTCCCTCCTTATCTCTGGCTCTTGACTTCCCTGACTTCATGTAAGTGCCAAATACATTTCCCCCCTTCTGCAAAAAGACTTTCCTAATCCTCCTTAATCTTAGTACTTTCTCTCTGAGATTATCTCCATTTTCTCCTCTATTTATCTTGTTTGTGCATAGTTATTTTTGATGTCTTTCTCCATTAGACTGTGAGCTCATTTGGATCAGGGACTGTTTGTGCCCCGCCCCCCAATCGCCTTTGTATCCTTGGTGTTTGGCATAGTGCCTGACCCACAGAAGGCACTTCAATGTTTCTTGACTTGAATTGCTACATAAAATATAAGGCACACACACACACACACGCAGTGTTGTAGAATGCTAGAAGCACAGACTTGAAGAGTTGAATAATCTAATGGAGTCCACCCTTTTTATAGATGAAGGTAATTAAGGGCCATTGTCACCCACTGGTGCTGCTGATATTGGAACCTAGGTATTCTGAATCCCAAACAAAAATTCTTCCCATGTTTTTAAATGGAACCAAAATTGGAGCCAAGATGGTGCTCCAGAAACTGAATTTTGAAGGCAACAATGGAGTTTTCAAAGGCAAAGGTGAGAAGGAAGTGTATTCTTGGGATGAGGTACAGCAAAGCAGGAGATTAAATGTTGGGCATGGAGGCTAGAAAGCCAGTTGGTCTGGATTAAAGAGTGCCTAAAGGAGAATAATATGAAACAACACTAGAAATATAAGATGGGATCCATAGTGTGGGGGATAAAGATGCCAAGATGAAAATTTTGTATTTTTTCCCAAGAAATTTATATTTTTCCCCTGGGGCACTAGGGAGCCACTGAAGATTTTTGAGTAGTAGAGTGACAGGTCAGATCCTTGTTTTAGGATTATGAATTTGGAAGCTGTGAGGAGGATAGATTGAAGAGGAGAGGTCTGGAAATAAGGAGATCTCTTAGGTTTGCTTTTATTTATTTAGGTGCGAGATGATAAAGATCTAACCAAGTCAGAGGCTATATGAGTGAAGCGAACAGAGACAGTGAGATATAGCTCCTCATCTGGAAGAAGAAGAAGAAGAAGAAGAAGAAGAAGAAGAAGAAGAAGAAGA
>NW_020954599.1:5571213-5640725 GCF_900497805.2 Vombatus ursinus | reverse complement strand
AAGAAGAAGAAGAAGAAGAAGAAGAAGAAGAAGACTGAACTAAATTATATCAAAGGTCCCTTCCAACTTGAAATCTGTGATCCCTTACTAGGAATTGGAAGGGTAAGTCATAAAGGAATGCAATGAAGCCTATCTATCTCCATCTCTAGGGCCTGATTGTGCTGGGAAGACAAGAAGGGTTGGGAAAGAATCCTTTTTCCATGCCCAACCAATTTTTTTGTTTTTATTCAGTCTTCTAGTCCTGGACCTATTTTGCTAAGACTTCCCACTTATTTAACACCAAACAATGATCAAATGGTAACAGGATTCTGTAATCAGCAACCTGGACTTGATTCAAATTAGTGACCCAGTGCTGAAAGGCCTCGTATCCATTACTGCTCCCCTGAGCCATGCAGTCTCTTTCTGGCTTCTGTACAACTCTGGAAAAGTTGGGAGGGGGAAGGGGAAGAGGGAGAGCACAGGGGAATCCCTGCTCTCCATTTGCATTGCCCATTGTCTTTTTCTTTCTTTCTTTTGGTTCCTATGAACTCAGGGTCTATCTTCGGTGCTCCTGATTATGACAAACCAAAGAATCTGCTAGGGACAGTTAGCTCTGAACACTTCACGTGTTTAAAGATAAAGCTGGAATGCTTTCCAGATTAATATCTGCTTTAGTCTCAGAGGATAAGGCTGCACTCAGTGAAGGGAGTTAAGTAACTTTATAGCAAACTGTCTTCCATTTTTTATTATTTTCAGGAAACAATAGTTAGTGATCCCCAAATTCTGGCTACTGCCTGATTTTGTAGCAAAGCATCCAAGTCAAGTGTGCCCCCGAGTCTCCATTTTGTCTAGTGGTTTGGCCATTCTTCTCCAAGCTACCACTCGAGCCCTCATCACTTCAGGCATAGTTTGCCATGTTCTAAATCTCTTCTGTATCTTGCTCAGGGTTTCATTCTTTCCTTAAGAGTAACCCTGAAGGACTGAGTTTCAAGTACTGTCACTCATGGGCACCCACCAATGTATTTTCAAACAACAATCATCTTTAATTAGCTTTTAAGCAAAGGCATTTACTAAGGTGATATTATAATAACAATTCTCCAAAAGTCTGAGCTGCATTCTCCCCCAAGCCCACACAGGTTAAAAAAAAAGTGTGGGTAAAATTTTATAGTTCAACAGTAGTGAGGGCCACATGTGACAAAAGGATCACCCAGAGGTCCTCACCTTTTCCAACTTGTGAATCTTGAGTATAAGCATCTCTGATGCAAGCAGTCATGTTTCTTGAAACTGCTTCCGTCCTTCGATGATGTCGATGATGTCGCTCCATGGTCTCACTTTGCACCCAGGTGACTGTGTTATTCCCTACTGGTCTCAGCTAGATATGTTAAGTTGTCTGCTAGGGGCCCAGCTTCTCCACTGGTATGCTGGGTGGAGATGAAGAGTGGTGAAGGGCAAAAAATAAATAAATAAATACCTCTCACCTTCAAGAGCAATTCTCTCTCAAAGTTTTGACTCCAGCTCTGAAACTGGAATACTCTGAACTGAGATTCTCCACCACTGGACTGGTCCATGACTTCGCTGAACTTTCCAATGGAATGATCAGTTTTTATACATAGGTCTAATGGATATGAATGGTTCAGCCAATCACTGTGCTATATTTCTTAACCAAATAAAATAAGTTCTTACTTTGTAAAGACATGCAAGACATAAATCATTTTGTTTACACCCTTAAATTTTCATTATGTCCATTAATTGATCGATTCATGTCTGGGACTTCTATGATTGGGGTGGAGTTTTTAGGTAGCTAATTAATAAGAAGACATGTGTCTTAAATCTTATCATGGATAATGAACCAATCAAAGGGCATCTATAAGCAATTAAGCACTTATGTTTTTGTTGTATTATAAACTATTATAATTTATACCAATTATACATATAATAATTATATTACTATTATTAGGGACTGGGGTTACAAAGACAAAAAAATCTCTGCTATCAAGGAATCTATATTCTATCAAGAGAGACAGCAAGTATAGGAGGGAGGGAGAGAGAGAGAGAATAAAAAGAAATAAATACAAAGTAGTTAACTGCAAGGGAAGGAGAGAGGGGAGAAGGTATTAGCACTAGCTTTCCATAGAAAGTGAATACTTAAGTTGTATGTTAAAGAAAGGGCAGTATTACATATGAGGCAGAAATAAGAATGGAATGGATTTCTGGCATGGAAGAAAGCTAGTACAAAAGTACGGACTAAAGGAGGAGGAGTATCGTGTAAGAAACAAAGAGAAAGCCAGTTTTGCAGGATGTAGAGTATGGAAAGTGGAAGTGGAGTAATGTATAATGAGGCTAGAAAGATGCTGGGGTCAAACTATGAAAGGATAGGCTAGCATCTCTCTGCAGCAGTCTATTTGTTGCTGTTTTATGAATTTGTACAATCCTCTACCAGAAGGATGGCTTTTTCTGTATTAAGTTTAAAATAAATTAATTTTTAAAATATCAAAGGAGTAAAATGACAACTTAGTCATATGTAGTCCATTCTCTAAGCTGAACACTCCCGATTCTTCAACCTGGTTGTGCTCTTCTAGACACTATCCACTGTAAATGAAGCAGAAAATGAAAGAAAGAAGTTGAATATAATAAGTAATAAAGAGATGAATAATAAGTATCAGTCCAATTCTATCTTGTAACAGGATGGAGACTCCAATGGCAAAGCAAAACATGATAACACAAATAATACAAGACATTATAAACATGATGAGCTAATAATAAAGAAGCCCACTATTCAGATGTATTACAGTATATTTGCTGAAGCATGAGAAGTTAGGCTGGAGAGGAAATTTTTGGTGATTTAGGTGTGGCTAGGGCAAATAAGAAATTTTCTGAAGATCGTACACCTACACAATGGAGCGGAGCCTCAGTTAAACGCATCTGACTGGTTTTCGTGTCTGAAATCACAAAGAGGGAGACCTTGGGTATGGGTCAGTGAAGGCTTGGTGGAGGGTCAGAGTATGTTGTAATCAGATATGTGGCAAGGAAGTTTCCAGCATGGAAGATTTCAGCTAGAATTTAAATTTCACCTCTGCTGAGCACAGTTGGATGAAAACAACAAGTAAAATTTCCCTTCCAAGGACCTCCCTCCCTGATGCCAGGGTTTTTATGATTGCAAGTCAAATCCTGTTACTGCTGCTACAACTGCAATCACTTAGGTAAATGTTATCCTTGTCACTGGCAGTCATATGTCTTCCAGGACCTCTCAATGTTTGCAAGGTCTGTGCTAGAAGAAAGGAAACACAAAAGGTGAGCCAGCACAGTTAGGGCATCCAGTGTAAGCTTGCATAGTTCAGGCCATGTTTCATGTGGGGAGTGGGGCTCTGCCATTTTAAGATGGAATCATATATTGTCTTCTTAAAAGGTACCTCCAAGAGACACCTCAGCCATGAGCACTTCTTCTGCTAGGTATGGAAACCTTCTCACTTTATCAGCTTTTCTGGCTAACCAAGCAATCAAAGGGACTCAACTTTGTGACGGTTAATTGCAAGCAGAGTGGGTAGGGGAAAGGGGAACTATTATACTAAGAAAGGGTAATGTGAAAGGTTCAAAGAGGGTAGGGTTCAAACCTACCATGAGAGATACTAGATCCCCCAAAAAGGATAATACCTTTTCTTCTCGCCAGTCATTACCCAAAAATTCCTGGAAAGTGAGAAAACTAGTGAGACTGTCAGTAGCCCAAGTCAGAAATAATAATCTTTCTGTATGTAAAGGAAAAGCTTGGAAATAATTTTTGTACTGTCATTGTTCATAAAGAAATCTATCATTTACTGTAGTACAGATGACTAATGTAAGACCAGGAACAATACTTACTCTTCCTTCTGGAAGTGTCCAGAAAAAAAAACTCAAGGTACTTACTTTTGGTCTTTGACCCAGGCTGATTACGAAAAATACTCATTAATATATCTCTGTAGCATGCATATATTTTATTCATTAACTATCTTTCTTTTTCTTTCTTTCTTTTCTTTCTTTTCTTTCACTTCTTTTGTGAGTGTGCTTGCAGTTACATGACCACCCAATTAAAGAGCATTTGTTACTAAAAGGTGCTGAACAGGTAAGAAAGACTAAATACCTTTTCAATGTCTGAAAAATGCCCCCTAAGATATAACAAACTTAGACTACATCTGCAATATGTGTTCATTTCTGGTTGCCATAGTTTTAAAAGGAGATTAGTGATCCAGGCGGTGTCTAGAGGAAGGTAACCAGGATGGTAAAGGGATTTGACTCTGTGCAATATGAAGATTGGTTGAATGAAATGTGTTTTGGTTTTTGTTTGCTTGTTTTTTTAGCTTGGAGAAGAAAAGACTTAGAGAGACATAGATTATAATATTCTTCTTCAAGTATGAGAAGAACTACCATGTGGCCCCTGGACCCCATTGCAGATGTTCTGTTTGGCTCCAAATAGCATAATTATTAACAACAGGATAGCGTCAAGAAGTAAATTTAGGATTGAAATTAGGAATATCTTTCTAATAATTAGAGCTATCCATAAGTAGAATGAGTTGCCTTAAGAAGCAATGAGTGCCCTTGTATTGAAGGATTTTATCTACAATTTGTAGAATACTTGGTTTAGTATGTTGTACTGTCAATACAGGTTAGGTAAGCTGGCCATTGAGATCCCTACTAATTCTAAAATTCAGTAATTCTATTACTGTTGCAAAAATAAAGAAATAAAAAGGAATTCTAAAACACTACTTCCTATATAATATGGCTAGTAGAGCTACAATAAATTAATAGATGTTACATCTTCCCTTAAAATTAAGGTGATATCTGTCACCTCCAGCTTCTGGGGCTTAGCAATGTATTCACCACCTTACTGAATTACCAATGTGGACTTTACTCAGCTGATTAAATTCTGGAATCCTCATGGGACTTGATAGAATTTTAAGACTCAGGCTGGTTTTTTTTCCATTTCCTATTAAGGCTGCTGGTCAGTGTTCAACAATTAGATTGCTCGCTCCTAGACAGCTTCCCACTCAAAAACAATTCTTTTGTGATGCATCTCCGGAGAACATTGCTTTCTCTACATACAGAGTGTAACCCCATAGCCATCACTAAAGATGCCAAAGCACCGTTACACCTATTGTACTGGCACATGAGTAAAGAATATACTTTATTCTACTGTTGTTGAAGCAACCATTGTGTTGTGTAAGACAATGAAAGGTATGATGAGGGGAAGGGGATTCAGACCTGTGATTTCATTGGTGTGGGGAGCGCCCTAGTGATGAAAATGCCCTCTAACAGTGCAGTCTGGCAACGTTGTGATTAATAATTTTATATTGATGTCTGGATCACTGAGAAATTAACTTGCCCAGGGACTCTGTGGCTAGCTTCCATTTACTGTAAAATGTTGTTTACATGCAGAACACAATTACCTTGAAGATAAATCAGATTGAGAACTTCCATTGAAAAATGCAGTTGAATATCTGTAAATGTAAATAGTGTCTGATAAGGAGATCATTTTTTGTTTACCATTTTATCATTTCCCAATCAGAAAATGGTATTATTCTCATGACTGAGAATATATTAATAAGGTTGAAGAGTACAATAAAGAAGGTCATGCAACCAGTCCCCCCCCATATAATACCAAACCATCAGTTGGTGGGTGGGGTGTTTTTTTCCACTGAATTGTATATTACAACAAAACACCTAACGACATGTTGTCATAGAGAACAATGATAGCCTCCTAATTTATATATTCCTGGACAGCACAATCCACGTTAAATTGGCAATAGATCTGACCTGATATGACATCTGTCTTTTTTTTCCTATTAATCTACTAGGTGTTTTGTCATTGTATACACAGAATTAAATTAAACAGCTGTTTGGCTGTCAAGACAGTTTTTGAGAGGACTGAAAAAAGTTGGAATTATTGCATTATAGAATTTGTAACTGAAACATACAACACTGAGAACACTAGTAAACACTGGGAAGTGCCATGGTGTGGCCCAGACTCCTACTATGTATGTAATTTGTTAAGGCTGTTTCCTCGTCTGTAAAATAGGTATAGTAATGTGAGGACTGTTTACTTCACAGAGTTGTTGTAAGAAAGGATTTTGTAAACCTTGAAGTTCTATATAGATGTTAATGATTATTATACCTTGCTTTATCAGAGAAGACAGAAGAGCTGAATGGAGTTGGAAACAAAAAGTATTATTAAATAGAGTACTCAATATCCCATAAGAAACAGGGCACTTTTTAAAAATCCAGTAAGATTTGTCAGGTTTTTCATTGCAACTACTTATGATCCACACGAGGAAAAGCTCTCCATATAGAATCACTTAGAAGTTTGCTTTTAAAAAGTAAGGCAGGGAGCATCTAGGTGGTGCAGTATATAGAGCACTGGCCCTGGAGGCAGGAGGACCTGAGTTCAAATCTGATCTCAGATGCTTACTATCTACATGATCCTGGGCAATTCACTTAACCCTAAGTGCCTAAAAAAAAGTGAGGTGGAAGTCCTAGTTCATTTTCATGGAATATATTTTTTAAAATTTTCATTTAACAAGTCATTCTAAACAGAAAAAATTGAAATGACAAAACTTCCTATTTTAGGAGCTAAAAGAAGTCCTAGCAATGCAGAATGCTATTCATAAAAATTTACCCTACATAGCCATGGTTAGAATGGTTAGCTTTCTCTACAGTTGGTAGCAATCAGATACATATTTAATGTGGTTTTGTTATATCCTATAAATGCTGGCAATAGAATCATTTCCTCTGGGCATTTAGTGAATAATAGAATAGGGAAAATGATGAGTATAGTTAGCACATGCTCCCACAGCCTTGTGATAAAAGGCACCATTTCCCTATATAACACCTGTCACACCGGGGGTAATTACTTTTCATGGTAGTCAGTACCTGAAATATTGATCACAGAGCCTATAATTTCCCCAATTTAAAACTGACAACCACCCAAATGAACCAAAATTTTACTCTCACCTAATTCTTGTGCTTACTTTGGAATGGATACAAGCAAAATCTCTAAACAAAACATGTTCCAATGCTTTGAAACTCCCTTTCATTTGTGAAAGTTAAATGATCCAGCCAAGAACATAGATTGCTCAACCAAAGTATAACAGGAGCTGTAGAATCAAGCTATCACTTATCAAAAATCTTCTTGAAGGAAATATATAATTCTCATATTGCTTTTATAAAATAATATAAATATAATGATTCAAAATGTTAAGCATTATAACAATTCATTTCTGAAGGTTATAAGTAAAAATGAATACTGAATTCCTTCAAGTAGGAACAACTCAAAAGAACCATCACTTAAAATGCTAAGGACTCATTTTTCCTTATTTAAAATCTAAGGCTTTATTTAAAAAAAAAAAAAAACCTGAGGCATAAATACAGAAGGGAATCATGTGCTAATCATTTCCTTACTCTGGAGGAAGCAAGGAATGTAACTGACTATAAAGTTTTTGTGTTGACTCTCTCTCTCTCTCTCTCTCTCTCTCTCTCTCTCTCTCTGTCTCTCTCTCTCTCTCAGGAACCAGATTCTTCTACTGATTCTTGGAAAGGAGGTTCATCTGGGAAGTTTCATCATTTGTCCAAAATTCATTTGAAGTCTCATTAAAGATGTCATGAAAAACCAAGGAGGGTAAAACCACGTAATTCAGACTAATGAGTTATATCAGTGTATATTTTTATTAGACATGTTGTAAAAGAAGAATCAGAAGAAAAGGGGAAAACCACAAGAAAAAAAAGGAAAAAGAGAAAATGATATACTTCCGTCTGCATTCAGACTCCATAGTTCTTTCAATGGATGTGGATAGCATTTTCCATCATGAGTATTTTGGAATTGTCTTAGATCATTGCATTGCTGATAAGAGTTAAGTCTATCAAAGTCAGTCATTTCACGATGTGGCTATTACTGTGTACAACATTCTCCTGGTCCTGCTCACTTCACTCAGAATCAGTTCATTTAAGTCTTTCCAGGTTTTTCTAAGATCATTAAGCTCATCATTTCTTATAGCACAGTTGTGCTTGTATTTTATTATATTATATTTATAGCACATCACAATCATATACCACAATCTGTTTAGCCATTCCCCAATTAGTGGGCAACCTTGCAATTTCCAGTTTTTTGCCATCACAAAGAAAGCTGCTATAAAAGGGTCTTTTCCTTTTTCCCTAATCAGCTTTGGAAAAAGACCTAGTAGTGGTATTGATGGGTCAAAGAGTATAGGTAGTTCCTGCAGTATTTGAGGATGCATTTCATCTGGAATTCATCAAGATCAACCATATGCTTTTTTACTTCTCTTGAGTTTCAACTCCCTAGTAGTCATTTTAAAACTATCATTTCTAGTGAAAATGGTTCCTTGTCCTTGGCAGAGAAAACCAAAACTGAAGTAATTGGACATCAATGCCTTCTCTCTGTTTTCATTTGTCATAATCCGAATCCACTTCAAGCAAAGGTCCCATCGCTTCTCTTATCCTCTTTTTTCTCCTAATGTAGTTAAACACACACACACACACACACACACACACACACACACACACACTTTTGTTGTCCTTAGGTTCTGTCACTAGCTCTAGTTCACTCTGAGCTTCAGCATTCCTGACACTATTTTTACAGGACTGTGCCACACTCATAGTCATTGTCTATTACCTTGCCTTATATCCATCTTCTGTCCATTAATAGATTCTGATCCAGCTCCTTATTTTATTTTTTAACTTTTTTAAATTTTTTTAACATTTTTATTTAAAGATTTGAGTTCCAAATTCTAACCTTCCCTCCTTCCTTCCACTCACCTCTCCCTGAGATGGTGAGTAATCAAATATAGGTTATACATGTGCAATTATGTAAAACATTTGCATATTAGTCATTTTGTACAAGAAGACTTGAATAAAAGAAAAAAATGAAAGAAAGAAAGTGAAAAATATTCAGATAATATCAGTTCTTTCTCTGGAGACAGATAGTATGCTTTATCATTAGTCCTTTAAGATTGTCTTAGATCATTGTATTGCTGAAAATTGCACAATATTGCTGTTACTGTGTAAAATGTTCTCCTGGTTCCGTTCACTTCACTATGCATCAGTTCACTCAAGTCTTTCCAAGTTTTCTGAAATCATTCTGCTTATCATTTCTTATAGCATAATAATATTCCATCACAATCATATACCACAGCTTCTTTAGCCATTCCTTCTATTTCTAATTCTTAGCCACCACAAAAAGAGCTGCTTTAAATATTTTTGTACAAATCAGTCCTTTTCCCCTTTTTTGGATGTCCTTGGGATATAGACCTAGCAATGATATTGCTGGATCAAAAGGTATGCACAGCTTTATAGCCTTCTGGGCATAGTTCCAAATTACTTTCTAGAATGGTTGGATCAGTTCACAACTCCAACAGTCTAGCTTCTTATTTTTAACTCTCTTTCTGCGTGTCTTTCTGTTTCAAGCATGTTTTATGTAAACAACATATTGTTGGATTCTAGTTTCTAATCCATTCTACTATCTTCTTCTGTTTTATGGGTGAGCTCATCCCATTTACATTCACAGTTATGATTATTAACTGTGCACCTCTCTCTATCTTATTTCTTTTGTTTATGCTTCTCTTTCTTTATCCTGTCCCTCCTCAAAAGTCTGTTTTGCTTCTGACCACTACATTCCTTAATCCATCCTTCCTTTTATCATGCCCCCTCTCCTTTTTCTTATGACTTCCCTTCCTACTTCCCTATTGTTAAGATAAACTTCTATATATACCTTGGACAAGTAGTAGCTAATAACTTAAGGAGACATCAAAAAGCAATTAAAAATTCAAAAGAATTTTAAAATAAAAGAAAATGTGAAATATCTCATCAGAAAAACAATTGATCTGGAAAACAGATTGAGGAAAGATAATTTAAGAATTATTTGACTACCATGAGAAAAAAATAAAATAGATAAACCATTGGTTAATCTGATTTAAAAAATAAAAGCAAATTACCAGTAGCAAAAATGAAAAGTCTGAATGTACCACCAATGAAAATGAAATTAAAGCAACTATTAGAAACTATTTTGCCTAATTATGCCAGCAAAACTGACAATCTAAGTGAAATGAATGAATATCTACAAAAATATAAATTTCCCAGATTAACAGAAAAGGAAATAGAATACTGAAACAACTCATCTTCAAAAACAAAATTGAACAAGTCATAAATGAGCTCCCTAATAAAAAATCCCCAGACCCAGATGAATTTACCAGTGAATTCTACCAAATATTTAAGAAGCAATTAATCCCAATACTATATAAACTATCTGGAAAAAAGGAGGCAAAGAAGGAGTCCTATCAAATTCCTTTATGATAACTAGACCAGGGAAAGCAAAAATAGAGAAAGAAAATTATAGGACAATTTCCCTAAAGAATATCAATGCAAAGATTTTAAATAAAATACTACCAAGGATATTACAGCAATATTTAATAAAGATCATACACTATGATCAGGTGGGATATATATATACCAGGAATGCAGGACTGATTCAGTATTAGAAAACCTATAGGCATCAATGACCAAGCCAAAAACAAAAACAAAAAAAAAAATATGATTACATCAATAGGTGCAGGTAAAAAAGCTTTTGACAAAATAAAATACCCATTCCTGTTAAATAACACTAGAAATCATAAGAGTCAATGGAGTCTTTCTTAAAATGTTAAGTAGTATCTATCTAAAACCAAGAGGAAGTAACACCTGTAATGCAGATAAACTAACTTCCCAATAAGATTAAGGGTGAAGCAAGGATGTCCATTATCACCATCATTATTCAATATTGTATTAAAAATGTTAGCTATTGCAATAAGACAAGAAAAAGAAATTGAAGGAATAAGAATAGACAACAGGGAAACAAAACTATCACTTTTTGCAGATGATATGATGATACACTTAGAATACCCTAAAAAATCAACTAAAAACAAGTCTAAATAATTAACAATTTCAGCAAAGTTGCAGGATATAAAATAGGCCTACATAAATCATCTGCATTTCTTTATACTACCAACAAAACCTAGCAAGAAGAGACAGAAAGAGACATTCCATTTAAAATAACTGCAGACAGTATTAAATACTTGTGAGTCCCCCTATCATCACTTACCCAAGGACTATGAACACAATTACAGAATACTTTTCACACAAATAAAGACGGATCTAAATAATTAAGAAAATATTAATTGTTCATGGATAAAACAAGACAATATAATAAAAATGACTAATTTATCCAAATTAATTTACTTATCCATTGTCATATCAAACAAAAACCAAAGAATTATTCTTATAAATATAGAAAAGATAATAAAATTCATCTGGAAGAACAAAAAGTCAAGAATATTAAGAGAATAAATGGAAAAAAAATTGAAGGAAAGTGGTCTAGCAGTACCAGGTTTCAAACTATATTACAAAGCAGTAACCATAAAAACAATCTGGTACTTGCTAAGAAATAGAGTAGTGAATCAGTGAAATAGATTAGGTATACAATATATAGTAATAAATGACCATACTAATCTAGTATTTGATTAACCCAAAGATCCAAGCTTCTGAGCAAGAAATCATCTGACAAAAATTTCTGGGAAAACTAGAAAGCAGTTTGACAGAAACTAGGCATAAACCAACATCTCACACTGTAAATCAACATAAGGTCAAAATGAAGACATGATTTAGACATAAAGCAGGATGTCTTAGGGGTGCATGGAAAAATTTACCTTTCAGACCTATGGATAAGGGAAGAGTTTATGACCAAAGAAGACATAGGAGAGGATCATGAGAGATAAAATGGATAATTTTGATTATATGCTATTTAAAAAGTGTACACAATCAAAATCAATACAGCCAAAATTAAAAGGAAAATGGGGAATGGGAAAAAATTGCAGCAAGTTTCTCTGATAAAGGACTCATTTCTCAAATATATAGGGAACTGAGTCAAATTTATAAATATGTAAGCCATTGCCCAATTGCTAAATAGTCAGAGGCTATGAGCAGGCAATCTTCAGAAGAAGAAATCAAAGCTATGAATAGTTACATGAAAAAAATGCTCTAAAATCACAACTGATTAGAAGAATGATCATTAAAATAGCTCTAAGGTACTACTTCACACCTATCTGATTGGCTAACATGGCAGAAAATAAAACAGACTACTATTGGAGGGGATTTGGAAGAATAGGGACACTAAGTATCAAGCATCTAAGACCAGATTTGAACTCAAGTCCTCCTGACTCAAGAGCTGGTGCTTTATCCACTGCATCACCTAGCTGCCCCTGTGCTTACTGGATAAAAAGGTATGCACAGGGGCAGCTAGGTGACCATTTTACAACTCTATCAGCAGTGCATCAGTGATGGCAAAGAACTAGAAATTGTGGGATGCTCATTAATTGGGGAATGACTGAACAAGTTGTGGCAAATGATTGTGATAGAGTACTATTGTGCTATAAGAAATGATGGGCAAGATGGCTTCAAAAAAACCTGTTAAGACTTGTATGAACTGATGCAGAGTGAAGTAAGCAGAACCAGGAAAACATTGTACACAGTTAACAGCAATCTTGTAGTGATACTCAACTTCAAAGACTTAGCTATTTTAATCAATACAATAATCCAAGACAATTCCAAAGGGCTCATGATGAAAAATGCTATCAACCTCCAGAGGGAGAACTGATGAACTCCGCAGATTGAATTATAGTTTTTTTCACTTGATTTTTCTCTTTCTTTAATAACATGGCTAATATGGAAATATGTTTTGCATGACTTTGCATGTACAATTGATATCATATTGCTTTTGTTCTCCATGGGTAGTGGAGAAGTGGGAAAGTGGGAGAAAATTTGAAACTCAAAATGCCAAAAAAAAATTTTTTTTCTAAAATAAATAAACAAACAAGAAAGGCCCTGAATTCATGTTACATGAGGATCTGTTGGAGAAATTGGGTATGGTTAGCCTGAAGAAAAGAAGGCTTAGGAGAAATATGGTAGCTATCTTCATGTATTTATAGGGGAGTCATATAGAAGGGAGATTATATTCATTATTCTTGGCTCTAGAGGGCAGAATTGGGAGCAATGAGTTGAAGTTGTAAAGATAAAAGTTGAGATTCAATGTCAAGAAAACCTTCCTAATATCAGAGCATCCAAAAGCAGAATGAGCTAATTTCAGGCTAACTATTTTTCAGATGTATTGCAAAGTGAATTATTTTTATGCTGTGGACTAGACTAGATGATAGTGAAGTATTTGAACACTGAAATTTATAGTTTTACAAAAGTGGAGGACAAGGAGTTAGAAGCTGAAAAAGACTGAACATGTGGACCATTTAGGGCCAGGCATATACTGAATAGCAAGGAAACAAAATTGTAAAATTCGTAGGAAATGGTGTTAGGATAATTGAGTTTTGTACATAGTCAATCACAAAAACAGAATAAGGCAGGAAGTGTCCTATTCGTGGAAATGGCTTCATTGCTTTATGTGCATAGAATTCTAGGCAAGGAACCCTGTCTAAACAGATAGCTCTTAAGATCACTACTTTTTCCCCTTGGAAAGGATCTTAAGATCAAACTCCATCATTTTACTGATGAAGAAACTGAGGCTTAGAGAGATGAAATAATTTGTCCTATGTCCCATAGTAAAATAGTGGGAGAATGGGACTGGAACCCAGGATTCTCAATTGTCTTCTATGCCATACTAAGCTACCTCTCTATGATGAATTTGTCATTTTTTTGCAAGTCATGAAAAAGAGAAGGGATATATTTTTTTCCAAACACAGAAAGAAAGAATATCTCAGGACACTTTCTGTTGCATTCTTTGTTTTTGTGATGGACTATGTGTAAAACCCTTTGCCACACAACAAAGCCTCCACTGAGTTTGAATTTGGGATTATTTGGCCAGTACTAGATGGTAAGTTTTCTGTGCAGTAGTCTATAAAAAAAAGTTCACATACTCAGATTGTCTTAATATCTTTTGTATATTAATTGGTATACACAAATGGTTGGTGTTAATTGTAATTCATTTCACCTCCTCTCTAAAACAACCCTGAATAAACATTTACTTGGAAGTATTTTGTTCCCAGTCAGTTCAGATTCTTATAAGAGCTTGACTGTTACAAAATTACCTTTTTTAAAAAAAATTTTATATTTTAGAATTTTTGCTACTTCATAATTGTCTTCCCATAGTCATCCAAATCAAGCAACTTTATAAGCCTTTAATTCAATTCTTCAAGAATTCTCATTCTAGTAGGATAAAATTTAATCTTTTCAAGTGTTCCTATGGATCTTATATAACATTGATAACTTTCAGTGATGATAATCAATTCAAATGAGGAAAAGTTTGGGTATTTTCCCAAAATGTCAATGGATTTGATGTGTCTTTTCTTTCCTAAGAGTCCAGGATTAAATTCTACTCTCCAGAGCAGTAGGAATATAAACAAATTTTCCACTAGCTGACAAGTTTGGAACTGCCTTACTAAAACTTGAATATGCTTGAGGGAAAAAAAAGACGAAGTCAGCCAAGATTAAATATATAAGTGTGTATGTATATGTTTACATACATGTGTCTGGCTTGCAAGAGTAGGATAAAGTTAACTAAAAGTCAATAGAGACTAAATGAGGCAAGAAAATATGTTATATGTTCATCACATTGTGAATTTACCCCTTCACATAACACTACTCCCAAATTCAAAGCAGTTGGAAAGACTGACTGTATGTGATAGTTTTGACCAAGTAATTTGGGGATGCATAAGAAATTTTATTCTTCTTTCTGGTTCCGTTGTGGTATTTACTGCTACTGTTCTCTCTCTTTTTCTCTCTCTCTCTCTCTCTCTCACACACACACACACACACACACACACACACACACACACACACACCTTACCACCATTATCATCACTTTTAGGCACCCTCACGTCTCTTCATTGTAGTGTATGAATTAGAAAGGCACATTATTTTTTAGAATTCACCATAATAGCCTAAAATCTAAGGACAGTAGACATTAGGACATGCTAATTCAGCAAACAATAGCCAGGATCTACTAAAAATTATTATATGATGGTTCTCCAAATTCTTTCTAGATGCTAATGATTACACACACACACACACACACAATTACCTTGTATTTGATTATTAGATATGTACCTTTTCTTTGCCTGGAGAGAAAGGAAACTCCTTAACTGTTCAGACTGTTTCATTTTTTCCTGTATTCCCAGCATTCAGCATAGTTCCTGTGATATAATAGGTGCTTAATACATGCTTCTTGAGTAACTGAGTGGAACTGATACATCAATTTCTGCTTCAGAGATTAATTAATAAACCAAAACCATTTATGAAGCATCTAGGATGAAGAGGAATTGAATTTCTATGAGGAATTTAATAACATGTTCCAAATTAAGTCAACCTTTACCTCAGTGATTTCAATGTGAAAGTAGACAAAGGGAAGGACAGCAGAAACTATTTTGGAAAATGTCATTTGGGATAAAAAAGAGAACAAAGACTTATAGACTACTCTGAATTCATGCCTTCACACCAACGCTGGAATAGTGGAATTCCACCAATGGTTGAATAGTGAATTGATCCAGAGCAATTCTGGAGAACAATTTGGAACTATGCCCAAAGGACTATGAAACTGTGAATATCCTTTGACCCAGAAATACCACTATTAGATCTCTATCCAAATAGATCAAAGGAAAAGGACCTATATGTACAAAAATATTGTTAGCAGCCCTTTTTGTAGTGGCAAAGAATTGGAAATCAAGGGGATGCTCATTAATAGGGGCATGGTTGAACAAGTTGTGGCATATGATTGTGATGGAATGCTATTGTGATGTAAGAAATGATGAGCAAGATAGTTTCAGAAAAACCTGGGAAGATTTATATCAACTGATGCAAAGTGAAGTGTGCAGAACCAGGAGAACATTGTGCACAATAGCAACAATGTTGTACAGGGATCAACTGTGAATGACTTAGCTATTCTTAGCAATACAATGATCCAAGACAATTTTGAAGGTCTTATGATGAAAAATGCTATCCACACCTCCAGAGAGACAACTGTTGGAGTCTTAGTAAAGATTGAAGTATAATTTTTAACTTTCTTTTTTCTTGCCATATTTTTCTGTAACATGGCTAATATGGAAATGTTTTTCATGATTTCACATGTATAATTAATATCACATTTCTTGCCTTCTGAATAGGTGGGAAAGAAATGGGAGGAAGGGAGAGAATTTGGAACTCTAAAAGCTTAAAAAATGAATGTTCAAATAAGCAAATAATAAATGAGAAAAAAGAAAAAAAGGAATTCATGCCTTTAAATCATGAATATTTTCTTTAAGAAGAAATCTGGAAGATACTAAATGTGGTAAGCACTAAACATAAAACGAAACTTATTATCTTAACAGAAAGGAAATGATTGCTTCTGAGAATAGTATTACTTTCAGAATCAATTGTTTATGCACAGTTATATTAACTGTTTGGATCAAAGTTAAAACCAATTCCTGGTTAGAAAAATGAACATAGGTAATAATAGCTAATATTTATTTATACAGTACTTTAAGGTTTATAAAGTACTTTACCTATACTATGTCATTTAATCCTTACAACAACCCTGGGACATCAGTGCTATTGATATTATTTTACAGATGAGGAAATCAAGACAGAAAGTTAAGTGACTTTTCCAAGGTCACTCATCCAGAAAGTGTCTGAGGCAGGATTTAACTCATATTTTCCTGACTCCAAGGCCAGCATTCTATCCACTGAGCCACCTTGCTGCCTTATAAAGACATTGAATTAAATTACAGTGCTTCCAATTTGTCTTGCTTAATTAAGAAAGCTGTTGACTCTGAAAAATGGGAAATTGATAAAAAAAAAAAACAACTAAGAACGTTGCCTTACTAGCACCATTCTTAGACTACTCTAACTAAAGCAAAATAGTCACCACAATGAAGAGACAAGAAGAGCCCATAGTCACAAAATCACAGAATTGTGAGAATTGAAAGGAATATTAGTTACCATCTAAGCCAATCCACCAGAAACTACTTCAGCCAGTAGATATTTGGTCTTCTTGTCAGAGACATAAATTTAGAGCTGGAAGAGACTTAGAGAATATTTCAGCGAACCCTTTCATTTTCTAGCTCGGAAATCTGAGGCTCATAAAGGTTAAATTAGTTGCCAGGGTCACCAAGTAGCAGCAAAGGCAGAATTTCAAAACAACCCAGGTGCTCTGACTATAAACCCAGCTCCCATTATACCTCACAACACTACAACACCAGTGTTGTAGAAGTATTTAGTAAACGTTACGGAAAAGGCGATGATGTAAAACTATGAGCCGTGTCACTTGACAAAACAAACAAACAAATCTGATAAGAAACTGAAACTTCAGAGATCTTGAATATGTGTAGATGAAACTACAAAGAGGAGAACAAAATATCCACGAAATGGAACAGATCTGCTGAGGTTTCTATAGCAATGTATCCTCAGCAACAATGATGGCTGAACCACTACTATGTTTGCGTTTTCATTCTCTACTCTCAGTGCTGAAATAGGATATAACAGTGACAATGGCATTTAATAATAATAACTGATATGTTAAGTGCTGCAAAGCAATTGATATTCATTATTTCATTTGAATATACACTACAACTGCCTACAACCCTGTGAAGTAAATGTTACAGGTGTTATTTATACCAGTCTTATGGACAAGGAAACGAGCTTGGAAAGGTTAAATGATTTTTTTATGGTCATACAGCTTATAAACATAGTAAGTTGTGAATTCAGGTCTTCTTGATATCATGGTCAGCACTCTAGAGACTCACTAATTAATTAATTAACAGGAAGTTGGAAATAATATCTAGCCTTTAAAAGTTGTAAATAGAAAACTTCTATGCTAGGATTCAGTGTGTATCAGAGGTAAGAACTGAACCCTGAGAGACTTTAGACTTTGAGACCTCATGCTATACTGCCCTTCATTGTTAAGCTGTCAGTAATTCCCTTGTTATACATATGCCCCAAGGAGGTCATTGTTAAAAAGAAGCACTCTATACACATTGCTATTTATGGCAGCACTTTTTGTGATAGGAAAGAACTAGAAACAATGATACCTTATGTGGTACATTAATATAAAGGAATATTACAGTGCTATAAGAAATGATAAATTTAATGAATACAGAGAAGCATGGAAAGACCTACATGAACTGATGCAAAGTGAAGTAAACAGAGCCAGGAAAACAATATAGCTATAACAATATAAATAGAAAGAACAACCATTAAACACCCAAAAATGAATGTTATGAAATTATAAAGAGCAAGCTTGACCCCAAAGAAGAACTATGAGAAGATACCTATTTCTACTCCTTTTCAGGAGTATGTGGGGGTGGGAGAAAGCATGGTTGTGGAACATTGAATATCATGTCAACCTTTTTTTTTTTGATGCATTGATTAATTTTGCTGATTTTTTTCTTCTTCTTCTTTGTCTTCTTTCACAAAAATGAAATATAAACAACTTTTTATATGATAAATGACTTTATAGGCGGGGAAGAAGAGTGATACAGAGACTGTATACAATATACAAACAAAATATAGTAATAACAATCCATTTTTAAATAGCTATCCCCGAGTAGAAAATCAGCTCCATGACGTCAGGTACTCTGTCATTTTCGTCTTCTAACTCTTGCACCAGGTGCCAGGCATATATTAAGCACTTAGTAAATGTTTGTTGAACTGGACTGAAAGGAAAGTAATTGTCATTTCTTTAAAAGTTCAGTATGTACTGAGTAATGACACCAATTTTAGAAAAAAAATTGTTGTAAAATAAAATTCATGTGGCTAAGCAATTGAATTTTATTGATAGCTCTAGTGAGCTGCTTTCCAGCCATTAAAACAGGTGGAATTTATTTTTCTTTGTAAAGCCTTTTTTAGCAACAGAGTTGTCAATCAAAATCCCTGTTATTTGTGAATCTAACATGATACTCGTGTTCAAGAGGATTTTGATTGACAGGCAAGTGTTAGAGATAGCACAGAGGTCAGTATTTTCCTGACAGCTTGACAAAGAGAATATTGCATCATCTCTATGTTTCATATAGACAGGAACATCTACAGCTCTTTCTTTATAGAAACAATTCATGATACTGGGTTAAGCTATTATAAACTATGCTCAGCTATTTAAATAAAAACAAAAGAAACTATTTAAATTTTTCTAGCACCAGTCTAATGCTCTCTCTTTAATAAGTACTTAATAGTTGTTGAATTGAATTTTTGGTTTGCATTTTTAAGTAGCATTTTTTTTGACTAATTGAATCTTTTTATTTGAAGTGTGCTTGAATCTTCAAAGTGAAACAGAATAAGTAGCAATACCATTAGCTCAAGTTACTATATGGAAAATCATCCTCCAAGATATTTAAAGTTCTAGCTATTTCCTGGTCATGTAATTATTATTTCTTGTTAAGTTAGAATACCTCAAGAAACTTTCTATTCTTCTCCTACACAATGCCAACACAATGAACCCATTGCTTTCCAGGAGGGGGCTTCTCCTGTCTTGCCACAGAGGTCCATTTCCCTGTTCTATTAAGTTAGGTGTTCTGAGATGTTTTCTTAGCCCCTGCTCTTCTAAATACCCTTTGCCAACTGGTTTCTTAAGTCATCACTTTGATTACTGAAATTATCCACATTGCGTAGGAAATTGATTTTAAATTTCAAGGCTTAAAACTTAGTACAGTTAGAATTCCCTATCAAGGCGCTTTAAGGGAATACCAAGGTTATAGCCTAGAAACTTTTTGCCATAGGATATAAAAGAACAGTGTATAGTGTTTATTTTCTTACAGAAAGTAAATATTTGCTACACACGCTGATCAGCAGTTACATACTGGGAAAGTACAAAGAGAGTAATTTTGTCTGTTCCAAAGCTATTTCCTTATTATTCCTTCTATTACTAAATAGGAATGCAGTTTATTGGATCATAGATCTAAAGATGGAAGAAACCTCAGAGGTTATCTAATGCAAGCCCCTTATTTTAGAGTTTAGGAAATTAACGCACAGGGAAATTAAGTGACTGACCAAGGTCACACAATAATGAAAAAGGATGAGATGTTAGCTCAAGTCATGCTACACTTCCAGTTTAAATAATTGTAATAAAAGTTAACATTTTTAAATATGTTGGCAATTACATCTCAGTAAAAGGAAACTGGACTGAGAGTTGGGACGCACAGTTTCTATATCCAGGTCTGCTATTAACTAGCTGCATGACCTCTGGACCTTGGTTTCCACATTTGTCAAATAAGATAGACTAGTTCATTAGTTAGGCCAAATGATCTCTTTGATCTCTTCTAGCTGTTAAATGTTATCTTTAGAGCTCCATGTTTTCTAGCAAATATAGGCAATTTAATATGATCTGCTCAATGGTAAGTAGCCTCTCCCTTAAGTAAGCATTAGATCTTGAATCAACATAGTTTTAAACAGATATACATTCAGGTCATAATATAATATGATCAAAGATTTAAGCTAGAAGGGAACTTCAAGTCCATTTAGTTCACTCTACCTCTGCCGTTTCATAGATGAGAAAACCAAGGCTCCCAGACATTAAGCAACTTGCCTAGGTTGATACAGACAGTAAATGTCTGAGATAGGGGTTTAATCCAGATCTCCTTGACTTCCAGTCCAATATTCTATCCATTATACCACCCTACTTCTCCAATTAAATTCTACAAACATTTATTAAGTGCCTGTTAGATTCTAGGGTTACAAAGCCTAAAATGAAATTGTTTGTGCACTCAGATTATTTCTACTGAATGTGTGTGTATGCATCTTTAGACCTAGACATAAAAATGAAGCTTAAAATTGAATAATTTGCTTTATACTTCAATGTTTTGGTGGATATGTGATCTCATAGATGTGGGGATTCTTTCCATCAAATGGTATCACAAGTAATCCATGGTTTGTCATCACATGAAATTCTTGTCTGGGTTCTCCTATATGTCCTTCACAGATTTTTAAAAAAGGTCGTTCACATATGCAATTTTATGATATTATATCAATGAAATTATTACATGTAAAATTTCAGCCATATAAATGCTATCAATCTAAAATGTTCAAACTCATTATCACAATTTTGTTCACTCAATAGATACATTTATATTCAACTCAATTCAACAACCATCTTTTAAACAAATACTGCATACAAGACACTATGCTAAATGTTGTAGAGTCAGAGGCAAATACAAGATAGTCCCTGCCTCAAGGGGCTTACATTTATATATATATATATATATGTATATTATATATGTAAAATATATATAATATATATATTTATGTATATATTGAATATACAAATACACATACAGGACCTTTATTTTGATACCAAGGTTACATTTTAGGGGACTTCACATTTATCTGGCTCATTGCTCCCATTGGGATAATGTAGGAGCTTTAATATCATACACACACAAAACACACACACACACACACACACACACACATACACATACACATCCCCCCCTCCTCTCTGTAGTCACCAGCTCCCTTGACAATCGTGCAAGTTCACAGCCTAAAAACAGGAATAGATTTACGGTCATGGGAAACATATAGTACTCAAACCATAGCTTACAGAAAACAGCGTTGCTCACTAGTAAGCATGAGAATTTGTTGACACTACCTATCCATGAGTCCGCAGAATTTCACTGATTTACAATATTCCCTGGTTAGGACCCCAGCAAGAAAAACCAAGAGGTAGCTCCTCACAGAGGTTATTATTAACTATACAACAGTGTTGTGCTTCTGGTTATCTAAGTTGTCTGCAGCCTACAGCTCATGCCTATGTCTGAGAAGCAAATACCATCACCATCACTGATCCCCAAATTGGGTCCTTATCACTACTGCATGCTACTTTTTAGATCACATTTCCAACAGTTCTCCTCAGCTCCCTATGGATGGTAATGATTATCCCCCCATTGTCTTGAGTCTTTTTCACTGCCCTGAATTAATTTGCAGTCATCATAACTACAAGTCTACTTAACAATTAGACAATGCTATAATTCCTTTTCCAGGGCACCAGCTCTCCTCTTCAGAACCAATATCATTGTACAAAATGCAGGTACATTTTTCTGGTCTTTATTACTATAGGTATCATGATTCCAGGATGAATATACACATAAGGTTTTTCCAAGGGCTTTTGCATCTTAGAAATGGATCTTTTTCCCCAGTTTCATTTTGGCTTCTAATGACCAATGCCTTCTCACCCCTAGGATGAGGTTAGTTTGTCTCCCACCTTCATTAAGTCTTCCTATGGTTCTCAGTTCTTAGGAGAAGACTTCATTCTCTCCCCAATGGTTTCTTAGTCCTTCATAATTCTCTCTGCCAGGGATGGTTATTTAGATTTCCAAGGTTTTCTTTCTGAAACTTCTACAAAGGTTTTTAATTTGCAGATCATTAACTTTTTTCATATTGTAATAGCTGTTTCCATATAATTAGTTCCTTTTGTAATCTTATGTATTATATTTTGTGCATATAGAGAATGGAGTCAACTTTTAAAAAATACAAGTCATTCACCAATTGATAAATGGTAAAGATACGAACAGGCAGTTTTCAGACAAAGAAATCAAAGTTATCTATAGTCATACAAAAATGCTCTAAATCACTATTGATTAGAGAAATGCAAATTAAAACAACTCTGAGATAGCATTTCATACCTATCAGATTAGCTGATATGACAAAAAAAAGAAAAATGATAAATGTTGGAGGGGATTTAGGAAAAATGGGACGCAATGCACTGTTGGTGAAGTTATGAACTGATTCAATCATTCTGGAGAGTAATTTGTAACTTTATATTTTATATAGCCCAAAGGGCCATAAAACTGTGTGTACCCTTTGACCCAGTAATACCACTACTAGATCTATATCCCAAAGACATCTCCAAAAAATGTGACCTATTTGTACAAAAATATTTATAGCAGCTCTTTTTGTGGTATCTGAGAATTTAAAATTGAGGGGATGCCCATCAATTGAGGAACGGCTAAACAAGCTATGGCATATGATTGTGATGAAAATTATTGTGCTATGAGAAATGACAAGCAGAATGATTTCAGAAAACGTGGAAAGACTTGCACGAACTGATGCAAAGTGAAGTGAGCAGAACCAGGAGTGGGACCGGGGAAGATTTTTTTATCCCTGTACATATTTACAAAGAGATAGATATCAAATGATTTGCCTGAACAACTTGTAAAGTATTATAAATTACTTTGTGAATAATGAAATATAATAAACATGTGAAATTATGATTCACAAGTCTTCTCATAGCTTCTGGCATTTTTTCTCAACTACTGAGCTGCCTGTTATAACAATATTGCATCTTTTCACCAGGAACCAATGAATAGGAAACAAAATTTTTTACCTAAAACATATATCTTTGTGTATACATATATCTATAGATAAAGTATGTGCATACACATACTAAAAGGTCACACAAAAAGCTTTAGAAAACATTAATTTTTAAAAAGAAAATAATTTATTGATTATAAACTTCTCACCCAACACAAACTATGAAATGTATGACAAAACAAACAAAAGCAAAAAAAAGTTTCACAAAATCACAAAAAATCCATTTAAATATAAAACATGTAATAGTTAAGAATATTAATATGATAATAATATCAGATAACATAAATTTTATATCTAAGTCACTCCCTCTTTACCTCCATCTCTTGAAATCCTTGGTTTCCTTCAAATCTCAGCTCAAGTGCCACCTTCTTCATAGATCGAGTGTTGGATCTAGAGTCAGAAAGACCAGAATTTAAATCCAGCCTGAGATATTTATTAGCTGAGCGACCCTGCATACGTCACTTAACCTCTATCTGCTTCAGTAGAATAATAGCACCTACCTCACAGGGTTGTTGTGAGGGTAAAATGAGATAATGTTTGTAAGGTATCTTGCAAACCTTAAAGATATAAGACTATATAAATAACATATAATAATTATATACAACAACACAATGTGATATATATATATATAAAACATATAATTAAATATATAAAATAATATAATAAAAATAATAATATAGTAAATTATATATGAAGATTATATACATGCTAGCTATTATTATTTATTATTATTATTCCCTCAACTTCTAGTTAGCAAAACAATCTTGCATTTGTTTTGTATATATTCTATAAACATACATATGTACAAGTTTCACCTATTAAAATGTAAGTTCCTTGAGGGCAAGCACTTTTTGATTTTTTTGTTTCTCTATCCCTAGCACTTAGCAGGGTGTCTGGCACATAGTAGGTGCTTAGTAAATGTTTGTTTATTGATTGAATAGAATTCACACATTTTCCAACTAGAAACCACCACAGAAATAATTTACCCAAGAGAATCTATGTGATATCAGCCAGGCAGTTAAAGAAAGCATCAGGACTTTCTAGAATCCAGAATTGATGTCTCTTGACTATTTTTACTACAACAGTACGCTTCCCATCATGTTTTAGAGAGTCTTAAACTTTATCATCCAAAGGGCTCTTGATGTCCCTAGATGGTCTGTTTCATTTTATAGGGGTGGTAGCTTTGGCCCATAGAAATTATGACCCAGTCAGTGGTAAAGCATTCTTTAGCTTATCTGAGTTTATTTCTCTTTCAACTACATTACAGTACCTGCCTAAATGGATAGAACCTGGGAGTAATAACTCACATTCATATAGTAGTCTAAGGGTTTCACTGCACCATCTTCAAAGTAGCTGTGTAACATAAGTAGCATACACATTGTTACTCTCATTTCATAAATGAGGAAAATGGGACCCAGAGAGGTTATTGCCCCAATATAATACATCTAGAGAGGCATTAGATCTGGGTCTTCTGACTCTGGATCAGTGTGTTCTTGGGCCTTTCAATAGGGCGGTGTAGCTTGCCAGCAGAAAAAGGTGATAGTTCCTCTGTACTTTACCCTTGTCATCCCCCATTGGCTTAGAACACTGTGTTCAGTTCTTGGCATCTCAATATAAATAGGACATTAGTAAACTGTAGCATATCTGGAGGAAGGCAGGTGAACATGATGGTAAACGGCCTTGAGGTTATGTCATGTGATGATTATTTAAAGAAAGTGGGGGTGTTTAACCTGAAGAGGTCTGAAGAAGATTAGCCTGGGAGGGTGGGGAAGGAAGGCGTGAAAACAAGAATTTCAAGGACTATCATGTGGCTGGATTAGACTTACTCTTTTTGTAGGAAGATATAAAGAGGCCAACAGGTTTAATGTCTGACAAAGACTTCCTAACAACCAGAGCTGTCCAAAGTGACATAGGTTACTACAAGAAATAATGGGTTCCTCTTCCTTAGAGGTCTTCAAGCGGAGACTGGATGACCATTTTATACGTGTGTGTATACATACACATTCTACGTATATAATTCATTTATTATAACTATAGCTCTGTTGTTATAATGAAGATTCCTTTCAGGTATGGGATGGGCTAGATAGTTACAAGGCCTTTCCACTTCTCAAATTCTGTAAGTTCACCCCTCTTCCCACAGCAAGAACACTTTTTGACTGTCCTAGTCATTTATACCCTCCACCCAAAAAGTACTTTATATTTATTTTGTAAAAAAATTATATTTATCACTCTGTTGCATCCTTCTAGTCCAGGAAACTAACAGTCAGTCTAGTCAGGTCTATAAACTCCTCAGATTATTGATTTCAAGTTATTGAAGAAAATGCCATATTTCATTTAGAGTTTAGTGAAAATAAAGATATTATTTTTCCCAATCCAAGTTCAAGAACTCACTGAAACCTATCAACAGAAACCTTAGGGGTCAGTGGACCCCAGATGAAAAACCCTGATCTGGTAGAATGTAAGTTGCCTGAAGTGTGAGGATTGGCTGTTTTTATCTTTGTATGCCCAGCGTTTAGTAGAATGTCTGGCACACAGGAGGTACTTAATAAATGCTTGTTGAATTGAAATGAACTGTATCACACTGTTTCCCATAAAATGAATGTGTTCATTGCATTAGTTTTCTCATTCAACACACTTTTATTCAATAAACAGTATTAGTCTGCCTAGACTTGACAAAAATACTCCATTTTATATACCTTAATGTATAATGATATTTGTTTAAATTTTGTTTAAAAAATCCATTTGTAATGAATTACAATGGATACTAATATTCAATGATAGGTCTAGAACCTGAAAAAAGTGAAGTTCAGAAACTGTAGCTTGTTAAGGGTTTTTTTTTTAACTATTGTCAAAGTTTTATACTGCCATGGTGTAATAGGTAAAATTTAAATTTGCAATGCTGCATAATAATTTGGTTGAAATGTTTTAAAATTTCTTATACGAAAGCTGTTCTCATATTTTCCTAAGGCAATTGCTTAAATTACTCGTTTTCAACCTGGCCTTTGTAAGAGTGAAAAAGTTTCATTTTGTTTTGTTTGGCTTCTGCATGCGAGTTGCATTGCTTAGCCATATGGGAGGCCTGAAAGTTTGCTTCAGGGCTGACAAGATGTACGTTTAGAGCTGAATGGAAAAAAAAAAAAACCACACACACACAAACACACACACAGTGATTTGAAAACACCAGTTCTTCAACTTTTATCAACTGGGTGTACCAGAAACCAATTTTTAAAAAAAGCCAACTTTAGCACAGTTGAGATCCTTTTAAATAATTTAATATTATCTAATTTGAGGACAAATATAATTAAAGTCCACTTGAGTTTAATTGTGGTACTTGGTAATAGTGACTTCTATGCTTTTCAAAAATTTCAGTCACTTTCACAAGAATCAAACAACAATCCTATGAAATGATATCATAAAGAGCAGCACAAAATTTCCATTTGAACTCACATTAAGCCCAGAAATATTGAATGGGTAAAGATGTCAGGACTCCTGCTCAGTAGATATGAGTTAAAAATAAAGCTGAGACCTCCAGCAAGTCATTCAGCCTCTCTGTGAGTGTTTCCTCATCTAAATTCCTTCCATCAATTAACTATAATTTTGTGATCCTCCAAAACACAGCATTATGAAAAACATCATTTTCATTTTCTAGGAAAGAAACAAGTTTTAGGCTACAACTTTTTCTTCATGAAAATTCAACAACTTCCCCACTAAATATTTGCTCAAAATATTCCCACATCTGAAACGACCTAATGAATGAATACCCTTATTACTTAGAGATTTGGCTGAATGTGTAATCTTACTGGTGTGGTTATGTCTTTTTATCTTATCTGATTCTTATCCTTGGCCTTCTGTAAATCTACTCTCTTTTCTTTTTTTGGTGAGGCAATCAGGGTTAAGTGACTTGCCCAGGGTCACCCTGCTAGTAAGTATCAAGTGTCTGAGGTCACATTTGAACTCAGGTCCTCCTGGATCTAGGGCTGGTGCTCTATCCACTGCTACATCTAGCTGCCCCTACTCTAGCTCTTTTACTATCTCAAGGGTATCAAGGTAGACCTTTACCTTTCCCATCAGTAGCTTGATACATCACTAACCCACTTCCTTTTCTGGTCATCTATGTGATTGATCATGGCTTTCCTTCCAGTTCTTATATGCCTACTAACACCCACTGCGGATCTTTCTGCTATTCTTTGGGTCATCTGCAATTTTGATTTTTCTGAGATCATGGTGTTCCATGATTCACAGCCATCAGAAGGAGAATATTGGTGCAAAAGAGAATATTGCTTTTGGAAGAAGTAGGCAGCAAACACAGTACAAGGTGTGTCTATTTCACAGTTAGAAACGTTAACATCTCCCTCATGAGAGGAGGTATGTAGGTAGGTAGTTTTGTGAAAGGATCAGTTTGGAGGATGAATTATAAGCAGGAGCCTTCTTATGACTGGATGGAAGTTGCTTTTGTTCTGTTGCAGAAGTTGCTTTAGCAAAAGAAGGGTAAGAGAGGAAAGTAAGTATCTAGAAGTGTTTTGATTTTCAAAGTGGTGATTGGGAAATCATACTTAATGACTCTCCCTAATGACTGGTACTAGCAAAAAGAATTATTTAAAAAATATTGTCAAATGTTTGCTATCACCCTAGGTCAAAGTTTGTTTAACCCCGAACACACAAAGAAATACATACAATTAGAATTACAACTTTCCTAAAGGTTCCCAGAACCTTCACACTCACCCTGACCCTATTTTTTCCTGCATAGTTAAGAAGCAAAAGACATTGTTACGCTAATCACCACATTTGTCGATATCAGTTTAATAGCGCTCCTCCATCTACCCTGTACTTGGGAATTCAGCTCTAGCTCTCTGTTTGCCCATATCTTAGCATCTTATATGCTGTCATGGAAATTTACCAAGAAAAAATGTTTACTACAAGATTTATTTATTACATCTAAAGTACACTTCTCCTTAGAGCCCAACCACTATAGCAGAATGTTAAGGACTGCTGTGCCTTGCTGCGTAAGCCCCCATTCTCTGGGGATCCTGAGAAGGATAGTGGATGGGTCCTAGAACTTGCATGAAGGAGGTGGTGATCCCATTGGATGCAATATGTGTAGCCCAAAACTTGGTGGGGGTGGAGGGGCCAGAGCACTGGCTAGAGGTCTAGTAGGAGGGAGATTAGAACAATTAGCAGGCATCTTCTTCAGCTGCTGGAGGAAGAGGAAGACCCCTAGGACAGGCTGCAGCTTAATTCCAGAATCCATAGTTCCTTCTTTTTCTTTCTCTCTAGCTGCCTGGAATCTTCCCTATTTCATATTAAGCCTACACCCATTCACAATCAGTTTGTGGAAGGACTCATCGGCAGCCATCTCTGCAGCTTGCCTTGTAGCAAACTGGATCAAAGCACGCTGCTACCTCTGCACAACTGTTATCATTCAGATCTCACCAAACTGGTCAAAGTGATTTCTGAGATCAATCTCACTGATTGTAGCACTCAGGCCACCAACATACAGCACAGTAATGGTGCTCCAGAAGAGGCATTGTTGAAGCTTTTTTTAGAAGCTTATCTGCTAGAGCATCATCAATTACATAATAGCATATTATAACATTATGACTTGTAGTATCACCAAACTTATCATAAACCAATTTACCAATTTCACACATAAGATGATTTACTGACATTCCTTAAGAACTCATCTCATATTTCATGTCACTCATATAATAAGTTTATACTTTTCTAAAAGGATCAAATGAAATAAAGAATAAAGGATATCAAAGAGGCAGTATAGCATAGGAGATAGAAAGCCAGCCCTAGAATCAGGAAGACCTGGGATCAAGCCCACCTCCATCAAAGACTGGCTGTGTGACCCTGGGCAAGTCACATAACTTAACATTGCCCCTCTAAGACTATAAGTTGCAGAGAGGCTATTGATCTCAGTTTATAAAGGGTATTTCTTCAACTGGGAGTTCCTTAAGGCTATCGTGAGAGAAATATATGAACAGCAAGGAAGGTGTGCTGGTCGTGTAGAAAGAGTAAGGGATAAATAACTATTGCTTGCATTCTCCATTGGATATCCATGAAAAGTCAAGCGATCTGAAGAAGGCCCCTAGCACATTGATTGTATCTGCTGTGGAATATTGATGGGCAGACGTGGGGTAAGCATCATAAAGGATGAGAAAACATGAATGGGCTAAAATTTGGAACAATGAAGGAGTAACCAAAAAGTCTTGAAATAAAGATCTCAGCAAATTTTAAAACACTGTAGAAATGTTATCTACTATGATTTTGTACCCCATTGCAGATCTGTGAAGTCATATGGCATTAATTCCAGATTCTCAGAGCTGAAACACGGGTCAAAGATGATCCCATCTGAATAGCCCTTGGTTAGATGAACGGAGCCTGAGCCTTTCAATTGCCTCCATCCAGTTTAGGCTTGGTCATAGCTTCCTTCATATAAATAATCTATTTCATACCCCTTTGAGATAATTTTTTTACCCCTTGCAATTAGAACTGAACTTTTCCAAGATAGCCATTGTGATGTGTCTGTTGTAGGTGAGGGAAGCTGCAATTCATGTGTCCTGGGAAAAGGTCAAGAGGCAATAGGAGTTTCACAGTCATGGAAAGTCAGTCTGACAGTTTGTGCTGATGGGAACCCCTCTGACCTGCTCCATGGCAAGAGTCCAAAATGGCGTGTAATCCTTTTTTAATGTGTGTTTTTACAGATGAATCACCAAGTTGCCGATCACCGTGAGTTTTACTGGGGCATGTAGAGTCAGGTATTGTTCAGTGTTCCACTGCACAGATATCTCTCTCCTATTCTTGATCCCCTGACTTAAGGGAACTAATTATAACACCAGTTCATCCAGGAAACTGGGTATTAATTTCATTCTGTGTTTTAAGGTCCAAAGACTAATTCAAAATATTTGGGATATCTTGTTTGACCTTTTTCCTGATGGTATGACTTTTTTAAAGAAAAACTAAAATACATCAAGATTTCATACACCGCAGTTTTCAAGGCATAAGGAAACTTTAAATCACAGAAAAATACTTTTAAATGTGTATTGACCAGGAAAAGCATAGGCAAGACAGAAATGCTTATTTGACATGAATGTGCAGAGTTGCTTGTGGACAGATTACATTTGAGACTTCATGAAAATATGACTCTGGAGTTTGAGTACAGTATTGCTGTTCTTTCTTATTATTTCCTCATCCCTTGTTCTGTAGCTGCTACTTCTTTTTCACCGGGCCTTCAACTATTAGCAGAACTTTATTATTTTGTTTTGTTGGAGAATGATGTAAGGCTCTACAAGCTAAAGGTTGGTATAGGTGGAGTGTCTGGACAGAGACCCCATGTTCCCACAATGCTTGGGGCTGAAGGAGCCTCACTCATTGGAGAAAATTCTCTGTGAACTACACCTCTCAGATGCCTGTTTGTGGATTCTGAAATATGGCAACAACTCCCATCATGCACTCTGATTTGATAAGGATCCTTATGGTGCCTGCAGTTCAGGTCTTCAGGATCAGATAAGAAGGACTAAAGTATGGGATAAGAAAAAAAAATGGCAGCTCCATCTAGGCCCGGCCAGATGGCAGAAGCTCCTGCAGTGCCAAGAGAGGTCAGAACCCTAGACTTTAGCTACTGCCTCGAGACAAGGCAATAATGATCGCAATACTTTTCTCTAATTGTCAAGCTGAGAGGTCTGTACCTCCAAGCTCTGGGGCACTGAGAGGTTAAGTTACTGGCCCAATGGCACTCAGTCAGTATGGATCAAGGGTGGGACTTCAATCTGGTTCTTTCTTACTCAGAGGCCAATTCTCTGCTCATCATGCCATGTTGCCTTCTCGTTATAACCATAGGAATAGAAAGTCTTGATTCCAGGAAGTCTGACTTTTATTACTCTAAGTGCAAGCAAGGTAGCACAGCAAGATGCAAACACTGAATTTGCAAGTTCATATTTGGTGCCACAAGACCTAACCAGAACCAGCTTCCCCACTTATTATCTATGTGACCACAAGGGAGTGACTTAACCTATTGGGCCTGTATCTTCATCTGTAAAATGACAGGCTTCCAAGTTCTCTTCCTCTCTAGATTTAGGATTCTATGATCCTGAATCTAGTTCATCAGCTTACATTCGATGGGGGGGGGGGCGGACTTGAGGACGACTGAGTTGCTTTGCCTTTAGGGTTCATTCAATTCAATCCAATTGCTTTGATCCAAGAACTTTGACTTCATCAACTAAAAAAGGAGGAATTTCCCCCTTTTGACAGGGTGAGGAAAGCAGGTTAGCAGAGGTAGAGGCCTAAAGTAAGTCACTGATCTAGCTCAGTGACTAGCACAGGGTCAGGCATACAACATGTCTCTGTCGTACCTGGCCTGAAGCTATCCTTGCGACTTTATTCAACCACAGCTTCACACTAATGTTTGCTTTAGGTAATCAATAAATATACGTTGCCATCTCACACCTGGAAGTGCCGGAAATCAGTATTCGGCGTGTGGGGAGAGATTACTCTGGCACAAGGAGATGGTGCCAATGCTACACTGGTGACAAAGTCTTTGTGACAACAAAGGTGGGAATGTTACTCATACATTTGCCAGTTCGCAGATATTGCCCAAAGTAGAGGTGTGAATGAAGGACTTAGAACACAATAGCCATAAAACAAATTGAGTAAGGGAACTGTAAAAAGAGATAACAATCCCAACTTATTTCACGGACTTCATGTTTAGTATCACTAATAAAAGTGATTGTAAATCAATTCACACTTAACAAAAGTGTTATATACATGTGTCTTAATACTAATAATGATGCCTATCTATAACGATTCCTATTACTAATAATTTATTTTTTCACAATTAATCCAAAGATACTAGAGATTTCTTTATACAGCTGGGCCCTCATAGACTACATTAAAGTTTTTTATTTTTTTTAAATGAACTGGAGAACATTTTATATATGGAAAAAAAGATTCACAGATAAAACAGATAGGTATAGTAATGATAACTTAGTCTGGCTTATTGAATAATACTCTCCTTCACACATTCAAGTAAGCCAAACTGGCTTGCTTGCTATTCCTCTTAGATGGCATCCCATCTCCCACATATGCCATTGCACATTTTGTCCCCCACGCCTGCGATTCAATCCTTCCCCTCCTCTACTCTCTAAAATCTTTAGCTTCTTTCAAGGCTCAGCACAAGCACCACATTCTACTTGAAGCTTTTCATGGTCTCCTCCCTCCGCCCAGTTGTTGTTGTCTCCCCCAGAATTACTGTGTATTTACTTTGTATCTAAAATACTTTGTGTTTATTTTGTGTGTATTTGGTATTTACATGGCTCTGTTCATGTTGTTTCTCCACAATAAAATATAAAGCTTGGGTGTTTGGGTTTGTCAAACATTAGATTACAATGGTCATTACTACTGTGTGCTGTGTACCTAATCTATTCCACTGATCTAGCATTCTATTTCTTAGCCAGTATCAGATTGTTTTGATGATTATCACTTCATGATACAGTTTGGCATCTGGTACAACTCGGCCATCTTCCTTCACATTTTTTTAATCGATTCCCTTGATATTCTTGACCTTTTGTTCTTCCAGATGAATTTTGTTATGATTTTTTTTCTGGTTCTATAAAATAATTTTTGGTTGCTTGATTGATATGGTACTTAATAAGCAAATTAATTTAGATAGAAATGTCATTTTTATTATATTGACTTGGCCCACCCATGAGCAATTAATGTTTTTCCAGCTGTTTAGATCTGACTTTATTTGTGTGAAAAGTGTTTTATAATTGTGTTCATATAGTTCCTGAGTTAGTCTTGGTAGGTAGACTTCCAAGTATTTTATATTATCTACAATTATCTTAAATGGAATTTTTATTTCTATCTCTTACTGCCAGATTTTGTTGGTAATATACACAAATGCTGATTATTTATGTGGGTTTGTTTTATATCCTGCAACTTTGCTGAATGTGTTAAATATTTCAACTGGTTTTTAGTTGATTTTCTAGGATTCTCTAAGTATACCATCATATCATCTTTAAAGAGTCATAGTTTTGTTTCCTCATTGCCAAGTCTAATTCTTTCAATTTCTCTTTCTCTTCTTACTGCTTTAGCTGACATTTCTAGTAGAATATTGAATAATAGCGGTGATATTGAACATCTTTGCTTCACTCCTCATTGTATTGGGAAGGCTTATAGTTATCCCCATTATAGATATTGCTTCCTCTTCATTTTAGATAGACACTACTTATCATTTTAAGGAAGGCTCCCTTTATTCCTATATTCTCCATTGTTTTTAATAGTAATGGGTACTATGTTTTATCAAAAGCTTTTCTTTCAATCTATTGAGATAATCATATGATTTCTGTTGGTTTTGTTATTGATATGGTCAATTATGCTGATAGTTTTCCTAATACTGAACCAGCCCTGAATTCCTAGTATAAATCCCTTCTAGTCATAGCATATGATCTCAGTTACATGTTGCTGTAATCTCCATGGCAGTATTTTCTTTAAAAATTTTGCATCAATATACATTAGGGTAATTGGTCTATAGTTTTCTTTGTTTTTTTTTCTTATTTAAATATCAGCATCATATTTGTGTCATAAAAGGAATTTGGTAGGACTTCTTCTTTGCCTATTTTTCCAAATAGCTTATATAGTGTTGGAATTAATTGTTCTTTAAATGTTTGGCAGAATTCATTCGTGAATCCATCTGGCCCTGGAGATTTTTTCTTAGGGAATTTATTGATGGCTTGTTCAAGTTCTTTTTCTAAAATGGAGTTATTTAAAGTGTTTTGTTTCCTCTTTTGTTAATCTGGGCACTTTATGTTTTTGTAAATATTCATTCATTTCTCTTAGATTGTCAGATTTATTGCCATGTAATTGGGCAAAATAGCTCCTAATAATTGTTTTAATTTCCTCTTCATTATTGGTGAATTTACCCTTTTCATTTTTGATACCAGTAATTTGGTTTTCTTCTTTTTTATTTTTCTCTTTATATATTAAATATTTATCTATTTTACTAAGGTTTTTTTTTCATAAAACCAGCTCCTAGTTTAGTTACTTTAGTTCAATGGTTTTCTTACTTTCAATTTTATTAATCTCTCTACAATATATTTTTAAAATCTAGTGACTTTTTCAGATAGAAACCCATTACCTTGCCTCTCAATGAGTTATTAGGCCATAAGACTGCCTCAGAGTTAAATCCCAAAGAAATATAAAGAAAAATATAAAGAAAATTCGGAAAACTAAATCGCAGGTAATTAAACTGGGGAGCCAGTTCAACTATAGCTATTTTTTCAATTAAAGGCCTGCTTAATACCAGTCTATAGAGATCAGGAGTAGTCCTTCCATGGTTTTTTTGTTTAGATCTGTGGGATGATAGGAACAAGTGCCACTATTTTATCTATATTTAACTCCTGAGGGGCTGGCAGTTTCTCTAAGATCAAAGTCTAAGCTATCTGACTCAGTAAAAATTCTAAAGGCATAGATAAAACAATTAGTATTTAATAAAAATTCACATTTGTGTAACACATCATTGTCATAAAGCAATTGATAATCATTATCTCATTTGACCATCTTAATAACCCAAGATATTGGTAGAATAAGTGTCTAAAAAGTCCTATTCTGATGCCTCATTGGCACAGAAAGGAGCATACCTATTTCTCAGCTACGTATGGCACCACCACAAAAATTAGTCACATATAAAAAAACTCAAGTTTTTTCAAGTGCAGAAAAGTAGAAATATTAATTATATCTTTTGCCATCTTTAATGTAATAAAATTTTATTCACTTGTGGACCTTTGAAGTAAAGATTTAAAATTATTTGAAAACTAAGTAGCTTAATCCCTTAGAACAGGCCAGTCATAAAGCAAATCACAGAAACAACAATTTCATTAAAGAGAGTAACAACAATGAGATAACATACCAAAATTTGGGGGATGTAGTCCAAAAAGTACTTAGAGGAAAAATTATATCTAGAAATACTTTCATCAACAAAAGAGCAAAAGAACAAATCAACTAATTGAACATGCAACTAAAAAAAACAGAAAAACAACACATTTTTAAAAATTAAAAACTAAAAAGAAATTTTGAAAATCAAAGGAGAGAGTGACAAAATTGAAAGAAAAAGAATTGTTGAAATGATAAATAAAATCAAGAGTTGGTTTGAAACTAATTTTAAAAACTCAATAAAATAAACAAGCTAACTTGATTTTAAAAAGACCAAATTACCAATATCAAAAAATATTGGATCTTCAAAGTGGAAAAAATTGGAAAAACATTTCAAGAACAATTAATTCTTATACTACATAAAATGTTTGGGGTGGGTAGAAGGAAGTATAAAAGAAATTTTGAAAATTTCTTCTATGACACAAATATGCTTATAATATCTAAACAAGGCAGAGTCAAAACAGAGACAGAAAACTATAGGTGTATCTCTAATGAATACTGATATTAAAATGTTAAATAAAACGTTAGAAGGAGACTACATAAATATATCACAAAGATCATATGTTATGACCAGACTGATTCATAATAGGAATTCAGGGGTAGTTCAGTATTGAGAAAAATATAAACATAATTGATCATATTTATTTGCAAAGGCAGGGAGGCAGTACACTGATTAGAGTGATGGATCTGGAATCAAGAAGACCCAAGTCCAAATCTGATCTTAACATGGGATATCTGCCCCAAGGTGATAAATACAAAAGAAAGATATCATGTGTACCAGAATATTCTTTATAGTAGGAAAAAACTTTCAAACACAGTGAGGAATGTCTGAACAAACTGGCATATATAAACGTAATGGAATATTGTGACATAAGTAAAAGCAAATATGAGAAATTCATAAAAATATGAGAAAAGTTAGTTAAACATATACAGAGCAAAGAAAGCAGAAGCAGAAAATATAATACATACAATTGCAACAATAACATAAGTGAAAATATCACTAGATGACATCATAATTCAGGTTACATACATTGTCTAATCTTGGTTACAGAGGAAGTATAATGCGCAGTTTTTCGATCTTGATAGAGAGATGGGAGTCTCTGGGTACAGATTTGTACATATAGTGTGAGTTATAACTGGTCCAAGCATTCTGGAGAACAATTTGTAATTATGCCCAAAAGAACTATAAAACCCTTGACCCAAAAATACTTCTTGACCCAGCAATACCACTACTGGTCTGTATCCCAAAGAGATCAAAGAAAAAGTAAAAAGGATCTGTATATATAAAAATATTTATAACAGCTCTTTTGGTGGTGGCAAAGAATTGGAAAATGAAGGGTGCCCACCAGTTGGGGATTGGCTGAAAAAGTTGTGTTATATGATTGTGATGGAATACTACTCTGCATAAAAAATGACTAGCAGGATGGTTTCAGAAAACCCTTAACTGAAAAGACTTAGATGAACTGATGCAAAATGAAGTGAGCAGAACCAGGAGAACATTTTATGCACTAACAGTAATATTGTAATGATGATCAACTGTAAAAGACTTAACTATTATCTGATCAATACAATGATCCAAGATAATTCCTAAGGACTCATGATAAAAAATGTTATCTGCCTTCAGAAAAAGAACTGATGAAGTCTGAGATCAGATTAAAGCATAATTTCTTGCACTTTACTTTTCTTGCCTTTTTTTTTTGCAACATGACTAATGTGGAAATCCATTTTGCATGATTAAATATTGATATCATATCGCTTGCCTCCTCAATGGGTAAGGGAGGATTGGGAGGGAGGGAGGGAGGAAAAGAATTTGGAACTCAAAATTTTTTTAAAGAATGTTAATAAATAAATAATAAATTTATTTTTAAAACCCCCAAATACCCCAAAAAATATTGTGAATCATAATTACTACAATAGTTTGTTTTGTTTAATATTTTTTCTTTGTTACCAAAGAGAGTTCTATTGGTTAGTTATTGGGAAGTCATTAAACATCATTAATATGTTTATAAAACAAGAAATGAGTGTAATTACAATCAATCAACAAGTATTTATTAAGCACCTAGTATGTTCCTGGAAATGTGCTTAGTTCTTATAAAGCACAGTTTGGTTAAAATCTTAAAGCATAATCTGGTTAGTCTGGATCTAATGCTCAATTGAGATACAGGATAGAATTGTGACTAAGGAGATGAGTCAATAAGCATTATTTTAAAGGAAGATCATTCACTACAATTAGTGAGAAGAAAGGGGGAGGAAGAGATCAGACTGCTTCCATAGTTTGCTTTCATGACTATGGACTTGAATAAGAAGGAAGATGTCCAAGAGATATCCCAGAAGAAAAATAACTTGGAAGATCTGAAACACTATCCCTCATACATCTTAGATGGGTGCTTAATAAACATTTCTTAAATGATTCTTTGGATAAAAAAAAATAGGTTTTACACAAGCACCAAGAATTTATTGCAATAGATTTCTAGTCTTTTTTTGAGTGGATCCTTATTTATGGAAAGACTTTTTTTTTTTGTTTCACACTGAGTCACAAGGTGAGATATGTTGCCAAGCAACAAGTAGAAACTTTAGCTGTTTAACTTTCCTCAAATATCAGTGGCCGAATGTCACTCAGGTGCCGGTGGGAAGTTTAGCAGAATCAAGAATCAGTAATTTGGTATACATTGTAGTGTCAAAAGCTTTTAATGATGACAAACATTTTTTGGTGACTCAACACTGGTGCTCTACAGTTTACAAAGTACTTTCCTCACAAGTAAATGGTGAAAGTATCATCTTTATTTTACTTGATTTCACAGAGAGGGTAAAGGGACTTCTAAGTTGATGAGCTAGATTTGAAGTACGTTTTTCTGATACTGTCTCTGCTACTTGCTACTTGGGTGACTTTGGACAAGTGCCTGCACCTTCCTGGGACTCAGTTTTCTTCTCTATAAAATGAAAGAATTGGAATCTAACATTTTCTCTAATATCTTTCTTAGGTCTAAGTATCTATGACTGTGATTTCAAGTTTGTGCTAACTCTATACCAAAAATAAATGCGTAAAACAAAAGAAAAATAAAAGGCTTGTGACAATCACTTTAAAAATAAAACCAATTTTCTTTATATTTCACTATGGACAATGTGATTATTTTATTCCTCTGAATTGATCTCTAAAGTTCCTTGTACCCTTAAGTCCTAAAATCATGTCCTTGAATTTCAAAGACACTGTAGTAGAAAGTAAGAGGCTAAATCTTTCCTAGTAGATTCTGAACCTGAAATAATGGTTTTGTCTAACAAAATTTAGCAACCTTTTCTCTGCTCTTTGGCAAGAACCTTTCTTCTCTTTGCTTCTCTCCCGGTAAATTATAGATCTCAAGTAACAAGAGGGTCAAGAGATCAAATGAAAATCACACAGATAAATATGACTTCTTGTGTATGAGAAATACATCCTCCAATTAGAAATACATACCTTTTCTATTCATTTTTGTACAAATGGCTATTCACATGGGAAAAAAATGCAACAAAAGAAAGCTGGGACAAGTAATTTTATAAATGAAAAGGTAGCAAATATGGCCACCTACACCCTTCTTCTGAGAAAGAGAAAAAGCATATTTATTCTATGTAATTTAATCTAAAAATATGAGAATATGTTCTGATAGAGTCCATTTCTATTTTTTAGTTATTATAAAGAACAACAACAGAAACAATTAAATAAACCTGCAGAACAGAAGACAAGCTCTTATCCAAATTCCTTAGCCTTTAACAAGGCAGAATGAGCAAAATTAATGGACAAGTAAGCAAAAAACGCTTGTTTCCTTCCAGCTATGTCCAAAATTCTCTCACTTTGGGCCCAACTTTCCATTTCCTTATTCTTTCTTTTTCTTTTCTTCTTCTTCTCTCTTATCATCCTCCTTTTCTTCCTTTCTGGGTGTTTCTGATTCTGTTCTCTTTCTTAGTCTCGTGTTGGTTCATTAACCATATCATGCTCCCAATTTGTGTTTATTCCCCAAAGCTCTGTCATAGGCTCTCTTCATGCACCTGAATGGACACACTTTAGAGCTTAGCTAACAATCTATTTACAGTTATCCTTTCCACATTGAGGGGAGTTAAAGGTGCAGTGCTCCCACGATCTGGAAAATCCACACAAAATTTTTGGCCCTTCTTTTGGACCAGAGAAGAAGTCTGAGGTTTTTTTTTCCTTTCTTTTATGAGGTGTTCACAGTACCTTACTGTAAAATTTATGTTAAGTATTTGGTCGTAGGCTCTGTATTGTCTGTTGACCTCTGTGTATCATCATCGGCTTCTGCAAAACTCCCCAAAAATTTCCATTTAATTTCTTTTGCAAACCCGCAATATACTGAAACCACAACGGGGAAAGTCAAGATGTGGAAGAAATAACTGTATCCAAACAGAAAATACAGATGAACAATGAGTTGGTCCCAGAGTTAAAAAGGATGATAGTAAGCCAGATTGCTTTAAGTAAATGGCAAGGTATTCAATAAGAGCTAGCACTTTAAGGTTTGCAAAGTAATGCACATATTTTATCTAATTTTAACCTCACAATAACTCTGCAAGATGGGTATATTATTATCCCTACTTTAAAGAAGAGGAAACTCCATTAGACAGAAGTTAACTGATTTAGCCAAAGTAACACAGCTAGTAAGTATCTGAGGCAGGATTTGAGGCAGTATTTGAACTCGGGTGTTCCTGCCTACACATCCAGCACTCTATCCACTCTGCCACCTATCTGCCCACCAAAGTTTCCAATCACAGCAAAGACCTAACCTTCCAATAAAAAATATTTTACTAGTTTTGCTATATAGCAGCAAGACCTAGAACATTATTATCTTGGAATTAGTAAAGATGAGCATTGTACAGAAAGTGATGAGAAGGTGTTTGGTGAGGTTGAGCATCAAAACCAACGAGAAACTGAAGAAGAGAAGTAAAAAAATTCATCAAAGAATTGTATGACAGAAAAAAAATGGGCTGGTCATATGGAGAGAGCAAGACTTGGCAGATGGATGGTTAGAATGTTCCATGATTATCCTTGCAATGTCAGGAAAAAAGGAGAGAGACCTCCAGTATTTTGAGTGGATTGACTGTGGTAATTTGGGGAGGGCATACATAAGTGATGCCTGGACTGGGTAGGGAGTAATTGTTTGTGAACGCCATCATTGGATATCAAAATCAACAAGATCATAAGTCCATCAGGGTATTTGAACATGTGTTATTCACAATTTTTGCTAATATTAATATAATAACTATAATTTTTATATGTAGACATCCTTTTTTTCCTTTTTATATTATTTCTAGGATAGAATCAGAGCAATGGAATCAGCAAGTTAAAGGATATGATCATTTTTGTTACTTCTATCATATATTGCTCTATTGATTGCATCAGTCTGCTGCTCAAGCAAGCATCCATTAAACTGCCATTTTCTCCATGTTACCAGCAACAGTGTTTACTATTCAAGTGGCTTGAAAGTTATATCTTAAAGTTGTTTTGATTTGTATTACTTTAATTATCAGGAAATTCTAGAATTATTTCAAATAGTTATTAACAACTTGCATTTCATCATTCATGAATTATCAGATCACTTCCCTTGAGGAAGTGTACCCTCAGGTTTATAGATATGTATCAGTTCCAAATAGATTCTGGTTGTTAGATCTATAATTTGTTTACTTCAAATATTTTTCCAATCTGCTTATTTTCTTTCAATTTTAAAGATAATTTATTTTTGTTGAATTGAATACTGTTATCCTTATACAGGTAAACCCATCAATTTTGTCTCCAAAGATTGTTACACTTAAATAATTAACAAAACATTTCCTTCTCTTTTAGTTGAGACAAATATATATTGTCCAATCCACAATTCCATCTGTGTGGAGAACTCCTGGTGAAGAAAACACCAGTACTGATGCATCACTAATTCTTCACATACATGTTCATATGAATATATGCATATATAATTTTTTAGAACTTTCATGGTTTAAAACTATCTAGGCCATTAATTGTAGTGCATTTATACATGCAATGTATAAATTTTTTTTGATCATGTAGCCATCCTGGTGTACTTCACAGAACAAATAGTTTGTTTCCTTTGAATTTCTTTTACTTAGAGAATTTAAAGAAAGATAGTAAGATAAAATCACAAAATGTTAGATATGGAAAGAACACTGGAGATCAAGAAAAGCCAGTGTTGCATAATGGGTGAAGTCCTGGACTTGGGATCAATACATCATCATCATCATCATCATCATCATCATCATCATCATCACATTTATAAAACACTTTAAAATTTGTGAAGCACCTTGCATGTATTAAGTCCTTTGATCTTCAAAACAACCTTATGAGTTAAGTGTTGGCTTTCTAATTTTTTAAATGCATATTCAGTTCATTGATCCTCTTTTTTTCTGCTTGGTTAATGTATGTTTATAAGGATATTATTTCTCCCCTGAAGACTGCTTTAGCTATATCCCAGAAATTTTGACATATTCTTTCATCATTATAATTTTCTTTTACATAGTTTTAATTGTTTCTGTGATTTGTTCTTTGACTCACTCATTATTTAGGATTTCACTGTTAAATCTCCAATTGGGTCCATATGTTCTATTTGTGGCCCCTGAACAAATTATTATTTTCATTCTATTATGTTCTATATAGGATACATTAACTATTTCTGCCTTTTTGCATTTATTTACAGTATCTCTGTGCCCTAATATATGGCTAAGTTTTGTAAAAGTTTCACGTGGTGCTGAGAAATATGAATATTCTTTTGCTGTCCCATTTAGAGGCCATCATAAGTCTTTTAACTCTAGTTTCTCTAGCAACATGTCCAGTTCCATATTTTCCCTTTTGTTTATTTTTCTTTTGTATATGTATAAAAGACATATTACTGTCTGTGTTTTCTTGTAAAGATAATGTATCCTTTACAACTTCGGATGCTAAAACATTTAGAGCATTTCAGTTTTTACTGATATTGGTTTGTTGTTTATGGTTCTTTTTAGCAAAATATAATTTTCTTGCTTAATCCTTTTTAGTTACCGAATGTTTGTTCTTGCACTGTCAGATAGCATGATCGCAATTCCTACTTGTTCATATAGGTGGGTTGGCCTTGGCTAAAAAAAAAAAAATGATGACCTCTAAAGTCCCTTGCTGCTCTTAATCTATGATTTTATGATCTTTTTTCCAACACTTTCACACAATGGCTCTCAAAATAAAAGGGACAGAAAATGTAGGGCTGGTTTTTGTTTTGCTTTGCCTCAGGGGTTACCATGGACAAAGACTCAATTCCCTAGTGGCCAGCACTCTAGGGATGAACTCTTCCATATTTAGCCAGACTGGTGCTCAGACTACACACAGAGTCTGGCTCTGTACTCAAAGCCTTTCTGATGGTAGCACTTATTCGGGTCTATGCCCCCCTGGCGTAGCCTGTGACAATCCACTCTCACCTTCGTGCTGTGAGAGGACATTGTATAAAAAAAGTGTGTGGGTTGATTCTAAGTATATTTTAAACATATTAATTTCCTAAGAATTAAGTAGCAATTATCATTTGAGGATTTTATGCCAAATAGTTTAATAGAAATCTAAACTTTGTTGAACTGTCATTCACCATATTTTGGATTTATTTCATCCTGATGACAGTGCATAACTACAGAAGATGAAATGAGAGATTTATGTAACTCAAGCTTCATGGAAACTCAAGGGGTGTAATCATAAGATTTCAAAGTCGTCTATCAACCGAAATTGGCAGTTGTTCAGTTATGTCAGTTGTGTCTGACTCTTTGTGACCTTATTTAGGGTTTTCCTGGCAAAGATACTGGAGCAGTTTACCATTTCCTTCTCTAGCTCATTTTACAGATGAGGAAACTGAGGCAAACAGGGTTAAATGACTTGCTTAGAGTCACACAACTAGCAATTATCTGAGGTCAGATTTTAATTCTGGTCTTGCTGACCTCAGACCCAACACTCAATCCACTGTGCCACCCAGCTGCCCCAAACTGGCATTTGGTCATGTGAAATGTGATATGCATATTTGCCTTTAGAATACAATTCTACCAATAAATACTAAAATAAAAGTGGTTTTACTTCTTGAACTAAGAGTTATTTGCGATACAATTGTGAATGCCTTAGGTGTTGAAGTTGCATTCCTATTGGGCATGTGTCTGGCAGTGTCCAACATAGAATAGGCATTTTTTTTTACAATAGTTTTTAGTGGTATTTTTTGCTTTTACATCATCATATCTAACATTTATATAACACTACTATGCACCAAACACTGTGCTAGGTACGTTCTGAATATTATCTCATTTCATCCTCACAACAACCCTGGGAAGTAGGTGCTATTATCATTATTATCATTATTTCCATTTTACAGAGGAGAAGACTGAGGCAAATAGCAGTTAAGTGATTTGCCCAGAATTATACAGCTAGTAAGTGTCTGAGGCTGAATTTGAACTCAAGTCCTCCTGACTCCAGGTCTATCACCCTATCCACTTCATCACCTAAGTGACTTCTATTGTATTCTTGGTAATTGCCTCTATCCTTTGCTTATTTAAGAATTTATTTCCTTCCCATTGAGAGAAATGATTATTAATAACCAATCATTTGGGGAGATACAAAGTTCTCTCCTCCTTCTAAAGTCCTGATTTTAAAAAGTTCAGTCTCTTGAAGGATACTGCTAATAATGAGACGGACAAACTTTCTTATTCAAAACCCCACCCTGGTGAAAGCCATTGTTTCCTACTCAGGCTTGTCTGAGAGTACTCTGGGTATAGAAATAGTTTCTCTATCCCAGGATGACATGATATCACTCTCAGTCCCTCATTTTAATATAGCCCACCTCCCATTGTGTTAACCAATCAGAGTTGATTGCTACTCCTCTTCCAAAAAAATATATATATATACATAAGATCTGAGCTTGCCATCACGATTATCTTCGGTCTAAGAGAGACAGCCAAATGACCATCTTTTTTATTAATAATGTACTAGACTTACTAACAAAATGATTAAATTACCCAGAAACTATGTCTCTAGAACCTTTCTAATCGTCAAACCATAGTTATCATAATAAGTGTTTAATAAATGTCTGTTTACTTAAAAGAGATGCTGAATTGTTATGTCTGAACCCCTTTTTGCAGTTTCACTGATCTCCTGACTGTGATAATAGCCAATTTGTGGTCACGTATATGAACACAGCTCTTAGCGCTAAGCATACAGCACCACCAAGAAGGTGACTTCGCCTTTCAGTAGAGCAATACTTGGCTCTGTAAAAATCAACACTTGAGTCTCACCCATTACTAGTCTTTGCCTAAGCTAACTAAGGTGTTGGTGAGGAGTCTGGACTATGGTTCAATAATCATTCTAGGAGAATCATGGGCAAGACTCTGTCACTGACAGCTGTCAGTAGCCTATGTGAGTTTCTTGTATATCACTCAGATGGACTTCTATCACTTATGTTGGACGATCTCGTTTCTCAATACCACCCCAGGAGGATAAAGCGATGCCCTAATGTTAGAGGTCAATGGTCCTTGAATGTGGACATAGGGAAGATTTTTAGCCATACCGATGGCCGGTAGCATGATTTGGAACTGACTTTTGGCTTAGGCACAGTGATCTGGGACTCCACACCTTTACTTAAGAGTATACAACAGTAAGATGCCAGTGATGACACACTGTTTAACAATGCAAGAATTCTTATAGTTGTATCAAGACTAATGATTTACTCAGTGATTAATTCTCAATGTAAAAATGCCATGGCAGTAGCAGGAAATAAGTTGGAAAAAAATCTTCATTTCAAATATCGTAGAATGTTGACATTGCATTGCAACCAAGTTTTACCTTATAGGCTGCCAGTGTCACTATGACTGTCAGTAGACAAAGTATTAGAGACCTTCCAAATGGGGAGGACACCTTTGAGAGCTTTTAGTTAAAACCCCTCATTGTGCTGATGAAGAAATTGAGGACAAGAGGTGAAGTCACTTGCCCAAAGTCATACCAGTAACAAACATGAGAACTGGGACGTGAACAAAGGTCTTATGAACGCAAGTGTTCCTCTTGGGTTGGGGTGAGAGGTGGCAGAGACACGATCCAACCTGTTGTAAAATCTGGGGCCAATTTGACTTAGTCCACTCTTCATTTATTTTAGAACACCAAGAAAATGGAACACAAATATTTACAAAGAATAAACACCTTAAAAACTAGTACTGTGAGTTATTGGCCGTTAGCTAAGCTTTGTATCTAAATACCTGAGTCCATGTTGGTGCTTGTATGGTTTGCATTTAGTACCCTTACACTGGTTTTTATGAAGTGATTCATCTTGTCACACCCTTCACAATATCCTTTATTAAATCCTACAGATTAGTGCTCATGGGTGACTGAGCTCAGTCAAATAACCTTGACTTCAGGCCTTTAAAGAGTGGCAGCCTTTTTAATGTAAAACTAATATCAATAAAAACAAAAAGCATTTCTCAGACTTAACCATTAGAGGGTCTAAGGAAAGTCCAATGGAACACTCAATGAATTCTCATGACATTTATTCCCCTTCCATTAATAAAGTTGGGGTAATGCAAAGTGGGTGGCAAAATTTGTTTTTCGCGTAATGGATCACTGATCCCAAATGGCCTTTTCAAATCCACTCCAGGAGCCAACTTTTCAAGTGTGAGTTCTTAAAATATATGCATACACATGCAAATTTGGATTCTCAAAAGAAAATGACAAATTTCACGCACAAAATAAGATGGGGGACTTTGGGATCATGGATTGCAAATTGGGACATGCATCCAGGGCCCTTTTTCATGCGGTGTATTGTTTGATAGGTACTAGTTGATTATATAATTGTTCCTCTTATTCTAAAATAAAATAACTTTTCACTACCTTATTGAGATTTTGGCTTAGGATTTATTCACCTTGAATCAATGTGTATAAGAACTCATATCATTGCCTAGCACTTTTTTTCAAACCCCAGATAAAAATAACTTACATCTTGATTCTTTTGAATAGGCCTACCAGTACCATTTGCATAAATTATTAAAATGTATGACTTTCTACAATTAATATTTTTGTGATGTGAACTCTTAGAGCTTTTGAATTTGCTTCCACCTGTCAAAGAAGCTCATGGACATTGTAAGTTTAAAAAAGGATGTTAAGTGATCTTAGCAAAGAGGAAAACAGAAGAAAGTGAAGTCCTCTGTCCACATCCAGGAGAAATTCAGCATTTCAGGGCCTTCTGGAGCACACCACAATCACAAATCCAGCAATATTTGAACCTTTAGACCATAAGGCAAGTTTCCTCCATTCTACTCTCAGGCATAGCACAGTTAAATGCTGTCAAACAGGAGGTAAGACCAGTTCTTCACTCTGTTTAGAAAAGACTTTCTGTAATAAGAGACTTCTCTATAGCACCAGAAATAGGGGATTTCTAAGCCTGAAAGCCTTTAGAGCAGCTATGCAAATTGCATAGGTTCAGAGTAAGGGGGAAAAAAATACAAGCATTTCAGTAAGAAACAGAAGCTTGATTTATGGCACCATGTTTCTTTGCCTTTTTAAAGTGTGTGCTTACTTGCTGCCTGCCACTAAGTGCTTTATTGACATAATGCCACTTGAGTTGAGAAGGATTATCATTCATCAAAAAGTCAAAATTTGACTGGGTGAGTGGCATGTAGATAATGAAAAGAGGGGGACACCAGAATCCATTTCTTTACCTGTCATTCCATTTAGAACTTTGTTTTTAGGAGGAGGAGATATAAGAATGGGGGAGGGAGAGAAGAGGGAAAGATCCCAAAAGAAAAGGCAATAGTGATACACACAAAATTCTTGAAATCCTTTGAGTAACATGGTCAGACCTGCATGTTAGGAATATCAATTGGCAGCTGTGTTGAGGAAAGACTGAAGACAGGTCATAGAATAATAACTTTGAGGCTGGAAGGAACTTTCAAGGTCAACGAGAGAGTTTCATCCTCTCATTTTATCGTTGTAAAGGGGTATGTGGGTTTTGCCCATGTAGGTTATGAGTTTCCACATGGATCTGTCTAGTTGTGGGCTTGAATGGAGGCAAGAAGAAATATCTCTTGAGTCACTTTCCCAACTACCGACCTTTCTCCAAAGGAGACTTTAGTTACTGCAAGGAAAGTAAGCAGGAAGCTGGGGGCTAGCCACTAGCCACTTTACTCTCCTCAGAGAGAGGGGAAGGACCAGGTTAAAAAGATATCTATTTGCTACCTTAAATATTGTTAGTCCAGGGGAAGTAATTTTTAGGGTCAACTTATATTCCTGATTGCTATCCCTCAATGAGGAAGCAGGGCTCTAAGCAATATATTCAAGATTTGATTCCCAAATGCCGCTTCTGAAATGAACGCACATGGTGAATGGTGAATAAACCAGATCATCCAAACATATAGCAAATAGAAATCAGAGAAAGCATACTTATGATGATATAAACCAGATAATACGCAGAGTGAATGAGCTCTCTCACTGGAAGCAAGATAACTCAGCTCAACCAAGAGATAGGGTATCAGATCTCACCCTCCAAATCTCTAGTATAGTAACCTGGGAATTGGGATATGATCCAAGCATTATCTTCTCTTCTTTTCACCAGATCTTTGAATCTCTTCAGGGAATTGAAGAGAATCTGGAAGGTATGAATTCTCTCTCAAAACTGGATTCCAGAAAATGAGGATCTTTCTTCTCTCCAGCTTTCACCAACTCATAGGCACCGAACACCAAACAATCAAATCTCCACCAATGGGAAGTGTCATCCAAAATGGGCTTTGAGGCTGGGATTACATGGATGAGGAAAATGAGTCTCTGAAGATACACGCAAGTTTCCTAGGATATACAACTAATGTGTGTAAGAGGCAGAATTGGCAAGTAGATCAATTGAAAAGTTATTACAATAGTCCAGGGGAGAGGCAATGAGTGAACTAGAGTGGCGGCCATGTAAATGGAGAGATGGAGATGGATGTGAGACATATTGTGAAGGTAGAATTGACAAGATTTGACAACTGATTGGATATGGAAGGGTGATGGTAAGGAAGAATAAAGATTCAAGGATAACTCTGAAATGGCAAACCTATCGAATACCTGGGAGGATAGAGGTATGCTCAACAGAAATAGCAAAATTAGGAAGGAGGCACAGATTTAGGTAAAAGACAATGAGTTCTATTTTGTTCATGTTGAGTTTGAGATGCTTACAAGACATCCAGGTTTGAAAATGTCCCACAGGCAGGCAGATATATGGGACTAGAGCTCAGGAGTAAGAGAGTAGGGCTAGATATGTAGATTTCTGAGTCATCACCCTGGATATGATAATTAGAACCCATGGGAACTTAGGACATGACCAAGAAAAAGTATGTGAAGAAAGAAGAGATCACAAGACAGAGCCCTCGGTATATCCACATGTGTGAAGACCAGGAATGAAACACAGGTGATGTGTTTCCTGCAAAAAACACTGAAATTTTGGTCCAACGGGTAGAAGGAGAACCATGAAAAATGGATAAAGAGATTATTAGAGGACTTGAAAAAAGCAGATTCAATCACTTGGTTGAGATAGAAACTATTCTGTAAGGAGTGGAAAAGTAGGTGGGAGGTGACAATAGAGGTGATGAAAATAGCATTTTCTAAAAGATTCATTATAGAATGGGAAATATAGCTTTAGGGGATGATAGGATCAAGATTTCTAAATCTAATGAGATTTCTAAAGGAGAGGCAGGTTTATAAACAACCAGAATGAAAATTAGAGAGAAAGCTGCGAACTTTTAGAGAAAGACAGTAGAGGATGTTTAAATCAAAGATACAAGCAGAAGGGTGAGTGATCTCTCAGCAGAGGAGAAAGACCATCTCTTCCTCTGAGACTGGAACAGACAAGTAGAGAGTGGGGGATTATGTTGAAGTGTATTATAGACCAGGAAATGTGGTCCTCCAGGTTCAGAATTGTTAAAATAAAAAAAAATGAGATGCTAATAGAACATCTATTAACAAAAGGAGGTTTACTTAACCGTAGCATGGAAAGGATTCTCAGAAAGAATAACTTACAGATTCAACTGAGCTCACCTTTCCTGCCTCTTTTCCATAGCAAAAGGGCAGTGCCAGCCTGCCTTTGCCAATGCTAATGTCAATGTCTACTTCATTAGGGTTCACATTGCTACCCACTCTGCTGCTTGCTACCTCTTGAACTTGCATCTCGGCCTGCTGCCATGGGATTCACACTGCTGCTAATTCTATTACCCCCTTTCACTGGGTCCCCTGCTACTCACTTCCAGCAATATCCACCCCACTTCCCTTGCTTGGGCCTAAACACTGCCCCTATGCTATCTGAATGTTGCTTCAGGCATAGCCATATCTAGGACCAGAGTGCTGCTAACATATTTTAGGGCCTAGTGATATCTTCCTAAATTGGTCGCCTCATGTCAGAGTTGAGCATTGCCCCCCAATGCCAAGGCCTGAGAGATTCCACCCTTTGCCAGACTGGGTGTTGTTCCTCCCCTGCAGTGAGACTTGAATTTTTTCCCCTATGTTTCACAGCAGTTACCATAGGTGTTGCTACTGTCCCCATCTGTGTGGGGCTGAATACCAGAGGTACTGTCATTGATGGGACATGCTAACCAAGAGTTGTTCCTGTAGTTTTGTGTCTTATTGCCTCCTTTGCTACTGGGGCCTCAGTACTGTACCCCTCTGCTCTCCCCAGTGCCTAACTGAAGGTTGTGGCTGCTGCTGCTGGCCCTCTGTGCCTGGTCCTCTGCTGAGATCTGCTCCACCAAGGCTTCTCACCCATCCTTCATTGGAAGTCCCCAAAAGAGCTACCATTCAAAAGAGAGAGCAGAAACTGTCTCTTTTAAACTTTTTAAACGCAGTATCCCCTTGTCCTCAGCAAATCAACTGGAGTGCATTTTTCATATTTATCCATATTCCCAATTCTGGAAAGTTCTCTTTTTTCCTGGGGAGTTAAAGAATTGTCTTTTCAAGTGCCTTACACCAACATGGTCCATGTGGCTCAGTTCCCAATGACTTCCCAAATGCTCAAAAAAAAAATCCAAAGCATTTCTTTCAACACAATTCTGAGACAATTCCAAAATGTCAGTCTTAATGGAGGACCCAAACTGAGGACAACTGCTTTTCTTGGAGACCACATTTACTCCCAAATACAAAAATCATGCAATTTCAACGAAGAGCAATTTACAGCATTTTTCATTATTTTTCCACTCAGGGCCATGTTGTATCTAACCCATGCGTTACACAAGGCAAGGAGACTTAACCAGGCAGGACCCCTGGATGCTTTGGCCTCCTCCTTTATGTTTCACTCTTTTAGAGCTCTGTGGTGTTAACTGAGACAGGAACAAGCTGGTGCCAAGTTCAAAGGCTACCAAAACTGTTGCAGCATAGCAATGGAAGCAGACTAATAGTCAATAAGCATGTATTAAGCACCTACTATATGTCAGGTGCTGTCCTAAGTATTGGGGATACAAAGAAAGCAAAAAATAAACCCTGCCCCAAGGAGCTAACAATCTAATGAAGCAGATCTCACAACAAGCAAACATATATGTACAAATAAGTTCTATACAAGATAAATAGAAAATAATTAACAGAGAGAAAGCACTAGACTTAAGAGGGATTGGAAAAGGCGTCCTATAAAAGATGGGATTTTAGTGGGGACTTGAAGAAAGCCAGGGAGGCCAGGAGATGAGTAGGGAGAGCGCTCCGGGCTTAGGGGACAGCCAGTGAAAATGCCTAGGGTCAGGAGGTAGAGTGTCTTGTTCATGGAATGGCAAAGAGTCCAGAGTCACTGGATCAAAGAACATATTGGAGAAGGTGTGTAAGGTGGAAGAAGGCTGGAAGGGTAAGGGGAGGGGCTAAGTTATGAAAGGCTTTGAAAACCAAAAAGGATTTCTTATTTGATCCTGGAGGTGATAGGGAGTGACTGGATATTATTGAGTATGGGGGGGTAGGGGAGGGGAGGTGATACGGTCAGGCATTCACTTTAGGAAGACCTTTTTGGCAGCTAAATGGAGGATGGGCATAAATGGGGAGAGACTTGAGGCAGGCAACCAACCCATTGTAAGGCTATTTTGCAAAAGCCCAGGTGTGAGGTGATGAGGGGTTGTACTAACATGGTACCAGAGGACAGAAGGAGGCATATTTGAAAGATGATGTAAAGGTAAATCCCATAAACATTTATTGAGCACCTACTATGTGCTAGACACCATGCTAAGTGCTGAAGACACAAAAAGAAGCAAAGACAGTCCCAGTTCATGATCTAATGGATTAATATTATCTATCATTTATATAATACTTTAAGGTTTGCAAAGCATTTTACAAAGATTATCTCATTTTATCCTTACAACAACCCTGAGAGGTAGGTACTATTATTATCCTTTTTTATAGATGAGGAAACTGGGGCATACAGAAGTTAAGTGACTTACCCTGAGTCATATAACTAGTGTCTGAGGCTAGATTTGAACTCAAGTCTTCTTGATTTCAGATAGAGTGCTTTCTGCACTGTGCCATCTAGCAAAGGAGGGTAGGGGAGGGGGAGAGGAGAGACACTGGAAAGAAGGTCTTAATCAGATTGTACTCGGTGGAGGTGAGATATTAACTGGTTAATTAGCAGCCTTGCAAAAGTAGTGTATGTCCCAACAAGACTTTAATATTAGCCTCCCAACTGACTGTACAGGTAATCATCATTACCAAAATCTCTTCTAATTAGTCAATGGTTCTTTATTCCTTGGCATTCCCGTTTCTATTTGGGAAATAAACTACCTGTTCCATGCTTGAGTGATCAAGAACATGTTAACAATGAAGAATTGCAATAGGAGAGGTAACATAAAGTATTTGACCAAAGAAATGTATAACCAGAAAAAGAAGTAGGTTGGTCATGGAATGGAAGTGAGAGGTATCTACTCTCATTCAGTGTGGGCAGCCCATCTAGTGACATCTGTGTAATGTAAAGAGGTTGAAAGGTAGGCCTGCAGCATGTTGGATAGATCCCTTGTCAAGTAAATATGGGAGGATAGGAAGAGTTGAACAGGACGGGAACTTACGAAGGGCATGTGATCTGCACCATTGGAGGTATGACCCACATCAAGGAACTCACATAGCCAAGTATTGAGTGATGCCATATTGCTTTCCAAAAATATCCCTACTTTGTTGATTCTCTTTTTTCCAATGTTCATTTTTTTGCAGGGCAGGTAACAATAATATCCTTGAAAATAGAAATATTTATGAATTTTCTCATTTTTCTTCCTTACAGTGGACATTAACCAAAACGAAATCTTTGTTGCATGGATATTTATCTATCTTACAGATGCATGTTCTATTTAATATATTTACATGTCCTGCATGTAACTATAAAATAAAAATATTTGTCGTGCATGCCAACGAATAATTAAAATTTTTAAGCCCATCACAAGGTAGCTTTTCCAACAATGACTATGGAGATGTTAGAAGGCAGGAATAGGGGAGTTGCTGATATCCTGGGTAATCTTCTAGGTTCTATCCTATTGGTATAAGATTCCATCAAACTAAACGGATTCACTTGCACTTTCCAGTGCTGTACTCTTCTTGCCCCTACTACTTGGGAGGGCAGTGTTTACTCCCCCACATAGGGCCTGGTGACTTTTCATGGCAATAGACCTTTCTCAGTTCTTCCTTTATATAAGGTCTCTAGGACTCTCTTTTCTCGATCTCCCAAAGAGACAGATTTTCTTATAAATCACATGTCCCTTGCGTAGACAAACACTGCTTGTTTGTGATGTGGTTTCACGTCTGCTCGAGTGAATTTCTGGGCTTCTGTTTTCCCAAGGCAGGCCTAATCCATAAGGGGCACTGTGCATACCTGGCTGGCTAAACCTGAGGATTGTGCATTTATGAATATGGACGGGAAAGTAAGAGGCCCTTGGTGGCCATGGTTGTATTGTTTCCAAACAGCCTGCTGCCATGGCAACAGGCCCTATTAGAGAAGCCACCTTGTCACCACAACTTTAGGTCCAAATAATTCAACAGAAAAGATAAAATGAGATGTGGCAATTTTATCTTGCTCCATCTTTTACATAAAGCAATTTCTCAGAAATATGATCAGCATTAGAGACAAGAAGCGTTTAAAATTTAAAAGGCCCTGGGAGAGAGAAAAAGTCTATTCACATCACGGAGTTCTGAAAGATGAGTGAAAGATGAAATAAAACATGATAGGACTGCAATGTTTAACTTTTTCTGCACTGTAAACAACTAACCCAGGCTTTAGAATTTGGAGATTTTGACCATGAAGAAATGACTAGAGGATTTGTCCTGAAGAGTTTATCCTTCTTGGTCTATGAATTGTAATGGACAAGAAAAGTTACTTATCAAGGTCAGGAAAAATCTGGATTTTTTTTTCCAAATAGTGGTAGAACCATTGATGATATGAACTTTCTGAGAAGCAGGGTGGTATGATGGAAAATGGGCTGGCATTAGAGTTGGAAGCCACGGGTTCAAACCTCTGCTCTGAGACTCTCAGAGTCTCAGCTCATCTCCCTGGGCCACATCTTACTCACATGGAATACTGAAAAGGTTACACTAGATGATGTTGCTTTGATCTGTTGGCTTTATTAAGTCTCATTCTTCTGTTCCATGCTTCTCCTTCAATATTATTAGAGTCCTTTGTCAGAATCTCTCCTTTGATTCCCCACCCACCCAATTCTTAAGCATGTATGTGCCTACCCATTTCCCCAGTAGATGTAACTTCCTCAAAGGGAGAAGCTGTGTTATTTTTGTATATCCTGCACCTAGAATGTTATTGCTTTGCAATAATTGATTATGACATTTAATTAATTGGCAGCCGGAATGGCCTCTATCCTAGGAGTATTCTCATCCAAGTACAGGCTTAATTAGATGATTTCTGTGATTCTGTCCAATTCTAAGATTTTGTGAAATTGCTTATGGGCCAATATAGGCACCAAGTCCAAAGTAACAGATTCCCAGAAGGACCTGGATGTTATTCTCAGTTTTGGCATCATTCATTTACTTTCAGCATCTCAATCCCCTGGGAAAAGACCATTTTAAGTTAGGTATCAATCAAAGCAAGCATGTGTGTAGTACGTACTATGTGCTAAGTAACTATGCTAGGCACTGGGAACAGAAATACAATGAATTAAACAATCCCTGCTCTCAAGTTTATACTCCAAAGGCTCGTTTTTTAAATTATTGGTGTCAATGAAGATCATGAATTCTATGCCAATGTGAGTCAATTAATTTTGCTCTGTTTCTGTGGCCATAGAAAGTACCTCTTAAACCAAGACTTTGCCTCTAGTGTACAAACATAGTGTGTATATATATGTATGTATGGGTGTATGGATGTATGGATAAGTTTTAGGGATGAGGGGACTTCATTCATTCATTTACTCCTTCATACTATGGAGAAGGCATTATGTTAGGCAGCACATACATTACCAAAAAGGATAAGGACATCATGTGAAGCCTAATTTGTTCTGCCATTTTATCTTCTTACAGAGAAAAAAGTAATTTAGCTTTTTTATAAAACACTGTTTCTCATCTCATTTATGTATGTGTGTCTTTGGTTTGCCTATTATCTATTATACCTTCTTTTATGGATCCATGACTTTATTAATGCAAGTATTCCTCCAACCAGAGCAGTTTGCAATGTTGTCTTATCCTGCATCATTCTTGTCCTTGTCTTTTCATAAATCCTACAGTAACTATCTACCCAAAACATCTTTTATTTAAAAACATATATTTTAATATATCACCTTTCAGATGTAGACCTTGGGGGCCCTTGCTATTATCCCTCACTCTCACTGCAGGACCAGGCCACCTCTGTTTCCGTCATATGTATAGTCAGTGCTGTCTTTTATACTATATCATATACACAAGTTATTGTTTGGTAATAAGTTGCAGCCCCTGCTTCCTGCCTTCCTAAATTTCATCCACAATGCCCTTCTTTCCTTATTTAACTATCTGTATGTATGTGTGACATGATTCAAAAAACATGTAACTGTATTAAATAAATAGAACATGCATCTGTAACAGATAAATATGCATGCAACAAAGATTGATTTTTGGCTAATGTCTACTGTAAGAATGAAAATGAGTAAATTCATAAATACTTCTATTTTCTTTTCTTTTGGTGAAGCCATCAGGGTTAAGTGACCTGCCCAGGATTACACAGCTAGTGAGTGCCAAGTGTCTGAGGCCAGATTTGAATTCAGGTCCTCCTGACTCCAGGGCTGGTGCTCCATCCACTGTGCCACCTAGCTGCCCTAATACATCCATTTTCAGGGATAGTGTTGTTACCTACCCTACAAGAAAATGAATGTTGGAACAAAATTTTTCATGAACTCCTTCATATCTGATGATCACTATTAATAAAAAAAATCACATCTAAATTAATATATTGATACTAAGAAAAATGAAAATAAAAAAATCAGATACAAAATTGAAAGAAAAAAGTAAGAATGCTTTGTAATTCTATTGGATTACTCTCTAAATGCAAAAAAAATCTTTTATTTAATTTTACATAGCATGCAGTTATTTTAAATTTCAAAATCTTCCCTTTCAAGATGGTAATGTACTCTATCAGCTTTAAAAAAAAATTTAGCCAGTAATAGGCAAGTATTTCAATAAATCAAACAATCAGCCAATATTTATTAAGTACTGCTATACGTCAGGCACTTTTAAGATGTGGAGACACAAAGATAGAAATGGAAAAGTCCCTCCCCTCAAGGAGCTTACATTCTAGTGGAAAAAACTATATATTAAAGTACACACAAAACACCTATGAGGAAAATACAAGATACCTCCATAAATTAAAATAGAGAGAGAGAGAGAGAGAGAGAGAGAGAGAGAGAGAGAGAGAGAGAGAAGAGAGAGAGGAGAAAGAGAGACAGAGACAGAGACAGAGAGAAGGCACTAGCAGCTAGAGGGAAGGGGGTGATCAGTAAAGGCCTCACATGTGAGGTGACATTTGAGTTGAACTTTGAAGGAAACTAGGGAAATTAAGAGGTGGAGGTGGAGGTGAAGAACATTGCAGACTTGGAGACAGCCTGTGCAAAGCACAGAGAAGGGAGGCGAGAAATGAAATCCACATTTTATACTTTCTGGCCTGATATGGGTCATTATTTGCCATAAGAAGTTATGTCTTTTCCATATACTGATCCAAGGAATGAATATCAGGATGAATCTGGCAGATTTTCTAGCTGCAGCTGCTTTTAGAATACACTCTCTACATTTCAAAATCAAAGTGGCTTGGAAAAGAAAATTAATCTGAATATATATACGAAAATCTAGCATTACCGATTCCAATGGCTGGGCTTTGGGATTTGTGCAGTAGCATCTTTTAATTTGTTACACCTATTCTGCATCATGGGGAGTATGAGCGAAGGGAAGTCACACCCCATAGCTGGTCACTATGGAATTCAGCCCCCAAACTTCACGTTTTGATGCTGCAGTTTATTTTTGCTTTTGCCCTTCAATTTGTCCTTAGGGCTGTTTTCTCTTATCATAAACATGACATGCTGTAAGACACGAGTGAGGCTGCGCTTAAGCAAAATGGTTATTTCCTTAACTTGACTCACCCCAGTACCCTGGAGATTTACACTAGTTCCTGATTTCACAGGTCTCCTGTGCATGTGAATTTTCATGAGATCCTGTTCAACTGGAGTAACCACGAAGGAAGAACAATGTGCCTCTATAAAAGTTAGGTTCTGCATTGTCCCTTACATAGCCTACTGATGAACGTGAGATGGCAAAGTCATCTTCATTAGGTGGAATTTAATAGTGAATCAAAGTTCTGGTGGAGAATAGACTGATCTAAACTTTAGCCTCCCTTGGGTCCTGCTGAAAGATTAGAGGGAAATAGTAGGGGCTTGAGTAAGTTGAATGTATCAGATTGTTTTTCACTAATAGTTCTCTTGTAAATCTCTGAGAACCACCCAGTTTAACCCTAAAAAACATAAAGAAGGAGAAGTAAAATGGAAAATCCAATAAATGAGATTGATTTCAGAGGTATGCTCAACAAGTCTTGTGATGCCCCTTGTAGTGACAGGCCACAGGTGCCCCAGAGTTTAGAGTTCATGCATTCTCATAAAATTTATCTTTCAGAAAGAAAACTGTCTTTCTCCTTGTTTGTAAGAACTCATATGGAATATAAAACCATATAGACAGCTGAAAAGATTCAGGGTTTTATAATTTAGCTTTTCTCTTCATTTTGTTCCATGGTCAGTAATTCTGAGACACAATTATTAAGCATTTCCTCAAGGGGGAAAAACTTGTACTAAAAAAAAAAAACTTTAATCCCAGAAAGGGTTAATGAGGGGGTAAAGGGGGCAGTCTTGGCAAAACCCAGCACCCAGCACCTGTACAGCAGGATCAGACACAGTTAACAAGGGGGGAAGAAAGGAGAAACAAATGTGTTAGGTGATCTTTACAGTCTGAAGAAATCTCTGTTGTACCACGAGGCATTTGCTCCTTGCCTTTTATTTCTAATTTCCTTTCAAAGAATTCGTTAAGTGAAAAGGGAGATGGTGGCTGCTCAGTATATCAAAGCTTAGTTATCAGCTGGCCAATTTCTGGAATCTTTATTGTTTTGTGGGGTGCCTTATGATGGGTTGTGTGGTAATACAGGGAAACCAAATTTAAATCAAAGAGATAGCCAATTAAGTGCTATGGAGTCAACAGAACTCGGAGAAAAAGAAATTGTCACTCTCTTGTGTAGAAATTAAAATTGATAGGAGTTCATGTGTCTAAGAAGATTTCTTCTCCCTTTTGTATGTGTGTGTGTGTGTGTGTGTGTGTGTGTGTGTGTGTGTGTGTGTGTAGGATGAACAAGAAATTGAAAGAAGGGGAAAAAATCAATAGTAAAAACTTGATTGAGATGAATTGACAGTATCACCAATGGACACAGTTCTCTCGTTAATGGAAAATACAAGTTTTTGTTACCTTTAGGAATAAAGAGTCTGTTTCCTTTCACATAATCTTTTGGGGGAGGAGAGCTCAGATAATTAGGCTACAAAACTGAAACACCAATTTTAAAGTCGAGCCATAAATCTAGGGAGCTATTTAAATGTCTGATTCTAGAATTTAGGCCATTTAGGATAAAGCAACCTGTAAGGCTTTATCCTTCATGGCCTGTAAGGGCCATGAACATGTGTAAATTAATGAGAGTGAGTGAGAAGTCACTTCCCCTGCGAAGAAGCAAGAAATATTATAGATCCATACATTCTCCATCTTCTAGGCATAAGGAATAAGGAATTATTTCTATTATTCCTTCTATTCTTCCCCCTTCCATTTTCAGCAATACTACTCCTTGCCTCTGCCTAAGTGCAAAAAATTAAGAATCTTGAAAGGCAAATAGATACGAGAGATATACCAAGGTACCGTATTATCTTTCAAACCAATTATCCATTCCTTTAACATGATCTTTAGTACAATCTCTTTTGTACTAGACAGATCAAACTAATAGTTTTTAGTGGTGTTATATCTAGTCTAAAATGAATATTTCTCTTTATGTGAGAGAGGTTCACAAGTTCTGGTAAGTTGAACCAAACTTCAAAGAATGGGCCCAGTGGCTAACAGCATCTGTGTCATCTGAGGACTAACCTATAAATTCTTCAGGCAAGCTAATTAACAGAATATTGACTCTAGTGATGAACATTTTGGCCTTTGCAACACATGGAAATTCGTTTTTCCATGCTGAGAGGTAGAATGATTATACCATTACATTTAGATTACCCATATTGATTAAGCTGGAGATGGCCTAGAAGAGGAAAACCAGGATGTTAAAGATCTCTGAGCCCTTACATGTGCTGATTGGTTGAAGAGATGGAATTGGTTGAAGAGATTCAGTCTGGAGAAAACTTTGGGAGAAACATGATAGTTCTCTTCAGATAACTGAAAATCTAACATATGGAAGAAGGATTAAACTTGCCATGTTTGTTTTATATGGGCAGATCCGGAAATAGTGGATGGAAGGTTCAGTGAGTCAAATTTAACTGTCATATTTAGAACAATTTCTTACCAATCCGAGATCTCTTAGGGCAGACTAAAACAGGTCTTATATCCCCCTCTCACTGGAGGCCTTCAGGCCTAACGAATCCTGGCTGGATAGTGGGGATTTCTCTGACATATGTCTTAGGCTTAGTAGCCACTGAGATCCCTTCCAACTCTCAAATTTTGTGATTCTGTGATGAAATTGTGAGTACTTAAAATATAAATCTATTTGCATAAGGTAAATACTGTATCTCCATAAAAATCAGCAAAAAGAGGTTAAAATGTATAGTTTAGATATAAAGGACAATATCATAAGTAAATTAAGGGAGCATGGGAAAATGTACTTGTCAGATCTATGGATAAGGGAAGAGTTTATAACCAACAAGAGATAGAGAAGATTATGGGAAGTAAAAAAGGTCATTCTGTTACATGAAATTAAAAAACTTTTGCACACACCCACAAAAAAACTAATGTAGCGAAAACAGAAGAAAAACAGGAAACTGGGAAAAAAATGTTTGCGGCAAACTTCTCTGAAAAAGGCCTGATTTCTCAGATATATAGGGAACTGAGCCAAATTTATAAAATTAAAAACCCTTCCCTAATTAATAAATGGTCAAAGGATGTGAGCAGACAATTTTCAGAAGAAGAAATCAAAACTACCAATAGTCACATGAAAAAATGTTCTAAATCACTACTAATTAGAGAAATGCAAATTAAAACAACTCTGAGATACCTTCTACCTTCAGATTGGCTAACATGACAGAAAAGGAAAATGACAAATGCTGGAGAGGATGTGGAAAAACTGGGGCACAGATACATTGTTGGTAGAGTTGTAAACTAGCCCGGCCATTCCTGAGAACAATTTGGAACTATGCCTGAAAGTCTATAAAACTGTGCATACTCTTTGACCCAGCAATACCACTACTAGTTCTGTATCCCGGGGAAATTTTTAACAAAGGGAAAAGGACCTATTTGTACCAAAGTATTTATAGCAGCTCTTTTTGTAGTAAAAAAAAAGACTTGGAAATCAAGGGGATGCCCATCAAGTGGGGAACAAGTTGCGGTATATGATTGTGATGGAATATTATTGTGCTATAAGAAATGGCAAGCAGAATGGTTTCAGAAAAACCTGAGAAGACTTATATGAACTAACACAAAGTGAAGCAAGCAGAACCAGGAGAACATTGTACACACTAACAGCAATATTGCAAGGATGATCAACTGTGAAAGACCCAGCTAGTCTGATCAAAACAATTTTCCAAGATAATTCCAAAGGATGTATGATGAAACACGCTATCTACATCAAGGTGGATAGAGAAAACTGATGAACTCTGAATGAATATGGAAGCATACTTTTTAACTTTATTTTTATTATTTTGTATTTGCAACATGGCTAATATGGAAAAATGTTTTACGTTTACATATATAATCGAAATCAAATTGCTTGCATTCTCAAGTGGGTATAGTGGGGGGAGGCATGGGAAGGAGGGAGAGAATTTGGAACTCAAATTTTTTAAATGATTGTTAAAAAAAACTTTTACATGTAATTGGGAAATATCTAACAAAATAAATGAAAAAATTTTTAAAAACAACATATTAACCGGATGAAAATTGTCAACTAAATATTAATAATGTACCAAAAGAGAGAGAGAAAACACCAACCTACAAGTGGAAGGGGATGGGGAGAGGGTATAATTTACTTTACTCCACAGCCACATTTTGTTCTTGTTCAGTCATTTTAATCGTGTCTCATTCTTCATGACCCCATTTAGGGTTTTCTTGACGAAGACACTGGAATAGTTTGCCATTTCCTTCTTTAGTTCATTTTGCAGATGAGGAAACTAAGGCAAACTGGGTTAGGTGACTTATCCAGGGTCACATAGCTAGTAAGTGTCTGGGGTCAGATTTGAACTCAGGAAGATGAGTCTTCCTGTCTCCAGACCTAGCTCTATCCACTTTACCACCTAGCCAAGCTACTGTGTCTAAATATATTTACAATACTTCAATTTACAGTTGAATGCAAGTTTCTTCAGGGAAGGGACCTATTGTTTCACTTTGCCTTTGTATCACCTCCACAGAGATAGCACAGCCCCTGGCCACACCTTAGGCCTTTAATAAATATTGATTCAATTGGCCTGAGTTGAAATGAACTAAATTGAATAATACTTCAAGCATTTGTGGGGTTTTTTGGTGAGGAGGCTCTTACTCCTTCCACACAGATAGGAACTCCTCTTTAACTTGGGTAGTTTGTCTTCAATAGTGGCCATAGCTGCAGAATTCATCACCCTGCCTGCCACCCTGTTCTCGAGCATCTCTAAATTTAGGCAAGCTGGTCTTTGGGTTACAGATATAGAATCCATGTGCTCCAAGCCTTTCTAGCTTGGGAGGACCTCAACATCACAGAATCCTGGACTTGGAATATGTTCCCAGCTGTAAGCTCTCTGCAAGTTTCTTAATCTCCCCTCGTTTTTTCTTCCAAATCATTGATAAAAATGTTAAGCAGCAAAAGGCCAGAGCTCTCAAAGTTACTCAGTGATCTGATATCATACCAGATGACTACTTTGACAATTCTTTGGGCCAAACCACTTTAGAATCTGTATTAGTATTATTTCCGGTATTCTTTCTTCAAATATAAAAAGGAAGATTTTGTCAAAAGTTTGACTTTGTTGGGATTTGTGCTTTTTTGGTCTAACTTTCAAGGACTTAAGTTCTCTGTGACTATCATGTCACATTGAGATCGTGGAATTCTAGGACCTTGAAGAGATGTGAGTCATGCAAATGTGGCCTGAGCATGCAGGGGTCTAAAAATGTTTTAGGTGCTTAAATCTCTCAAAATTTTTGTAATGTGTCTCACATTTTAAGTGTGTATTTTGAAAGAAAAGTTTAGTTGTTAATGAAAAATAAATTCAATTAAGATTAATTAAAGTTGGATGAATAAAGATCACGCCCTTTATAATTATTTAATGAATCTTTGCCTTAAAAAACATAAATTTCCCTTTGCACAGCTCCTAGAAAACTATTTCATGCTTGCCTATGATGTGAATATACAGTGTTCATATATTGTTAGGCCTAAGTATACCTTTCTGGTCCCACAAGGCAGATCTGGAAACATTGAGTTGAAGTTGCAGAGAGGAAAGTTCAGCCATAATGCTGGGAAAAACTTGTTATCAGTTAGAGCTTTCCATAGGTGGAATGGAAGGCTTATGTAAGGTGTAAGCCATTGCTGGAGGTCTTCAAGTAAAGGCTGAATGATGACAGAACAGCTTGGCCATTGTAGACCTCTCTAAATGTGATCATTCTGTAATAGTGTTCTGATGCTTCGCCACGGCATGCAGGGGACAGACATTGAGTTGGCAAAGTCTGTGTCTGACCACAAGCCCCAACATGGAAGACTTTGAGTCATGCCTAACAAAATATGGACAGACTAACTTATCACTACTAAAGTGCCACTTATCAGGTGATGTTTTGTTTTGTTTTTTCAGACTCAGTACTTCAGTGTAGACAATTTACAAAAGAGAAATGCTGAAATCTTACATCAGTGTGAGAAGTTCCAACCCTGGTGAAATCACGGATCCTTAAAGGATAGAGGTATGTAGAAATCACGGTTGTTGTTATTGTTTTAGTAATAGCTAATGTATATATACATATATATATATATATATCACTTTGAAGTTTACAAAGCACATTATGTATGTTGTCTTATATGGTTGTCATAAGCCTGTGGGTTAGGTGCTATTATGATCCCCATTTTACAGATGAGAAAACTGAGGCAAAGAAAAGTTAAGTGATTTGCCCAAGGTCACACAACTAGTAAGAATCTGAGGCAGAACTTGAATTCGAGTCTTTTTCATTCCAAGTCCAGTGCTTTATTCACTACACCATCTAGGTACCTTAATAGGACATAAAGTAGGCAAAATGTTCAGGCTTCTGAAACCAAGCATTTCAGTGATATGTTTACGTTTATCTTAGTTATAACTCAGCCAACTAGTCAGTCAACAAGCATTTATTAAACACTTACCATGTACTGTGTTAAGCGCTGGCCATACAAAAAAAAGGCAAAAAAAAAAAAAACAGTCCCTGCCCTCAAAGAGCTTCCATTCTATTTGCCCAGTAAATAACTATGTACATACATAATATGTACAGAGTAAATGGAAGCTAAGTTCAGATGGGGAGGAATTAGCTGGAGGAAGGACTGTCTGTATTAAATTGGAGGGGATAGGATTCTGGCTGGGAATGGCGCTCTGTGCGTGTGTGTGTGTGTGTGTGTGTGTGTGTGTGTGTGCGAGTGTGTGTTTCTGTGTCTTTGTGTGTGTATGTGTCTGTGTCTATGTTTGTGCCTCTGTATGTATTCCATTATTGATCACTCAGGAGGGGTTTAAATCCAGAAATCTCCTTATAGTGTGGTAAAAATATAATTGATAAAAAGTGTAATTGATGATATGTTCATTAGGGTAACATCAGTTCCTTCTTTGATTGTCTGGAACCCACAACCACAGACATCTGCTGATTCTGGAAGTGGTAGATGCTTACATTCAATGCTACTATGATATGCTGCACATAATTAAAAGATATAATCCCAGCATGCTGGGGAAAGCCAGGAAAGGAAGCATTGCCCCCAAAGGATGCCTGGCATCTTTAGTAGGAGAGTAAATCCCTGGAAAAAATCATGTTTGAATTCCTAAGGTGTTTTTACCTAGGAATTTGATATATGCTACACTGTAATGTTTTGAGTCTGTTTGGATACTTAGTGGCTGGTTCCCAGGATAACTTTTCATTCCTGCTGGTGTGAGTTACTGTTCCCACTTATTTTACCAAGCCCACCTGCACCGATTACCTTTCTTTGTGCACTAGTCCCCTCTCGCATGGATGTAGGGCTTGTCATCTCTAGCATCCGTTTTCCCACTAATCAACTCCATTCCCTACTAGACATAACTTGGAAACCATCCCAATTTCTCCCTTGCTTTTTTATGCCATCCTTGCAAGTATGTGTCTGAGTTCATGGGGAGGTCCCTGGATGAAAACCAGCTTCTTTGACCTTTGCTTCTGACTTTTCCCTTCCCTAACACACTCCTATCCTATATCACATACATTATTAAGAGCAATTATTTCATCCCCAGCTCCTTTTTGCATTTTTCAACCTACTGTCCTCTTATTTTTATTATACTTCTCCATAGTTACTAATGACTAACATCTGCAGAGTAAAAGCCCTAACCCTTGAGGCAGGTGTATCCTTACAGGTAGGTCATTCAAAGTCCATGCAAATTAGGGTAGTTCCTACAGCAGCAGAATTTCCTCTGGAGAAGCAGGTGTGGCTTAATTGCTCAGTTTGCAGAGTGGTTGTTGATGTTCTGAGGCTTCCTTCTCTCAATTCACCTTAACGATCATGTTATTGACACCAAAATTCACCAGAAGGGGCCACGGAATACTGTGCCCACTATTCTAATAAATGGGGCCTTGATCTAATAATTATTAACTCTCCCAGTTTCATGCAGCTTTCCTGCTGTCTGTCCTCTGAAAAAAGAATTAGGCTTAGGAAAGCTAAGAGAATTTGGAATGTAGATTATTTCATTGGTCAAAAAGAAAGCTAAATCAGAGCTAAATCCTAAATGAGTAATATGGTATGTGTACGTAGTGACATATGAAATGTTTAATTAAAAAAGATGAACATGTGGAGAGGGCCGCATAGCCTGAGTGCTCCATCAGGAATCTTGACATGTCAGAACAAAGTCAGGAATAACTCCAGTACATTGGGGTGAATCCCCTGTGGGGGACTTAAGGAAGGGCCAAGGGTGCTACATCATAGGAGGGGACCTCCAAACTGAAGAGATCACAGATCCATTGGAACATGTATTCGAGTATGAATTCTGCCTAACTTAAGGAAGGGATAAGGAATAGTATTAAATTGTTTTGTTTTTTTTTTCTTTATTTTTTGAAGGCAATCAGGATTAAGTGACTTGCCTAGGATCACACAACTAGTTTAAGTGTTCTGACTTCAGGGCCAGTGCTCTATCCACTGTACCACCTAGCTGCCCCAACAGAATTAAATTGTAGCAGAAAGTAACAGACGAACTTCCTGGCAGCAATAGTAATAAGACGCTAGAATGATGGGTTACCTTAAAAATTCAATTTAATGAGAGTTCATTAAGTGCCTACTATTTGCCAGGCCCTAGACTAAGTGCTACGGACTAAAAGATAAAACTAAAACAGTCATTGCCCTCTGGGAGCTTCAATTTTATTTGGAGAGTACAATGCAAACATAAAAAATTAATTTTTCAGGGAAAAAGCACAGGTCTAGCAATAAATTTCCATTTCGAGAAAGCCTATATAATAAATCCTACACATTGCGGTCAGAGCTGTCCATCTTTTCTTTACTTCCTTGTAGGTTTTATTTTGTGATCTTCTGCGTACCCCATTTAATTTCTTATGCCTTCCCATGATATATTGAAACCGCGACAGGGAAAGTTGCAATGTGGAAGGGATAACTGTATTTTGCAACAGCTATTCTACACAACTCTGAAAGCTGTAGAAAAGCCAATTACCACAGAGCTTGATACACAGTAAATACTGTTGAATTCAAACAAGAAAACGCTATTCTTTTCCTTTTAAAAGGCAAATTGATCATACCAGTTTTGTTTTACCCTGGGACCAATACATAGGACTAGACTATTTCACTGTCTTTTGATTTTTCAAATTTTTGAGAACTTTCCATTACCGTTTCCTCTCAATCTCAGTGATATGCTATAATCTATATCTATTTCTCTTTGGACTAATTCTAAATGATTTTGTTTCTGCTTTCTATACTTATCATAATAGGAACCATCAGAACCATCTCTAGGACCCAGCAAATTGTAGATCTTGGAACAGCAGCGGGATGAGTGCTTCTCTGGAATGTTGGAAAAGTATTGAACAGAAGACACAGATTAGATGAATGGTCTACCATTCCAACTCTGACAAATTATGTAGTAAAAGATTAAAATTTCTCAAATTATTTCAATAAACAAGCTTTAAAAATCTTTAAAGTAAGCCTCAGCCCATACTTCTCAAGTCACTGAAGCCCCTTTTCACTCTAGAGAAACATATCATGACGAATGGGTTTTCAGAACTATGCTTACCCATAACATATTGCTATTATCCTTTATAATTTCTCCATTTTTTTATCAGCTTATAACTTTTGTATCAGTCTTATTTTTAATTCATTTTTCTTTTAAAATGATAATATGCTATAAAATATAATTCTATTTTAAAATTATGATTTAAAATTATATATTCTATAATAGAGTTTGCTGTTTGTTCTTTTTTTGGCCAATTTTGCATTTTCCTGAAAAGGAGAGAAGAGACTTACTCTTTGTATTTTTGAATTTATTTTTGTTTTTGTTTTTAAAAAAACCCTAGGATTTAGGCCAAAAATTGCTATATGTATATATTAGTCCCTTTTCTTCATCCACTTTATTAGTGCTTTATTGACCTTTAAAAATTTATAAATGTAGATCATTTACTTTCCAATATAGTCCTGGGACTTAAAAGCAGTTTTCTTAGAAGCAGCATGACATAGCCACAAGAAATTTGGCCTTTGAGACAGAAAGACCTGGGTTCAGGTGCCTTCCTCTGACTTGCCTTACCTGTAAGATAGTAGGCAGTACCACTTAGTACTCCAAGTAAGCCTCTAAGACTGTATGTAAGTGGCAAAGCCAGTACCAATCATTGTTAGAAGGCGTTTCCTCTCTGGGAATTCCCTATATCAATGACATCACTATTTGAGTAAAGTAAAAAACACCTAAAGCTTGTGCTCTCTGAGAGAGAACAGGGAATTATTAGAAGGGGCCCACTGAGGATGAATTACGTGAACTTAATACAGAATAATAGTTACTCTTTAAAACATCAACAACAACAACAAAACCTTTTAATTCTGTACCTTCCTTGCTGAAATTCAAGGAATTTTAGACACAGAAGTAACTGTGGAGATCATCTAATGAAAGATTCTACTAGTTCTTAAATGCCTTAGAGGATATCTAATTTAACCTTTCAGCTAATTCTGGAACTTCTTTCCAACATCCCTGACAGATGGTCCTTCAGTCTCTGTTCCAACATGACAAATTATGCTATTTACCATTTTCAAGATCACCTATTTCACTTTGGAGCTATCTTCACTTAGCTTTATATGTCTCCAAGTTATATTCTTTCTCCTCGTCTTCATCCCAACAACCACCATAGTAAAAAATATAAGCTCTATAAGGGCAAAGTCTTTCATTTTAAAATTTGTATCTCTAAAACCTACCATAGTGCTAGGTACTTATTCGATGTTTGTTGAATTGAATCGAAATATGTGAGCTTGAGCAAATCACTAAATCTTTCTAAAGTCTGTTTCCACATCTGTAAAATGATAATAACATTTGCACTCTCAAGGGTCATTTAGTATAAAACTTTAAGCCCTGCATAAATATGTTATGATTTTTTTTTTTGTGAACCTAAGAGTTCATCAACACATGGAACTCCCAGTGAATAAACTCTCTTTCTCCCAATGTGGATCTGACGCTACCCTGTAACTTAGTCTCAGAAAGTTGACTAGGAGACATATAGGTTCAGGGGTGGGAAAGTGCAGCCCTGAAGCCACATAAGGATAACATTTGAGGATCTAGAGGGCCACATGTGGCCTTGAGGCCACAGGTTCCCCACACGGGGTTAAGTGACTTGCCAAGTTTCATATACCTAGTATGCATCAGTCAAGATTTGAACCTAAGTCTTCTTAACTCAAAGACCTACTCTCTTTTTGTTACTCTAAGCTTTTTCTCTATAATTATTATTATTTTGATTTGCTTCAGATCAGGCCTTATTCATCATTTAGATCCTTTGAACTCCAGTCAGTTTGACTGTGATAACAGCCTGTTCTTTAGACCTCGTTGATGCCTCATTTCCAATCTATTCATCTCGCCCCTAACGTTTTTCATTCCTTCAATACAATTTGCTAAGTGTAACGTGGATGTGTCCTGTAACCTCATTCTCTCTTTGTCCTATGGGTTAGCTCGTTCACCTAAACCCATACTCATATATTGGCAGGTTAGGAGAATTCCCATAAGGAGTAACTACAATGAGATGACTAACTTTCTCAGGGTTCAATGTGTGCTGGTATTATATTCCTATTACTGTACACCTTAACTCTGAAGTCCCCACTAGTGTAGTTCTCATTTAATCAATTAGATAAGATGAACTCCATTAACTCAATCAAAAATATTTATTGAACAGAAAGCAAAGAATGAAAAATAATAATGTAACATTCTACCCTTAAATCAAAAGTATGCCATCTCACTGATACATATGGGGAATAGTGTGCACAAACTTACAGAGCCATAACAAGGAAGAACGCGCAGAGGGAGCATGTGGCCAGGTCAGTACACAAGTTTGACCTCCTTTGTTCAACACAAGAACAGCCTGAAAAACAACTCACTGATGGGCAGAGCCACTCCTCTTCTGGGTCTCTTCATTGTCCTTTTGGTTGGGGTCAGTTCTCCAATGGTTGCTACACTGGAGACATCCTGAGGTATTGTTACACTCTTTCAACAAATGGAGAAAACCATATTTGGGAATTTGCAGTTTTCCTGGGTCAGCTTCTCTAGCTTTCCATCCGAGGTAATATCATGCTCTTTCAGAAGGAATACTAAGCTTAGGATCTGCAGAGTTTTATGCTGCTTCCTGACCCCACCCTCAGCTTTATCTATTATTGTGAGTATATTTGTGAATCTACCAAACTGCACTATTTGATATTGTTAAATGTCTAGCTGAAATCCTGATATGCTTTATCTATAGAATTTTTCTGATCTGCCAGTCTAGTAGCATTCTTTTTCTTTAATATTTTCTTTATGCTCTTTTCTTTTTATAACATCATTGTCACCTTTAACTCCCTTCCACCTTTTAATGTTACCCTTTTACCACATAAGTATAGTATTGGCCATAGCTGAGCATGTATACCTCATTTCATACCCATTGTCCACCATCTCTTTGCCAAGAGATAGAAAGCGTATGTCACTGACATTCTGTCATTGACAAGTCCATTGAAGTTATGATTGGTCATTAATTGGTCAGAGTTCTATTGTTTTCCTTTATGCTATTACAGTAATCATTTAAATTGTTCTGCTGATTCTACTACTTACTTTCTCTGCATGAGTTCATACAAGCCTTCCCAGTTTTCTCTGAATTCTTAATATTTCTTATTTCTTATAGTGAAAAAGAGAGAGAGAAAAAGGGAAGAAAGGAAGTAATGAAAAAATGAAGGAAGGAAGGAAGGAAGGAAGGAAGGAAGGAAGGAAGGAAGGAA
>NW_020954599.1:5412325-5571203 GCF_900497805.2 Vombatus ursinus | reverse complement strand
GAAGGAAGGAAGGAAGGAAGGAAGGAAGGAAGGAAGGAAGGAAGGAAGGAAGGAAGGAAGGAAGGAAGGAAGGAAAGAAAGCAGGAAGGAAGGAAGAGGGGAAGAATAGAATTCTTGTATCACATAATAGTTGTCAAGCAAAACAAATTCCCACATTGACCACATCCAAAAATGTTTGTTCTGTTTATTGGGCCATCATCTCTGTAATAAGTATTCTTCATCAGTCCTCTGGAATAATGTTTGAATATTTTATTTATCATAGTCCTTAAATTTTCAGATTTGTTTTTTTACAGTATTGATATTATAATATAAATTATTCTCCTGGTTCCAGTCACTTCACTCTGCATCATTTCAGACAGGTCTTCTCAGGCCTCTCTGAAACCATCTCTTTCTTCATTTATTATAGCACAAAAGTATTCTATTATATTTGCATATCATAATTTGTGTAGCCATTTCCCAGTTGATGCATGCCATATTAGTTTCCAGTTCTTTGCCACCACAAAAAGAGCTGCTACAAATATTTTGGTACATATGAGACATTTTCCTCTTTATTTTTTTAGGGGCATATGCCTAGTTGTGGTATTGCTGGGTCAAAAAACATGCACCATTTGGGGGCATAATTCCAAATTGCTTTCCAGAATAGTTAGACCAAGTCATACCTCCACCAACAGTGTATCAATGTGCTCTATCCCCACACTCCCTCCCACACTTATCATTCTCTTTTTTTGTGTCAGTTTTGCCAATCTGATGGCTATGAGATGGACAGTTACTTTAATTTGACATATTCTAATTATTGAGTGACTTGGGGAACTATTTCATCTGGCTATAGATAGTTGGGGTCCCTGCTCTTAAGAACTGCCTGTTCATATCCTTTGTCAAAGGAGTGATTCATTCTTTTTTATTTTTTTGTGAGGCTATTGGGGTTAAGTGACTTGCCCAGAGTCACACAGCTAGAGGGTGTTATGTGTCTGAGGCCAGATTTGAACTCAGGTCCTCCTGACTCCAGGGCTGGTGCTCTACCCACTGTACCACCTAGCTACCGCAAGTGATTCATTCTTATAAATTTGAATCAGTTCCTTAAATATCTTGGAAATGAAACCTTTATCAGAGAAGCTTGCTGCAAAGATGTTTTTTCAGAGTTAAGTGTTTTTCTTCTAATCTTAGTTATATTAGATTTATTTATGCAAAAAATTAATTGTACTAATCAAAATTATCCATTTTATCTTCCATTATCCTTTCCTCTCTTTATCCCCTTTTCCAGATAGGTGACACAGTGAATATAGACAGACACAGAGTAGTGAACATAGCACTGGGCTGGCATCAGGAAATTCAAATCCAATCTCACATACTTCTGTGTGACCCTGAGCAAGTCACTTACCCTCTGTCTGCCTCAGTCTCCTCAAATATAAAATTCAATAATAATAACACCTACTTCACAGGAATCTGTGAAGATCAAATTAGCTAATATTTGTAAAGTGCTCAGCACAGTTCCTGGGACATAGTAGGTACTTAATAAATGTTTCTTCTTTTCCCCCATTGCTGCCCTCTCATTCTCCCATTTTTGTAAAGAATCCATGAGGAGTTTTCTTTTCTTATTTTTGTAGAGGCAGCGAGATGGAATAGTGGATAGAGTGCTAGGCCTGGAGTCAGGCTTTAGATACTTATTAACTGTGTGACTCTAGGTAAGTCACTTAATCTTTGTCTCAGTTTCCTCATCTGTAAAATGGGGATAATAACAGCACTTACCTCACAGGATTGTTGTGGGGACCACATGAGATAATATTTGGAAAGCACTTAGCATAGTGCCTGGCACATAGGAGGCACTTTTAATAAATACTTGTTTTCTTCTTTTCTTCCTTCTATAGATATGAAAGATAATTTCTTCCTTGCTTCCCTGATTTATGATGTGAACTTCTCTATTTAGGTCATGTATTTATTTAGATATTTTCTTGGTGTGGAGCGTGAGATGTTTGCTAAATTTAATTTCTGCCATATTGTTGTACTATTTTCTCAGGACTTTTAAATCAAAGAATGAGTTCACACCCTGGGGTCTTTGAATTTATCCAACGCTAGATTACTAGGTCTGTTTGCTTTTATGTGTTGCATACTTAATCACTGATTGATGTGTCTATTTTTTAACCAGCACCAAATCGCTTTAATAATCGCTACTTTGTAATATTTTGAGATCCGGTACTGACGGTCACCTTTTTTCTACTTTTTTCATTATTTGCCTTGAGATTCATGAGCTTTTGTGCCTCCAGATGAATCATTTTTTTCTAGTTCCAGAAAGCAATCCTTTGGTAGCGTGATTGGTATAGAGCTGAATAAGTGAATTAATTTAGGTAGTTTGGGCATTTTTATTATATTGACTTGGCCTACTCATGAGCAATTAATATTTCTCCAATTATTTAGATCAACCTTTATTTTTAATTTATGGAATAAAACAAGCATTTCTATAACATAGTAAAATAAAAAGATGATTGCACATGAAACTGAAAATTTATTATGTACAACTTGTTATTCCTTTTAAATATATAATAAAGTTATCATGTAAATTTCTTTTTTCCCTTCCCTTCCTTCCCCCCTCTAGAGATGGCTACATTAGACACAAATAGGTGTGTGTGTATGTACATATAGATATATATATATATATACACACACACACATATATATATACCTATGTACACCTATATGTACATATACACACATACATACATGCATATATATACACACATATATTATATATGTATGTGTGCATGTATATATGTGAATGCATCTATATGTGTATATATTTGTAAAACTATTTTCTATACATACTTCTATTTATCAGTTTTTTCTCTGGATGCAGATAGCATCTTTATTCATATATCCTTTATAGTTAATTTGGATATTTATAATAGTCAAAATTACTTATTCACCCAAAGTCATTCTTGAAGCAGTATTGCTGTTACTGTATACAATGTTCTCTTGATTCTGCTCATTTTGTTCTTCATTATTTCATGCAAGTCTTCTCATGTTTTTCTAAGATCATTGAGCTCATCATTTCTTATATCACAGTAGTATTCCATCACAATCACATACCATGACTTGTTCAGCCATTCCCCAATTGATGGGCATCCCTGCAATTTCCAGTTCTTTGCCACCACAAAGAGAACTGCTGTCAATCTTTATTTCTATAAACAGTTGTTTCATAGTTATATTCATATAGTTCTTGCTTGTATCATGGCAGATAGACTCCTAAGTATTTTGTAAATTCTATAAACTTTGCATAATCTAAATTATATATAGGATATATATTATAATACAGAAATAAAATAAATATATAAATTATATATAAATTAATACAAATTTATAAATTATAAAGTTATAAATAAATTTCTAAATATAAACTATTTTAGATGGAATTTCTCTACCTCTTCCTTCTGGGTTTCATTGGTATTATACAGAAATGCTGATGATTCATGTGGATTGTTTATCCTGCAATTTGCTTCCTCCTCCTCCATCATCTTCATTCTTCTGCAGTCCTCTTCAGGTTCTTATTTGTTCATCTTCTTCTTTCAAAACAAGTCCTCCTTCAGATTGAGCCCTTCCTCTCAGTAAGTTCATCTTATTCTTCTTCAGCTTTTTCTTCCTTCAAGATCTCCCAGTTTTCTCTTTTTTAAATTCTTCATAAGCCTATGTTTCTCCAAATCACTTTCACAATTTCTTTCTCCTTATTTAGCTTACATCAAATGTGTCTATAGAGTCAGACGATCATATTGTTAGAGAAAATATGAAAATCAACATCAAATTAGTGGATAAAGCGCTGGGCCTAAAGCCAGGAAGACCTGAGTGAAATATGGTCTCAGACACTTACTAGCTATGTGACCCTGGGCAAGTCACTTAACCCTGTTTGTCTCAGCTTCCCCATCTGTAAAATAAGCTGGAGAAGGAAATGGCAAACCAGTCCAGTATCTTTGCCAAGAAAACCCTAAATGGAGTCATGAAGAGTTGGATATGAGTGAGCAATAACATAAGAGAAAGACAATGTATAGAATTGTAGCAGTTTCAGCCTGACCTGATCAAATGAACTATTGATGAAGAAAGCGGGGAGGGGGGTGGAGAGAGAGAGAGAGAGAGAGAGAGAGAGAGAGAGAGAGAGAGAGGGAGAGAGAGAAGGAGGGAGGGAGAAAGTGCATCAAAGAGACAGACACAGAGACAGAGAGAGGAGAGAGAAGTCAAAAAAAGTGATATTGATTTCATTATAGTCTGCAAAAACTTTTACTGAGGTAAAATAGTTACCACAATGAGGTGGCCAAAACAGTACAGAAACTAACTTAGCCAACAAATACTTGGTTTCCTTGAAAAGCAGAGGGATAACCAAGATTATTATTGATATCAGATACAAACTCATTTGTAAAACCCTATAGAGGAGGATATAAGAATATTGCAAAATATCATAAAATTGTAAGCAATAAAATTCTAAAGCAATTGAAAGCAATAAAAAAAGTCTACAGAAAACTTGCCATGAGATTCAAAATAAATGGAAAATGGAATAGATTTGTCAACCTTTCTATAACAATCGATTTTTATCATTAATGAAACTATAAATATCACATTGGGACCATGACTCTTCAAAACAACAAGAATTATATAAGAAAGATGAAATGGCATTTAAATAGAAAAATTTAAGGAGTGGTTGGATTTGAAATATATTCACACTGAAGAAATCTATGCTAAGGGTATTGAGGAATTGTTTTATAAGCTATTTCATGGAGAGAAAGATACTAAAAGAATATCAAGGGGAATCACAGATGATACTATTACCTTCAAAGGTGATCAGAAAGACATCAAAATTATCAACTCATGCCCTCTCTCATCTTTATGATTCACATGATTTAATACTCAAAGGTTCACATACATTGACAGTTAAATTGGTAAAAATAGAAGGGAATCTTTGCAAATGTATTCTGCAACAGATTTGTAGTCACATAATTGGCTGAAAAGTAAAAATGACGAGATTCTGTTGTTTTTGTTTCTTGACTACAAAAAAGCATTTGATTTAAAACAGTAAAATATGCTTTAAAAGCCCTCCTTCAACAAGTAATCTCAGATTGATAGGTAGGTAGATAGATAGACAGATAGATATATATGTGTATATATATATAATATATATATACATATGTGTGTATGTGTGTATATACATACACACACACATATACATGTGTATATGTGTATTATGTAAAATGTATAGAATTAATTAATAAATGCAGCCGCAGAGATAACTCTATTCAATAACTATTTGATTATTAAAATTAAGTGAGGCATAAAAGGTACACATGCTTACCATCATTATACACCACTGTTATGTGGAAAATTCTGCAGAGAATTCAAATGGAAGAAGAATTCCATGTAAGTGGAGAGATCCTTCAGATGTTTCTGCTTGAATATTATTTTGTGCTGTTTTTAATAAATGCCTGCCTATTGATTGACTCATCCTTTGTGCCTGTCATTTTAAGTTATAAGTTTAGCAGAGAGCCCCTTACGTAGCCCCATTTTTTTTTCTTTTTTGTTATCACTTGTAATTATGCTAACAGAATTTCATTTTGAGTTTCTCCCATTCCTCCTGGTTGATCCTTAGAATTTCTGATGAGATTGTGCTTATCTTTCCTCTGGCTCTCTTTTTTGAACCCTTTATGGAAGATTAACTGAAAGACCCAAAGCAGATTGATCTAGTCCTTAAAACCAATGCCTGAAACAGGAATATCTCAGGGCAGCTAGGTGGCACCGTAGATAGAGCACTGGCCCTGGATTCAGGAGGACCTGAGTTCAAATCCAGCCTCAGACGCATAACACTTACTGGCTGTGTGACCTTGGGCGAGTCACTTAACCCTATTGCCTAGACCAAAAAACAAAAAAAAGAAACAGGAGTATCTTCACAATATTTCTGGTAAAGAGCAATCCAGATTTTACTTCCTGAAAACTAAATACAGATATGTTGTTGTTGCTTAGTTGTTCAGTTGTGTTTGATTCTTTGTGACCCTATGAGGTTCGGCTTCTTAGATTTCATTGATGTCTCATTGCCGACATATTCCTCTTGTGTCTGGCATCGTTCATGCCCTGCACCCCGTTTGCAAAGTGTAGCATGGACATTGCACCTGTAACCTTTTCTCTCCTCTCTGGGTCAAGTTCATTCACCCTATCTGCATTTGAACTTGACAGTAAAACAAAAATCTGTGGGAACTTCAATGTGCCTTTTTCAGACTTAAATCTAACAGAAAAAAGTCCTTAAGCATCAGAACAGAATATTAGAAAATTTAAATATGATAGATCTTTGACAATTAGTGAATAATGAAAGAGGCAGCATGAAGTAGACAGAGAGCAGATCTGCATTATCTTACATTTCTATTTTTTTTTCAATTCTTTGGTTTTCTTCTAATAATTTTCACTGTCTCATGGGGTCATTGATTTCTGTTTGGTCTACTCTAGTAATCAAGGATTCCATTTCTTGGGGAAGCAAAAAAATCAAACAGTACAATAGGATATTCATGAACTATAACCATGTAAGAGCAAAAGTGTATGGGAATGAATAAAAGAATAATTTTGATGAATTCTAGGTGAACGTAAGCTCCAGAAATCAAAGACGTTCTCACTTTTATATTTTTACCCCCAATGTCTAGCATGTAGTATAGGCATTTAATAAATGTTTGTTGGTTGATAGGTTGACAATGGCTTAAAAATATTTTAAAGTAATGGCATTTTATATGTCAAAATCTTTAAATTTAAGTCAATCAACATTTAGTGAATTGAGCTTCATTTGTTTTCATGCAAATAGCTACGAAGCAAGTTGAATTATTGTTAAGTTTCTGATAAGTTTTTAAAGCAATTTACATACATTACCTCTGATTCTCAACATGATTCTGTGACATAGACATTAACTGCTAGAATTTTTGTCCTCATTTTATAGATGAAAAAGTAAATTCAAAGATGCCAAATAACCTGTCCAATGTTGCACCATGAAGAGTTTGTAGAACCAGGCCTTGATCTTTGGAGTTTTTCCGATGCCACATCCCTGATCTTTCCTGGAAATTAAAAAAAAAAAGTTGTTTTTTTTTTTAAATGACAACATTGGCTGGTTTTATTGTAATTGGTCCCATTCTGATAAAATCCCAGTGCATGAACATTGCCTAGTCTTGTAATCTTAAAGGTTGACAATGTGCTGGACTCATTGTAGTGCTTTTATTGCAGTCATGAAGGACAAAGGAAGGAGCCAGCTATAGGGTGTTTTGGGTTTGGGGGGTTTTTTGGGAGGGTAAGGAAACACCATACTTGTGATTTCACTGGTCTAAGAAACTCTTGGGAAATTTTCTCACTGATATACACCAGTGCTTCTCTGGAGTGTTAGATGGTGCAATCTATAGAGTGCTGGGCCTGGAATCAGAAAGCCCTGTGTTCAAATATACTTATTAGCTATGTGTCATTGAGTAAGTCACTTAATCTCTGCCTTAGTTTCCTCAGTTGTAAAATGGAGAGAAAACAAGAGCACGTACCTCACAGGGCTGTTGTGAAGATCAAATGAAATAATCTTTATAAAGTGCTTAGCGATATGCTTGGCACACAGTAGGTGCTTAATAAATACTCCCTTTCCTGCTTTCCCCTTCACTTATTCTCTGCAACATAATGACTTATCCATGTTAATACAGGTAATATTGTCAAGAGTAGTATGTGAACCCAAGTCTTCTTCACTCTGAGGCCAAAGGTCTGTCTGTCCAGCACAAGTACACAAATACTTTGATCCTTGTTTTCCAGATGATGGGGTTCAGAGAATTTAAGTAACTTGCTTAGGATCATACATAGTATCAGTCAGAGCCAGAATGTGCACTCAAACCTTGTAGGTAGGGTACAGCAGATAGAGTTCTAGACTTGGAATCTGGAAGACCTGAGTTCAAATCCTGTCTCAAACATTAACTAACCTTGGGTGAGTCACTTAGTCTCAGTTTCCTTATATGTAAAAAGGGGGCTAATAATAGTATCTACCTTATAGGGTTGTAAATAATATTTAAATATTATTAACTGCTAAATTAAATATTAGATAATATTTGTAAAGTGCTCTACAAACCTTAAAATGCTATGTAAACGCTAGCTATCGTTATTGTTATTCCTTGTCCATGTCCTTTATTCCATGTGTTCCACTTTATCATGTTGTTTCCCATTTAAAAAAAAAAATCTCATTAATTGGAGCTTACTAGTTACTAGATCTTCAGTGAATTAAAGTTTTACTACCAGTCAAAATTTCAGAAGCCAGAAATGAGGGGACTAGATTCCTGGCTGCTAAAATCCTGGTAAGATTATAACAAAAATATCCTACCAACACTAACCAAAAAGTAGGAAAAGGATTATTCTTCAGACCAGCAGGTGATGATATTTCCGAAGAAATAAAAACTGACATTAAACTTTATTGCTTTTTCCTGGGTAGCCATTAAAATTAATATAATTTCCTCCAGAACGGAACACAAGCCATTAAATATTGGAGCAGGTCTAGACTAAAGGATTAATTGTCTTTCAACAGTGATAGCTGTTTAATGTGGTTACTCATTCAGTGTTATTTGGTATAACTTCCATTAAACTGGCAGGTAACAGGTGTTGGTTATATAATCTCTGGTGGCCTAAAAGCAAACATTCCTCTTTTGTTTTACAGTTCTGCCAAGGAGTGCCCTTGTTAGATGTACCTCTTCACGCCCCTAAAACTTTGAGGGTCAAAAGGTCTTATATCATTTCCTGTTTTTATATTTGTGCAACAATTATAACACCAAACAACATAAGCAACCTTTGGTGTTCTGTTGGTCCTTTGAGGCTAGACCTAAATGCAGGCATGTGAGCAGCTATTCAATGTTATGCCCCACCTTGGCCATATTTTTCTATCTATCTGTCTGTCTATGTATCTACCTATCTATTCATCTGTCTATCCATCCATCGATCCATCCATCCATCCATCCATTCATCCATCCATCTATCTATCTATTTATCTATTCTATCTATCAATCAATCACTATAGGATCAAGTCCTAGACATGTTTCTTAATTGTGTGACATTGGGCTTTCACCTTCTGGAATCACAATTTCCTTGTCTGTAAAATGAGGATATTGAGAGAGACAGCCTGGCATAGGGGAAAGTGCTCTAAGAAAGCAGACCCAGGTTCAAATCCTGTTTCTGCTTCTTATTTCCATCTCTATATATAGTCTAACAATCCTTTAAACTTAGGTTGGTCAAAGGGGAAATGGGTAAGAATCTCCAGCTATGAAACCTGAGAATTCTCTGAAAACAAGAAGGTATGTTGAATATATTAAAAAATCATCTGCATATATATATGTATATTTAAACTGGTAAAAAAATTCTTTAAGATTTTAAAGAGTGATCATTAAACAATAAGAATTTATATAAAATGCATAGTATTTACTTTAGACAAAGTTACTAAAGGGAACATGCAGTGTTAGTATACCAGTAAGTATATAATTAATAAAGACTATTTTTAGGGCTAAAAAGTTTACTAGATATAAATCAGCACCCTATCTTTTGAATTCTTCCATATGAAAAATGTGTTGTGTAAAGATGGTCGCAGAACCAAAATAATAGTTTAAAATGTTTCAAACAAGACAGTCTCTTGAATAAAAGCAAGATAGCTGAAATACTTACGGATCAGAAAACTTGATTTCAAATGTAATAGTCTTGTCAAAAGAGCAAATTGAAAAGGAGTTTAGGACAACGACAGTCAAATATGCTGGCAGACAAGATCAAACGTAGTTTGGCTAACCTGATTTTTTTCAACTCTTTTCAAAAAATATTTGTTGTTCCAAGGGATGATTCTCTAGTTTGGGAAGTGTGAAGGGATATTTTTAGGAATGAAACCATACAGTAAAACCTTACAATAAAAATAAAAATAAGAAAAATATTTAAATATTTTTAAAAAGCATAAAAAACACCCACACCCCAAAGAAAAGGAATTTAGAAACTCAGATTGAAAATGAAAATCAACAAAAAATGTGTCCTGACCGCAGATACAAAATCATAAATCCAGGAACAATCTGATTTATTACAAAACTTTGCAATATGGCACCAATAAAACAATTCTCTATCAATGTGGATAAACTCTAGGACTCCCCCCACCCACCCACCTAATGCCATGTGTAAACAGGCAGTTCCATGCACCTGCTGTGGGAGGGTTTTCATCACCAGCTCCAAAGACTCACGTACTAAAAATTCTTGTTGATAATGTGAACTTAGATACTCAAGAGCCCTTTGATGATTAGTCATCTTTGCAGGTAGATTTGGGAGAGCAAGAAACAACAAAAGCAACAGCTAAAAACAAAACAGCTAAAGACATACTGGTGGCTAACATGCTGGCCTTGGATCATGCTGAAAAGCTATCATTTTATATTAGCAAGTTATATATAACAAAAATCAATTATCATAGCCTAATAGAGAAATCGCCAGTTTTGTTGTAAGTAGGCATAGATTTAAGTTTGCTTGTTTGTTTGTTTTTTCTTCCATTCGCAGCTGTGTGAGCTTGGGAAAAATCACTTGATTTCATGGGGCATCAGTGTTCTTATCTGTGAAATGGGGTGAATAACATTTCACACCAAGTAGGTCAACCAGTTCTTGTGAGGAGAACACTTAAAGTACTAGCAATGTAAGCTATTTTTAAGTGATGGTATTTCTTCACAGATAACATTCCATCTCCCTTATCCCTTCTTCACACCTGGAATGCACCTACCCCTCATCACCTCTTGTTCTTCCTTCCAAGCTCAGGTCAAGAATCATCTCTTATGTTGCTATTTTTTTTCTTCTGTTGTGTTTTGTTTCCTCTTTCTGGTGGTTTCTCCTATTGGTTCTAATTCTTCCTCACAATATCACTAATGTGAAAATATGTTTGATAGGAATGTATATGTATAGCCTATATCAGATTGCCCACCATCTTGGGAAGGGAGATGGGAAGGGAGGGGGAGAAAAATGTAAAACTTAAAAGCTTATGGAAGTGATTGTTGATAAATCAAAATAAACTAATTTAAAAAATAATTATCACTTATAGCAGATCTTTCTTGATCAGCATGACACAAGAGTTAGAAAACCTGGGTTTAAATCCTATATCTGACACAGGTCACCCTCCTAGTCCTCATGTATAAAATGAGAGTGTTGGGTGAGATACACCCTGAGGGCTTTTCCATCTCTACCTTTATGATCTTCTGATCCCTCCAGCTACTAACCAAAAATTTATTTGTATTTGTACATACAAGTGTCACCTGGCCTTGTCTGGGCATGTCTAGATCCCCTAAAATGGAGGCACTCTTCATCCCTTACCATGGAGGTAAACGTAGCCTCCTTTGATTGGCCTCATAACTGGAATAGGCGACATTTTACAAATTGGTTCTTTCCACCTCTGCTCTTTCCTGCTGCAGATTTTTTTCAACTCTGTCCAGAGGTTGAAGATTACAGTTCATTCTTCATGAACTGAGCTGGTACAAGGGGAAGGACTTTCTTTCCCTTCCTCTTTCACCGTGGAAGGGGGTGGTAAGGGCATCTCCAGGTGTCCTGATCTATATCTTGCCATTGGATCCAGATGGCTCTGGAGGAGAAAGTGGGGCTGGTGACTTTGCACAGCCCTGCCTCACTTAAATCCAATTCACTTGCAAGGCATGGTATCACCTCCCTGATGTCATGGTCCTCTTCAAGAATGAAGGACAAAGAATAGCTATAAGTAATGGAGGTGAGGGGAGGGGAGAAGGGGAGCTGTTTCATTTGTCCTTCTCAGTTTCAGGGGCCAGGGGTAATTCCCTAACCGTGGAGACCTTGGAGCCATGCTTCAAGGAAGGAAGGCTGAAGAAGTCAGGATGCATGAGGCTCAAGGCTGAGGGGGTTTGGGACGTGGAACTGAGACTATGGTCTCTATAGGAACTGAGATACATAGTGAACCTGATCTCTTTCCACCAAGGCTGTGTGTGTGGTGAGGAGGATTAAGCTTCTCACATGCTGGGGAGTAAGTTTAAATATTGGTGATTGTACCTGTTGAAGTAAATATTCCTTTATAAAAAGCAGCTAGCTGGCACAGTGGATAGAGCACAGGACCTGGAGTCAGGAAGACCTGACTTCAAATCCAGCCTCAGATACTAGCTGTGTGACCCTGGGCAAGTGACCCTGTTTGCCTCAGTTTCCTCCTCTGTAAAATGAACTAGAGAAGGAAATGGCAAACCATTCCAGTATCTTTACCAAAAAAAACCAAAACAAAACAAAACACAAATGGGGTGACAAAGAGTCAAACACGACAAAATGAATCCAACAGTTGGTGGCTAAATGGAATTGAGATGCAGGAGACCCACCTGAACACTTGGGGGAACATCATAGGTGGGGGATGGAACCATTATGTAGAGAACCATAGGTATCCCATAATTCCCTTTAAGGATATTGGAGCAGGGAGGAGAAATGGCCTTCAGGCCATTCACAACCTGGCTTTCAGGAGGGTGGGGGGGGTGGGGCCAGGGCAGTAAGTCTTATAATTATATATGCCCATCTTATCTCCCCCAATAGAATGTAAGCTCCTTAAGAGCAGAGACTTTCATTGTTATCTTTGTGCCTCTAATGCTTAGCACGATGCCCAGTCTATGAAAGGCATTAAATAAATGCTTGTTGATAGAGTGATTGATTTGAAACAGTAAAACAGGCATTTGATCAAAATTCTCTAGAGTACAAGTATAGGAACATTTCAATATGATTGAGACTAATGCTATAATAGATAATTAAATTAATACAACTACATTTTAAATTAGAATTGATGGAAAAATTATAAGTGGATAGAAGAAAATTAAAGCATAATACTATAGCCAAGCAGTTGAAATTTCAATTCTGTATTTGACATAGAGGAACCTGAAAAAGCATTCCAAAACATTTCATAGAAAGGCACAATGAATGTCATTTTGTCTTAGTGCTGGAAAAGTTGAATAACCTGGTACTTTTGTTGGCGCGAATATTCCCTTTCTTGCTATAGGTCATAAAGCCAGTAGATGGTTTGTGAGAGCTGTTATGGCCAAAAAAAGAGAGAATTTTTTTAATGCACTAGTGATAGTGGCCATTATAATAACTCAGCGTGTAAGCCACTTAATCAGATAGTTACACTGATATAATATTTTGTTCCTCTCCTGATATGAACTTAAGAAAATAAGGGGAAAAAAATGATGTACTAAGGCTATCACACGGTTGTGGAGCATTGCTTAAAGTGTTAACCCAAATGACACAAAACTATTGTCATTTTTTCTGGTCTTTTACTCTTTGGGGAGTGTTTCCCTTTTAATTTATTGTTCTGTGTTCTAAAAAGTGGAGAGAGATCACAAACAATGTTTTTAAAGCATATTAAATATAACTTATGGTAAATTAGTAACACCTCTTGAAAAACCTTGCTGTGAGTTCTCCCAGGGGTGCTTCCTTTGGGGAAGGATAACTCAATTGTGTTGATTTAAAGGTTCTGTCTAGTTCTTTTAAACATTCCTTTGATGTTGTATTGCTGTGCTTGTAATAGACTGTTATTGCCCTATATTGAGTTTGCAGAGTGAAGGTAAATCTTCTGTGATGTGATTGTCCTACCACAAACTCAATATTGCTCAAAGAACCTTTTGTAACTCTCCAGCTACATGGCCTCAGAACAGGGCATATTTTCATTTTTACCTTTTTAAATTCGTATTCTTTGTTCTGAAATCGAAACGGAGGACTTTACACGCAATCTCGGCACTTGTTCTATGAAGTGATAAGCTGTAAGCGGAGAGAACATTGTCAGGTGTTTTTCTTCTCTCTTTCTAAAATTGTTGATTTTGTTGATCTCTTTTTCATTATGTTCCAGGAGGCCCTCTGCTATATCACTTCAAAAAAAAAAATACACAACAATATCGTGGAAAACTCAAGTCCAAGTTTACGGAAGCAAATCATCTTGGATGAACAAACAAAACTATCAGAAGAGTTTGACCCTGCCTTCAAACTTAGAAATGAGAGGCCTCCACGGCAGTTCTGCACACACGACTACACAGCCAAGACCATTGGTAATTTACCTTTACAATGGCTATGTTTGATTCAGGGCAGAAACTTAATAGAATCATTTAAATAATGGTTTGTTTTGTTCCTTTGTCAAATCTGTTGCCACTCTCCAAAATTAAAATACCGCTTTCCACCGAAGCGGCCGTCAGCCTGCACAGTTAATTAAGCATGATCAAGTCAGGCAGTCTTCCACTGGATCATTTATCTGGAGCTGGAAGATTCCCCAGAGGTCATCTAGTTCATGCTCTTCCTTATAAATTGAAGAAGCTGAAGGTCAGGGAGGTGAAGGGTCAAACAGGAAGTAAACGTCAGTGGTGAGATTTGACCCCAGGTCCTCCGACTCCAAAGCCAGTGGTCTTCCCATTGTAACACATACCATAAAAAAAACTCAAGTGAGGGGCAGCTAGGTGGCGCAGTGGATAGAGCACCGGCCCTGAAGTCAGGAGGACCTGAGTTCAAATCCGGCCTCAGACCAAACACTTGACACATACTAGCTGTGTGACCCTGGACAAGTCACTTAACCCCATTGCCTAGACCAAAAAACAAAAAAAGAAATAGAAACAAAATTGCCAATATAAAAAATGAAAAAGACTTCATAACAAATGAAGAAATAAAGGGAATTACTAAATGTTTTGCCAAACTATATGTGAACAAAATGGATAACAAATGAAATGAATGAATATTAATAAAAATATAAACTACCCAAAACTAACAGTACAAGAAATAGAGAACTTAACCCAACCCCCCCCAAAAATTGAACAATAGCTAGCACATATATATTATTTATGTGCTTATAATATATACACATATACATACACACACATATACACACATATGGCATATATAGCTGTAACACAATGGAGCTTTTACAAAGAAATATTTACTTCAGAAATTATGTCACAAATATACAAAGACACTCCCCCCACTACATGGAAGGCATAATTCCTCTCCTCTACCATCTTAGTCTCAAGCGATGGAGAAGGGGATTAAGTTCATAATTTAGCTCAGCTCGCTTGGAGACTAGTCACCTGAAACTGAGTACAAATAACACAAAACTGAAACTTCCAGGCCCATTTCTCAGAGCTGGAGTGAAAGAGGGAAAACAAGGGAAGGCTAAGTCCCTTTCCTGGTGTCCATGCTGGGCACCATCTAGGCCAACAACTGAAAAGATGACTTTGTGTCTTTAAAGCTGGTAAGACAAAGTCATCTTTTCAGTAGGCACCATATAATGCTAGCCAATGTTATTATTAATTACTGCCTCTGGAGACAGATCCTTGGAGGCTGTTCTTGCCCCTTTTCTCGTTGCATGGCTTCTGGCAGCCTCTCTTTGATTTTCTGGGGTGGGAGATATTGCTCATTGTGCTTTCTCATTGGATTTCTTAACCATGATTTGGTCTGGCACGTATCCACACTTCAGGGTGAATAATTAACAAGAATGGCTATAAATCCATGGTTCAAATAATCTACTTGCTAATTTTGAGTATTTGAGACTAACTTCTTTGTCAGATGTGATGGAGTCATCGTTGTTTTTTCCTTGTAATGTGCCTTAAGAAAAATTCATGCTAGGAGCAAGGGAAGGGTCAGCTTTATGATTTTCTTATTGTTCATTTGGGCTCATATTATTAGCATTACCTTAGATCTCTGGTTTCTTTTTTTTGTTTGTTTGTTTTTGTTTTTGTTAGGTGATGGGGTTAAGTAACTTGCCCAGAGTCACACAGCTAGTAAATGTGGTGTCTGAGGCCGGATTTGAACTCAGATACTCCTGACTCCAAGGCCAGAGCTCTATCCACTGTGCCACCTAGCTGCCCCTGATCTGTGGTTTCTTTTAGGGAATCTTTTGAGAAGGTTATTTTGGCCAATATTACATAATATAATCCATACATGCATGTAACCAGGCTCACAGAATAGCAACACATTATAATATACTCATAGCAAATGCACTGTTGGTCATTGTCAACTCATCTTTATGGTGTATCATCCATACATGACACATGATTTGCTGATGTATGACCACACTGAAAGCACCAGCATTGATCTGCATATATAATATGAACCAAACTTCACTTCCATCTTATATTTCTACATAGAAATAAAGAGAAATTTGAATATTTCTAAATGTGTTGAATCCCCTATGAATCTTGAACACCACATTGTGGAGTCCACCACTTTAATCAAACATTTATTCAGTGCCTACTTGTGGGATAGCCTCTATGATAGTAGGACAGTCAATATAGTGGGAAGTAAATATCACGCAGAAGGCAAGGTCAAGGTGCATAGTAGGACTGAACAGGTTGCCATACTATAACAGGTAAGAGAATAAAAGATCCCATCAGGGAAATTATTATATTTTTTTAGGCAATTGGGGTAAGTGACTTGCCCAGGGTAACACAGTTAGTAAGTGGCTAGTGTTTGGTCTGAGGCTGGACTTGAACTCAGGTCCTCCTAACTTCAGGGCCAGTGCTTTATCCACTGCGCCACCTAGCTGCTCCATGTATCAGGGAAATTATGATAAGAAAAGAAGATAGGCCGGGGGTCACAGGGTGGCTGGTGCAAGTGCTCCAATGGTGTCTTTGAGATGTCAAGAGAAAGCAAAGGCCCTGTGTGGAGAACCAGCGGAAAGATATGGACAATAGTCACATGAGATGGGTAGGCGTGGATGGGCTGCAATAAGCACAGCTGGAAGGACTGTCTAAATCACTGAAAGGACCAATCCCATTTCAGCTCTGTAAAATATCACAGGAGCACTGAGAGAGCCTCAAAGGAAAATAAGTGCCTGCCTTCAAAGAAGCAAAGTCTAAATGAGGGCAGATACCACATGTACATTAAAACTTAAGATTAAAAAATAAAATAAGAGAGTACAAGAGTACACACAAAATATTACAACAGTTTTGTAGAGAGAATGATTTTCTATTATGGACATCAACAAAGGCTTCCTGGAGGTCACATTCAAACTGGATCTTGAAGGATTTAAAATTTCTCAAATATATGTATTTTCCCATTAATTCCTGGTTTAAATAAATAATTTCCAGCTCATGTGGCCTGTTTGATTTGTAGTTGGGAGATTCCTTCCCTTTTCCCCCAATTCTTGTCAGCCAGATAAAGCTCTAGACCTTTGGCATCATTTCATGCTGTCAGCTGTCATTTCTTCTGGTTCTGCCCTCACGGCTTCGGGTATGGTCATGCCCTCCCTCATTAGAGCTGGAAAATGCTTCAGAGGTCATTTAGCTCCCCCTGCCCCACCCCATTTTACAGATATGGAAACTGGGGTCTTAGCAAGTCAATGATGGCCAACATTAATATCACACTTTAAGAATGGCAAAGTACATATATCGCTTAATCCTCATAACAAGGTGTTAGCCTCATTTTTGATGAGGAAACTAAGCAGAGGGAGGTTAAGTGACTTGAGCATAATCATACAGTGTCAGAGGTGGGATTTGAACACAGGGTTTCCTCTGTCGTGCATGGTCAATGTCCTTACTTACTTCCCCATTTCAGTTTATGAGCTTAATTTGTACCACACTCAAACTGAACTTTGGCCTAGGCTTTTCTATGTTTGAACCTCTCTAAGCCTCAGTTTTGAAGCAAGTAGGTGGCTCCTTAGTACATAGAGTGCAGGGCCTGGAGTCAGGAAGACTCATCTTCCTATGTTCAAACTGAGCCTAAGACACTTACTAGCTGTGTAACCCTGGGCAAGTCACTTAACCCTGTTTGCCTCAGTTCTTCATATGTGAAATGAGCTGGAAAAGGCAATGTCAAACCATTCCTGTATCCTTGCCAATAAAACCCCAAATGGAGTCATGGAGAGTAAGACATGACTGAAAAACAGCTTAACAACAACATTCCTTATTCCAGACCCTAGAGTCAAGAAGACCCATCTTCCCATGTTCAAATTGAGCCTAAGACATTTACTAGCTGTGTGACCCTGGGCAAGTCACTTAACCCTGTTTTCCTTGGTTTCCTCGTCTATAAATGAGCTGGAGAGGGAAATGGCCAACCCCTCCAGTATCTTTGCCAAGAAAACCCCAAATGGGGTCACAAAGAGTCAGAAACAACAAATCCAACCCCTTTATTTTACAGATGAGAAAACCGAGGTACAGAGAGATAAATGACTTCTTCAAGGTCACACAGCTAGTAAGTGTCTGAGGCAAAATTTGAACCAAGGCCTCCCTGGCTATTTAGCCCAGTTATACTATCCACTACCCCATGCTGCTTCTCAGTAATCTCATAATAATATCTAAAAATCGTGATGTGTATTCAAAAGTGAAATTGATTCATGGAAATTATGAAATTTTGAAAACTGGAATCCCTCATGCACTAATTCAATTCAACAAACATTTATTAAGTACCTAAAATATTCTGGGCAGTATGTTAATTCAGTCTTTATTTATTTTTTTTTTTAATCTTCAGGTCAGATATAGGATAGTGAGTAGAAGTCCTGCCCTAGAGAAAAGACATTTCAGTAATCCCTGCAGGTCAGAACTTTTCTGATAACCCTGTAAGGACAGTGACATTGTTCTTAAATATGTTCTTAAATTATGTTTTCTGTAGCTCCCTGTTGGGCACTCAACAGAGAAGTTTATTTATTTTCCTTTTTGAAAGCTTTCAGGTGTATTACAGTGCATCATGGATTTAAATTGGAGCCCTGCAGGTGACCTCTCCTCCTCACACAGGATTTATTTATAGAGGGTAAAATGAGACTTTGGTTTACATAAAGCATAAGGTAAAATGATTAATCAGCTTCTGAATTTGCTATATTTATTGCATCGGTTTGGAAAGCATCATAAGTAACTTCAGGAGCATTCATGTCTTCACCTGTGTGAAAATCTATTTTGGATGATTTCTATAAAGTCCTGCTCAAAAGCCACGGGCAGAGTGAGCTCCAGACTGAGCAGAAGCTACATTAAATCATATGGTTTCTGCAGCATTATAAATCTATTAAGACAAGGAAATTTAAGAAAGAAAATGCAAGGAGGAAATGTTCCCAGCTTCCCACTGACTGGCACGCTTACACAGGGATGTAATGAAGTACGCCTAAAGCCATTATGAGGCAAAATAAGAGTTATTGTGTGCTACATTTCAGGTGAACTTGATTCCAGTTAACGGAATAGGCAGTCTTCGTAGTTAACAAAACTGCCTTCAAATCAAAAGCAGCGCAGATCACAGGATTGGGTTAACAGCAGAAAGGCTCAATCTTCAGTCCCTAGGTGATACCTGACACATCCAAGCACTAACTTTGGAGGCTTGGGGACAGGAGATAAGCCGCCAGCCACACAGTGCTTCCTTTGCATTTGGCCTGGTAGCCAAGTTTAAAAGGACAAACAGTCTGTATCACATCGAAGCTGAAATACTTAAATGTCAGACCAGCATTGTTAAGACTCTATCTGTATGCACAGCAACTATCATGTATACTGACAAAGAAAAGAGTACATTTCATGAAGGGAAATGAGAACAAAAGGCAGTATCCTGTTTTACCATTCCCAGAAGGCTCTGAAAAAAATCTTTTAGCAATTAAAATGCTGTTGACTTCACTGACCTATACAACGTGTCTGTCTCAAAACCAAGGGAAAATAGACAAAGTGTTGACATATTCCTCATTTTGGGGTACAACCACAGAACCAGGCTGTGTTAGGCTCCCATTTCAAGGGTGGCATCGAGCTCATAGTAAACACTAGTGTGCCATCCAGGGCTCTAAGTGAATTTAGTTTGGCTTCTGCATTGAATGCTATGGAATGCAGACTTTCTGCTGGCCACTGATGAAAGGATTATCAAGGCCAAGACCTAGAAAGGCCCCCAGAGATTACTCCTTACTTTAATAGGAGAAAATTGGGACTCAGAGAGGTGAAGGGACTTCCAGTTTGGAGCAAAACCAAGTCTAGAATCCAGGGTGCCAGTGCTCTTTTCACTGTAACACACCCACCAATATTCTTTTTAAAATAAACTGAACAATGAAATCCTTTGCTCCCAATATTGATTCTCTCTCTCTCTCTCTCTCTCTCTCTCTCTTTCTCCTTCCCTCCCTCCCTTCTCTCCTCTCTTCCTTCTCCTCTCTTCTTTCTCTCTCCTCTGTCTGTCTCTCTCCCTCCTCTCTCTCTCTTCTCTCTGTCTCTGTCTCCATCTCTGTCTTTGTCTTTCTCTATCTCTCTGCCTCTGATTCTCTATGTCTTTGTCTGTCTCTCTCCCTCACTCCCTCCCTTCCTTTTTTTTAGTCTATTTTCTGTATGGTTTAAATTCTTTGATTAAAAGTGCTGAGTCCTTATAGAAAACATTTTTGCATGAGACAGACGCAATTTATCTTCAGGTGCAGGTAGCAGCAAGAAGGGTTGCATTACTGTGGGTTAAAGTTATTCATAGAGCAAAAATGATGAATAATAATACAATAACAGGAGAATCTGCTCAATTACTAGGCTCACGTGGTACCACAATGCTGCACACATGCTCCAAGATGCTGGGCTGTCTCCCACTCACTGAAATATATCCCGCAGACAAAGTTCCTGATATTTTCCAAATGCTATTTGCTCAATAAGTATTCTTCAAACACATCAATAAAGTGGATTGGTACTATTGTGCTCTTTTGCTTTTATAGATGAAATTAATAAAAAAGAAAAGTACTTAAATTCCCTATTTTTTCTATTTTTTCTTAATTTTAATACTATTTATGTTTTTTATACCTCTCTAATATCTCTATGTATCTATGGAAATGTTAACCAAATGATGCTAAAACATATCTCTAATATCTCTCTTACATACCTCTAATATCTCTCCACCCTCCCCTATTCAGCAAACTGAGTCAAAAAAAATGAAAGAAAAAAAGAAAAGAAAAAAGCCCAACCAACCAGCACATCAGTCGTTTAGGTCCTGTATGGAGCATTCCACATCTATAACGCCCCACCTATATTTCCTCAACTCTCTCAGGTTTACCTTGGCTGTACAATTATACAGCATTCAGTTTTAGTTGGGGGGGAAGGGAAAGGGGTTGTTGTTGATATTGTTCTGTCTACTTTATTCAGTCATTGTATGCATTGTTGTTCTGGTTCTACTTCCTTTTCTCTCAGATCCTTAAATTCAAATCCTGCATGATAAATTAGACTGTGCAATAGTCATTAATTTACACCATGTCTTAATTGCATTTCCTTATGCATAAAATTAGCACGGCTTAAATCATTAAAAATACATGCTGAAACTGCTTCATAGATTTTTTTTTTCCTTTAAGATAATCATATTGTCTTCCTATGACGATGGCATCAATGAAACGTATTTGTTTCTAATAGAGGTGAAGGGTTTGTGTTCATTCAGATATTCTTGTCTGGCGACCAATGACAAATAAGTCAGAATCTATTTATTCTGTTTCTATGGAAATACTAACCAAATAGCCTGGATTTCATTACATCTTTGTTCTAACCAAATAATTTGAGCAGTCTTACATCCAGAAGCAGTTTGTGCAATAGAAAGAGCTCTGGCTTGACAGAAAACCTAGGTTGAAACCCTGGCTTTAGCTGGTCATGTGACTTTTCACTTCTTCGGTTGCTGGTTTTCTCATCTGTTTTAAGAAAAAGTTTTAAGCAGAACCAGGAGAACGTTGTACACAGTAACAGCCACTTTGTGCTATGACTAACGTTGATAGACTTAGCCCTTCTCAGCAATGCATGAATCTAAGACATCTCCAAAGGTCTCATGATGGAAAATGCTATCCACATCCAGAGAAAGAACTGTGGAGTTTGAAGGCAGATCAAAGCATACTGTTTGCTCTTTTTTTCTGTTTTGTTTTGTTTCTTCTTTCTTGTGGTTCCTCCTATTGGCTCTAATTCTTCTTTACAACATGACTAATTTGAAAATATGTTTAATAGGAATGCATATAGAGAACCTATATCAGATTGCACCCTGTCTTGGGGAGGGAGATGGAAAGGGAGAGGGAGAAAATTTAAAACTCAAAAGCTTATGGAAGTGAATGTTGAAAACTAAAAATAAATTAATTAATAAAAAATGTATAAAAAATAAAAACTTTGAGCAAATAAGCAAAAAAAAAATAATGCTGACTATTATAAATACCCAAATTAGCTATAAAGGATGTAGGAAGAAAGATACTATCTGCATCCAGAGAAAGAACTGACGAATAGAAGTATATATAGAATAATTTTGCATATATATGCCTCTTTATGTCTAACGGTAGTCATCTCTAGAGCAGGGGTGGGGATAGGGAAGGAAAAAAAAGAAATTTACATGATAACTTCATTATATATTTAAAAGGAATAACAAGTTGTACATAATAGATTTGCAGTTTTGTGTACAATCATCTTTTTTTCTATATTATGTTATAGAAATGTGTTTTATTCCATAAATTTAAAGTTATATGTATATGTATACATGTGCATATAAAGAGTTTTTTTTAAAAGAAAAGAAAACCTATGACTTGAATGACGGTTAGACTCGGTAAAAATGGATTCTCAAAGTTATGCTTCACATTCAGTAAAGTATGGTTTTACGATAAAGAGTTAAAGAATATATTGCAATATCTTCTGAACTCAATGCCAAATTATTTAAAAATAATATTATAGCAAAAAGAGGACATAATGAATGTTAAAAGTTTTTAAAGATGTAAAACAAAATAAAATAAAAGGAGATGATTGAACTAGATAATTGAGGACTCTTTCAGCTCTGAACACAGGCTTCTGTGATCCCTGATAAAGTAAGTAGGGAAAAGGGGATGTCAAATGAGGAAACTGAGAAAGATAAGAGTAAATTGACATGCCTAACATCATTCAAGTAGTTCATGTCTCCTGACTCTTTGTCTAAAATGCTATGTATAATTTCACCATATTTGGCCTGTTTTTGTTTCTCATTCTCTTTAATCTCTCCAAAGCACCAATGGGAGGAAGTAATATAGAAGGAGCCAAAAGAGTTCAAGGCATAAGGCTGACAATCTCAGTTAGCATGAAAAGCAAGAAAAATTTGGCAGACTTGTTCTGAGTATATGATGTTCCCATTTCTGCTGGTGCGGAACACCCCCAGAGAAAAGAAGGCAAAGGACCTCTAGGAATGCCCATCTGTGCCATAGGTTATCAGGAACAAAGATACGTTCTTTAAAAACAATGAAAGTGGGCTTCAATGTGGAGGGGGGAAAAATTTGAAATAGCAGAAGGAAAACTTAGTTTTTATCAGGAATTTAGAGAGTATAAGAATATCACTCAAAGGAATAAGAGAAGGAAAAGAATGTTCTAAACCACAACTTAAAATATAGGAATTATAGGTTCTTAGCTAGAGATTTACACTCAGCAAAGGCTGATAAGAATGTAATTCATTGGCCTCTAAGAAATCTAATGAAGAGGATTCTAAAATGAAAAAGATAGGAGAGGAAGAACTTTTTTTTTAATCCAATCAATCAAACAATAAACATTTATTTAGCACCTACTATGAACCAAGCACTATGCTAGACAAGAGGGATGAAAAGAAAATTACTACAGGATCTACCCTCCTGGAGCTTATATTCAATCAGGGAAAACAACATGCACGTGTCTACACAATAGAGATACAAGGTGATTTGGGAGCATTAGGGGGATGGAAAAAATAGGAGATCTGGAATCTGGGACATAAGACCTGTTTTGAAGACCTATTTGACTAGATCATAGAGTGTGTGGAGAGGGATGTTAGTGAAACTAGAAAGGTAGGTTGAAGCCACAGCGTGAAAGACTTTAAATGCTAGCTGAGGAGTTTATGTTCGATCCTGCAGGTAATAGGGAGATCTTTGAGTTTGCTGAGAAAGAAGAATGACAGAGTCAAATCCAAGCTTTTAGAAAATCCCTCTGGGGGCAGCTAGGTGGTGCAGTGGATACAGCACTGGCCCTGGAGTCAGGAGAACCTGAGTTCAAATCCAGCCTCAGACACATAACACTTAGTAGCTGTGTGACCCTGGGCAAGTTACTTAACCCCATTGCCTAACAAAAAAAAAAAGAAAAAGAAAAAGAAAATCCATCTGGAAGATGTATTAGAGAGGAGAGACTGGAGGCAAGGGAACTAGTAATGGTCCACCTGAGAGGTAATGAAGGCCTGAAATAGAACAGTAGCTAGATCAGTGAACATAAAGAATGGAGGCAAGAGATATTACAGAAGAATTGACAGAATTTAGCAATTGATTAAATATGTGGAGTGGATGATAGTGAGGAGCTGATGGCATCCATTGGATGCCTAAAACAACCTAAAACAACCTGGGTGGTTCCCTTGAAAAAATACTGCAGTTTGGAAGAGAGGTGTGGATGGTGACAATGACTTCCATTTTGGACATGCTGAGGTTGAAGTATCTATGGGACATCCAGTGCAAAAGCCTAATAGGTAGTTGGTGACTCAGAAGAGGAATTAGAGTATATAGATCTGAGAACTGATAATAATTTAATTGATAATATTTAAATGTAATTAAATCACCAAATGAGAAAGTGCATAAAGAGAAGAGCACCTTGGACAGAGTCCTGGGGTAAATTCTTTATTAGGGGCATGATATGGGTAGTCATCCATCCAAGAAGACTGAGGAGAAGCAGTGGTATAGGTAGGAGGAGAAGCAAGCAATGTCACAAAAGAGTATCCAAGAAAAGAGGGCGGTCAATAGTGTTCAATGTTGTAGAGAATTCAAGAAAGATGAAAACTGAGAAGACGCCATTTGGTAATTAAGATTCGGCTGTTAGAGATCAGAGCCAAGATACAGAGTACAGGCAGCAACCCAGAAGAACTCTCCTAGTATCTCCCTCCAAGCAACTTTAAAATAACTCCTCAAATCCAATTTTGGAGTGGCAGAGTCAACAAAAGGTCAGAGTCAGACATTTTTGCAGCCTAAGACGACTTAGGAGGTCAGCAGGAGGAATCTGTGACATTGGGGTGGGAACTGGCCCAGAGCCTGGCAGCAGCACCAGCAGCAGCCTTGGAGGCAGCAGAGAAGTGGTGGCAGCAGCATCAGCAGCTTCTGGAGTTCTCAGCCCAGAGCTAGTAAGGGGGTTGGACAACTAGTCAGGAAGAGAATACAGGGGATCCTTTGCTGACACTGGTTGCCGCCATCACTGATTGGCACCACTATTGCTCATACACAGTTCTGGGTCACAGTTCCAGGGTGGAGAGAAGCACTTCTAGTTAGTCACAAGGGAGCAAGGATCTTGATCACAAGTTTCAAGGCAGAGAGGAGAGCTAGCACTTATGGCTGAAGGAGAGCAGGGGACCTACTCATAGCTCCAAGAGGAGTCAAGAGGAGTACTAGTGCTGGTGATTGCAGGGAACCAAGGGCCTTTCCTAGGTAGACCAGAGCACAGACCAGGAGAGCAATGATCACACCTCTCCCCAGATCTTACCACCTCAGAAGCAGTGAAAACCTGCAGACCCCCAGAACTAACTCTAAAGGGAGCAGCATGAAAAAGCTAAAGCTTGAGATACAGCCTACCCACCTCCAAGGTGAGCAGAGCCCAACTTTAACATAAAGTTCAAAGTCAAGAAATAGCCTGGAGAAGTGAGCAAACAACAACAAAAAGAACTTAACCATAAAGAGCTATTATGGTGGCAGAGAAAACCAAGACACCAACTCAGAAGAAGACAACAACGTGAAAACAGTTATAAACAAAGCCTCAAAGAAAAATTCAAATGGGCACAAGCCCAACAAGAATATTTGGAAGAGTTAAAGACACCCTATGTAATGTGCATCCTGGATTTTGGGAAAGCATACTTCAAGGGCTTCAGAAGAAGGCTAGTAAGATCCCACGGACTAAAATTCTGTCAATGAAGTGATCCCAAGAGGAATGGGAAACTTTCAAGAATGAGATTTTGAAGACACAAAAGAAAAAAATTCCAAGGATGAGGATGAAGAAGAGACTGATGTGAATGCAAAGTAACTCACAAATCAACATGGACTTTTTTTTTTAATATATCTACAGAACAAGGGTGGATTACAAAGCACGAATGACCAGACCAGCAGCAATAAGATCTATCAGAAGCACTAAAGCTCAGAATGGGCTGAGGCTTCAAGGAAAGCCAGGGACAACCAAAAGAGGGGTTTTAGCTCTAGTGGGAAAAGAGGAGGATCAGACAAGGGAAAGGACTCTGCTTAGTGTGGACAGCGTGGAGATAACTCTCCACAGAAAGAAGTTCTGAAGCTGTTCCAGTTTATATTACTTCTATTTTCTTTGTCAAAAATAATGACCTTTGCAAAGGAAATGACAGGACAGAGAAGGTTAGCAGAGTGTTGATACCCAAGATAAAAACACTTTAAGGGAACACATAGCTGCACCTAAAGAATTCAGAAGATTTACTGGCAGAAGTGATTGCTGAATCACCAACAATGAGAGCTGAAATATCATGGAGAATGTTTGAGGAACCACAGGATGGGAGAAGGGGCAAATAGTGTCCCAATTTTCAGAGAGAGGGAAAGAGAGAAAGAAAGAGAGACAGAGAGACAGAGAGAGAAAGAGAGTGAGAGAGAGAGAGAGAGAGAGAAAGAGAGTGAGAGAGAGAGAGTAGTATCTACAAACTATTAACTAGTGAGTTTGACTTCAATTCCTGGGAGGGGAAATGTATGTTTACAGAGGTGGTTAAGGAACACTTAGAAATGGAAGTGGTAAGAACCAGCATAGACTAACCTCATTTCCTTTTTTGACAGGGTTACTAAACAGAAAGAGAATGTTGTAAATATAGTTCATTTCAATTTCAAAAAACATTTTTTCAAAAAAGCATTTAATAAAGTAACTTATACTACTGCATGGCCCAAAAGTTTTAAGCTTTAATAGCTTAAAACTGCACTGAGACTTTTGGGACACTCAATTTTATTGTAGAAAAGGTAAAGAGGTATAAGTTCTATGATGACACAAAGCTAGTAGATATAGCTAATCATTTAATCCATCAGCAAATTTTTGCCAAATGTCTATTGCATGTTGGACTAGGTACTACAGATACAAAGACAAAAACAAAATAGTCCTTCCCCTCAGTCAGCTTACATTCTAGCAGGAATAGCAGCATGTACACATAAGTGAACACCAGGCAATTTCAGGGGGAGGCACTCAGAGCATCTGTGAGAACGAGGAAAGGCCTCAGGTGGAAGGTAACAATTGACCTAAACTTTGAAGGTCAGAATTTGAAGAGACAGAGGTGAGCCATTCAAGTCAGCTTACTCACACGTCCAGAAGTGGAAGATGGAATGGTGTACATGAAGAAAAGCAAATAGGCCAGTTTGGTTGGACGTTTTGCATTTGGAGTATATGAATGGAAGTGTATGCGATGAGTTTGGAGAAAATAGACTGGAGGCTGATTGTGAAGGGCTTTAAATACCAAACAGAAGAGTTTCTCTCTGATCCTAGAGAATGTAGTGTGTATTGAGAAGGGGAATGTGATTTGGGAATATCATTTTGACAGCTGTGTGGAAGATGATGGTCTGGAGAGGGGAGAGGTTAGTTGGAGCCACTGGGATAGGTTAGGTCAGAGGTGATGAGGGCCTAAATTCAAGGGCAGGGAGGTGGCCCACATGAAGAGAAGGGCTAGAGTCAAGAGCTATGCAGAAGATAGCATCAATAAGACCTAACAATTGATGAGATGTTGGAATACAGCAAAGTTTACTATGAGGTTGAAAACCTAGGTGAATAGAAAGATACAGTTATCCTTCACAGAGATGGCCCAAGTCACATCCTTCTTCTATCGGCACGAGAGCCTCAAGGAAGTTTAAGGTGTGGATGTGGCCATGTTGGATGTCTCATCAGCCAGAATGTCTAAACATATAGACTGGAAATGCAAGGACAAGGATTGATAGATACCTCTAAAATCTTGCCCACTCCTTCCCAAGGGAGGCAGGATTCTTCCTCAAAGGAAGCAGGAGGAGAGAGGGATATCAGGTTGGAACAGGGATAGGGAACCTGCAGCCTTGAGGCCACATGTGGGCCCTATGAATCTAGTCTATTTGGATTCAGTCAAACGGCTGCACTTGAGGACCTAGAGGGCCTCATATGGCCTCGAGGCCACAGGTTCCCCACCCTGAGTTTGAGGAATATCTAACAGCCCCGCTAAACTTGCTGGCCTAGGGGAACAATTTTAGATCCAAACAAAAAGCCACTTTACCTGATCACTTCTGGGGAAGTTCACCCTAGGCTTATGCTGATAGGCTTAACTCCTTCCCTCTTAAGGGAAGTTATACTAAAGATCACCAGAAATTGCAAAGAGCACGAAAACCCATTTATACAAGCAGACAGCAAGCAGAAACTGGAGGAGTCTGATGGATTAGAATACATCAGAAAATCCACAAGGGAAAGAGCTCTTCAGATGAGGGCAAGATGAGTTCTCACTCAACCAGGAGAAAGACCCTAAAGTCTCTAGGGAGGCATATAGACAATCGGGTCAGTTTTGAGCAGCTTGCTTCCCTAACATCTCTGCAGCTTCCAAGGTCTGGCTGTCTCTCTCCATGTCTCTAGGGTCAGTCCCCTAGTTTGGACTCACAAGTGTCTCTCTCAAAGAAGGAATGAAGGGGCAGTTAAGTGGTGCAGTGGATAGAGCTCTGGCCTTGGAGTCAGGAGTTCAAATCTGACCTTAGACACAATACTTACTAGCTGTGTGACCATGGGCAAGTCACTTAACCCTGATTGCCTCATCAAAAAAAAAAAAAAAAGAATATTAATTACTCATGTCTAGGTCAAACCAATATAATAAAAATGACAATAACATCAAAGAAGGAATGAAGATCTCTCCCCTCTAGGCTTTTGCACCCCAGTCTGCCTCTTATGCAGACATATGAAAAGGTGTTTGCATTCTTCCCACCAATTATTAAAGGTAGATAGGTGCATAAAATGCCTGGTCTGGGATCAGGAAGAGTTCAAATATGGCCTCAGACAGTTACTAGCTCTGTGACCCTAGAAAGACACTTAAAAAAAAAATCTCTGTTTGCCTCAGTTTCCTCAACTGTAAACTAGGGATAATAACAGCACTACCAGGAAGGGTTGTTGTGAAGATCAAATGATATGCCATTTCCTTCTCCATTGTGTCCCCATTTTATAGGTTAGGAACTGAGGCAAATAGGGGTTAAGTGATTTACCCAGGATCACACAGCTAGTAAGCATCTAAGGCTCAGATCTTCCTGTCTCCAGGTCCAGTGCTCTGTCCACTGCACCACCTTGCTGTCCCAGATGGAATGATAGAAGGATATAATCAGATAGAGGAATTTCCAAATTCTTGATCATATATTAGAATATTTGTGATTACTGTGATAAGATCAAGGGCATGACCACCTCCGTATTGTTCAGGTAAAGTGGAGGAGTAAGTCAAGGGACACTGAAGAATTGAGAGGTTAGGGGGTCTGAATCTATCGCTTTGTATGTGGAAGTTCCCTAGTATAAAGATAGGAGTTGGGGTACAGAGGAAGACTATGACTCAGTATTAAACTCCTTGAGAAAGAAGGGAGAAGACCTGTAAGTTATTGCCACAAGGATCTGTCTAGAGTGATATATGTGTACAGGGTAATCTAGAAAGAAGGAGAGGTTACTGAGTGGGTGATAGTGGCAGAGGGACAGTCTTGAAGTGGCCATGGGAATCAAAGAGTTTGCGTATTCCTCCTCCTCCTGGACAACTGTGTTGTGGTGCATTAGAGAAGGTATATTCAGTACTAGAAATACTGACTGGTGATGCCATGTCTTGAGGGGAAGCCAGGTGTCTGTAAGCACCAGGAGATGCAATGAGCAAGAGAGGAAGATAATAGGAAGTCTGTTAATTTCCCAGAGGCCAATAAGGAAGAGATGAGAAGAGCTGGACTGGTTTTTAAAGGTTTGAGGTGGACGAGGGAATTGAAGGTGGTGGCAGGAAAAGGGGGCAATTTTTGCTTCGGGACTCAGCGTCACTGGAGTTGGAAGAGGAAGAGGTGGAAGTGTGTTAGCCAGAAGATAAAGATGTGCCTTTTGACTGAGGCCCCCATTTTTAAGGGTTCTGTGAATGGCGGAGAGCAGAGTTGGTTTTCATCCAAGTCCTAGGGAAGAAGGGAAATTGTACCTGGTTTTATTCACGTTTCCTATAGGTAAGGCCCCGGAAGCAAAAGACCTTTGCTTCTGAGCTAGATCCTGTAAGTCAGGAACCTGGTGTCTGAGGGTCAGGTTTGGGGCATTACCAAGAGGTGAAACAAGCTTTGGTATCAGATGTAGTTCAACAACAGAGGTCTTGCCATGGTATCAGCAAGGAAGGAATAAAGAGTTGAGCTGTGGTCTTGCTGTAGTGAATCAGGGTAGACCCCAGGGAAGCAGTAGATCCAAGGGCAATAGCCTCTGAGGGACAGGATAGGGGAGCTGCTCAGAGTACAAGGCACTGCTCCCAGCTCCACTGATGATGGCTGAATTGGGCAGGATTGAGCGTGTCATTGGTCCCCTCCCTCCCTCACTGCCCATGTATGCCCTCAGGGCCAGTTAACACACTCGATGACGGAGTTGGAATCCAAAGAGTTTGACAGCTTGAACATTGGGGTGAATTGAATCAGATGAAATCCAATATGGACCCATGTAAAGCCTTATCCTTGGGTTCAAAAAATTAAATTCACAAGTAAGAGAAACCATAATTGGATGTGATTTGTCTGGAGAAGTCTTGAGATTTTGGTGGACTATGAACTCATGAGTCAACTACATGATGTGGCTAAGAAAAGATATAGCCAAAAAAACTAATGGACAGCTAAGCTGCATTAAGTGAGGAACCACTTGCAGAAACAAAGTAATCATCCCCTTTTACTCTGCTTTGCTCAGATGACACCCAGAATATTGTGTCAAGTTTAGGGTGCCACAGTTGAAGACATTAATAAGCTGGAGAGTGTCCAGAAGAGAGCAACGGGTAGTCAAGGACCTTGAGTCCACATCATAGGAGATTCATTTGAAGGAACTGGGAATGTTTAACATAGAGAAATGAAGATTCAGGGACATGTGAACTATCACATGGAAGAGAGGTGTTCTGCTTGGCCTTCAAAAACAGAAATAGGAGCAATGAGTAGAAATTGGAAAGAGGCAAATTAGAATCAATGCTGGGAAAAACTCCCTTGGGGCCATACCAAAATGGAAAAGGTCCTTCCTCCTCCTAATCAATACTTTCTCATTCTTTAACTTCCATGGCACTGGGCTCTCTCATGGTTTTCCCCCTTCCTCTCTGACTACTCTGCTGGGTTTTCACTTTTTCCTGGCCCCAAAATATGAACATACCTCAATTCTATTTTCTCTTTAATTTATGTCAAATATTGGTAACAAAGTCAGGGAATTTTTCCAAGAATGCAGACATTTTCTAATTTGCTACATTATTTTCTTGCATTACAGAGTAGAAAGGTTACAAAATGACTCCTGAACTTCCAACATGATATAACAAAGGGAGGCAGGGAACATAGTGTAATGGAAAGATTGCTTAATCTCATCTCAGGAGATCTTAAATGTCTTACATTTAACAATTGTGTGAGTTGTCAGCATGTCATTCAATCCTTCTGAGCCTCAGTTTCTTCCCCTATAAATGGAAAAATAATAATAATAACTTATTATTATTATTACTATCTGGCACACAGAAAAAGTACTTCAAAATCCTTAACCCACTGATCCAAATTCATTCATAATCTGCCTAATCAATAATGACCAGTCTAAAATAATACATTCCTTTTTGCCTTGCAGCTTCAGAAGTTTGTGAAACCCCTGTGATGCAATGAGGGAGAAATTTTGATTCTTCATAAATGGGAGTCTTTTCCTTCTGCATGGCTAATAGTTTCCCTCTCTAGTTTCTCATCTTCTCCATGCTCGTTGAAGGAATAAAAACATAGCCAATGCCAATGATCTCTGACATCTAGGTAGACATCTTGGGAACACAGATGGGACTGATAACAGGTCATTTTATAGGGTCTTAAAAGCTACTAAAGAAACTAACAAGGTCCATTAGACTTTCTGTCATGTATATGATGGGAAAAAATAGAGTACCATAAGATCCACTTGATTGTCCTGCTGTGACAGCAGCTGCCATTGTACGGCAGAGCTTTTTGGAAGGTAGCTGCACCTTAGTGTTTATGCTCTGTTGGCTAGTGGGAGTTTCAGGTCCAGCATCCTAACAGAAGGGGCATTGTGATAGGCTATCAGTGACAAACAAGAAATACAACGTGCACCCAGAGGTTTGACAAGAAGGAGAAGCTAAACAAAAGAGGAATGACCTGCTTCAGTTTCCTATTTCAATCTAACATTCACTTCCTCACACAAAGATTAGTCAGGAGTGTTGGCATCCGAATCGCATTCAAAACCCGTTCAATGCAGCGGGAGGCAGGCTGGGATGTTTTAAGTGGATTTTCTTTTCTGCTTTTTCTCCTTTGAAATGCTTTTAAAGTTACAGATGTTTGGCATCCCCAAGCAGGCTCAGGACCTAAGGAAGCAGAAGGTACAGCAAGCATTTTTCTAAACGGATACTATTTAGAGTTACGGCTGAAGTGATTTGTATCAATGCTCCATGACTTTCTCATAAACATTTTCCTTCTTTTTTCTCTTAAAGACTTTTGTTTTACATAGGAAGCAATATAAGCCAGTATTTTTCTAATGCAATAAACAATTACTGAGGTCCTACTATGTACAAAGTACTATGCCAATGACCATCAGAGATATAAGGATAAATAAGAGGTAGTTCCCACCCTAAATGAGATTATTATCAATTCCGTGAAGTAGGAAATGTACACAAATAAACGTAGTATAATGGAGAATGAGAGGCCACATGGAAGAGTGGCTAGAGAACAGGTCTGGGAATCAGGAAAATTCAAATCCCACCTCTGACACATACTGGTTGTATGACCCTGAGCAAATCACTAAACCTCTGAGGGCCACAGGCAACTCTCCGAGGTTAAAAGTTGGGGAGCAGGGGCCAATTTGCATTGGTACTGCATACTTTCTCATGGAGTGACCCCTATATTAATGAAATCACAGGTCCACTCCAAAAGCAAACAGACAAAAACAAGAGAGATATATTCAAGCAGAAGAGAAGGGAAAGAGTGCTCCCCACCTAACCAAGGGTTAGTGACGGCTATCTTGAGAAGATAGCAGCTGCCCAGGCCTTGCAGGTAACATACCCTCTTCTGCTCCCATATCCAAGCACTAAAGATGGATGATAAAGATGGATCCAACAATGCCTACCTCCATTGCCCATAGACGTGCACAATGTGGATCAGCAGGACTCAGGTGTATCAAGACACCCACACTATACTGTGAGGGATTGTCTGATGTTGACAACTGCCACGTGAAGGTTGTGGCAAGATGAGGTAGGAACAAGATATTAGGAAGTAACTGGAGCTCACGCCCCCGAGGCAGGGGCTGTGCTAGGCAGAGTTGTGGTGAACTGGGATGGGAACTGGATACGGAGAAGTAACCGGAGCTCACGCTCCTGAGGCAGTGGGCAGTGCTATGTGGAGCTGTGATAAGCTGGAGAAGGAACAGGATACAAGGAAGTAGCCAGAGCACGTGCTCCTGAGGCAGGGGGTTGTGCCACGTGGGAGTAGGATGGCAGAGAACGAGTTCCTTTGTCTAGTCCCCTCCCTAGGTACAACATCAACCCCAGACGTCTCCTTCCTGACTTCCTGGGTCACGTACTTTCCCTTTGTCTATGCACTAACCCCAAACGTCTCCTTCCTGTATCCGGTCCTAGCCTCCTGCGTCACTTGCTCTCCCTTGGTGCGCTAAACCCAGACATCCCCTTCCAGTATCTGATCCTACAATCAATGACTAGTAGGTGGGCTGAGGAGGAGGGGCGAAGTAGGTACTTAGGAACAGTAGGGATCGGAGCTCGCTCTCTTTTGCTCCTGCTCTCTTGCTCTGGCCTTCCTGCTTGGCCTTGCTGTGATGGCCTCTGAATAAAGCTCGAGTGTTTGCACCTCCTGATCGGCTCATCTCTGTGTTTATCCGTGTGGGCACCGAAGACTGGTAAGTATGACCTTGGCAGCCTGCTCCTTATAGGAGGAGAGTGCAAGGCGCGGCCGGCACACCATACTTTTGCCAACACCTCATCTCTCATCACTTTTTTTGTACCAGCCAGCCAGACACCAGCATCCAGTGGATTGTCACCATCACTCCCCCTAGCTCTCTTCAGCTCCCTACCACCCAGTATATATGGGAAGGGGGAGACCTACTGTCCTCTGTTCTCAGATGTCTCAAAGTTTTAGGTTTTGAAAGGGTAATTGTATACAAAGCACTACAAGGGTAATGTACAAAGAGAAGGAGGAAAAGGTAGAGGCAGATCAGTTAACAGATGGAAAAGGTAAATGATTTTCATATGAAAAAGTTTCTAACAGTTTAACTCTGGCCCTAAGTACCAACTTGTAGTTGGTTTACCACTTAGATCCTACTCTTAAGAGTTGACCTGCTCTTGGATCCTTCCTGACTAATCTGTTACCTACGCTTCACTTTCACATTAACTCAATTCTAGTTCTATTGCTCTGAGTTTCACTTGCCGATCTGCTGGACTTGCTTCTCCAACAACCCTCAATTAGAAAAATTAATCTGGGGCAAGAGACATAATGGACAGCCTGGCAGTCAAGGAGATCTAGGATTTCCAGCAAATACTGGACCTTGGACAAATACTTGACCTCTCAGTTTCCCAGGAAACCCTCTAGGACAGGAGTGGGGAACCTACGACTTCGAGGCCATGGCCCTCTAGATCCCCAAGTGCGGCCTTTTGACTGAATCCAAACTTCCCCTTTTAGATTTGTTCTGTGAAGTTTGGATCCAGTCAAAGGGCCACACTTAAGGATCTAGAGGGCCACATGTGGCCTCGAGGCCTCGGGTTCCCCACCCCTGCTCTAAGACTAGGCTATACTGTTCATACCTGGAATGTCTCACATTGGTAAAATTAGAACTGGACAAAAAAAGAAAGAAAAATCTAAGACTTAGGCTAGTACTTTGTAGAAAGCACCCAGACTTAGTCATACTCACCTACTGCAGTTTGCAGTTGTTATTGCTATTACTTTATAACAGGGAAGAAGGATGAAATGCAAGGCTAATCAATGGCTCCTAGGGATTTGAAAGCCAGTTGCCTGGAAGTCAATGTGCTCAATAAATGGGTAGGTGCTCATATAATCAGAATAGTAAAGAACCTCACAAGCCATATTGTCCAATGTCCTTATTTTACAGGTGAGATAACTTAATCCTAGAAAAGTGAAGTGACTTGTCAGGATTTGAATCCAGGTCTTTTCACTCCAAAATGAGTTACCTTTCCATGAGTATACTCACGGAAGAGAAAAAATCTTCACCAGTTCTGGAATCAATTAACTTGAGTTTGAATCATGTTTCTGCTTCTTACTCTCTGTGTGACCTTGGGCAAGTCAGACTTTCTTAGGACCTCTGTTTTCTCATCTATAAAATGAAGGAGTTAGACTAAATAATGTCTGAGGTCCCTTTCAGCTATAAAAAATATGGGAGGCCCTGGGAATCTTAGGAAATACCTGTTTTTAGAGACCAGAGGTGGGGAAATAGTCTAAAAGGACGATAGGGAAGATTAATCAAAAATTTAGGAAGAGTTACACATAGTGAAATGTCATGGAAATCTAGGGAGTAGAGAATTTTAAAGGAAAGGATAGTCAACAGAATCAAATATTCCTGAGAGGCCAAAGAGGATGAAGACAGAAAAGGACACTGGATTGGGTAAAAGGAATATTAGTTGGGTAGTCAGTGATGACTTTTCAGAAAGTTATTTCAATAGAGCAGTGGCAAAGAGATAAACCAAATTATAAGGAAATAAAAAGGAAGTGTATATAGAGAAAATAGAAACAATGAATACAGATTATACTTTGAAAAGAAGAAGAAAGCTAGAGAAGGTAGAAAAGTAACATTGTTTGTTTTTAACAAAAGGAAGTCCTGGGTATACTCAAGAGGAAAGAATTAGTGGAGAGGGGGATACTGAAGGTGAAAGAAAGATGGGAGTATTGTTAGAACAAAGTCTCAAAAGAAGTAGAGATTTAAAAGAGAATGACAACTAGTCAAAAGGAAGGATGCCTTTTTTCTTTTAGACAGAAAACACAACAGAGAATGAATGAAAATACAGAAAAATTTTGTGGGAAGTTGAGGGGATTCAAGGAATGTGGCCTTGGTTTTCTCAATAATGTATTCAAAACAATGGATATAAAATGTAATTGGGCCCTTGAGGAAAGTAGGAAATATTTGTAACTGCTGCCAAAGGTGATAGAATAAGAAGTAAGAATTTTGAAGAGAAGAGTTATGAAGAGTTATGATGTAGAGTATAGGGAACTTCCAGCTAAGGACATTCCCTCCACCAAAGCAGTTCAGAATCTTTTCTGCAATTTAAAGGCTTTAAAGACAAGGCTTGTAGCCTTGTAAACTGTAACTCTCTAGAGTAGCTTAGAACAGTGAGAGGTTGAGTAACTTGCCCAGGGACACAAAGCTATTATATATCAGAGGCAGAAAGGAAAAGTGAAAAGGGGGCAAAATTGAGAATCCAGGAAATATCTTATATCATGAATACAAAATTGTTCTAATTGTGGTTGCATGATTTTCTTTTCAAAATTTCTTATAAAAGTAACAACAATTAACCAAAATATGTAACTAAACATAAAACAAAACTTGATCACTAAAATTGATACCTGATCAATATAAAAAGTACAGGTGTTCATAGAGAAGTCTTGGGACCCTAGGAGCTTCAGAAAGGGAGAATTTAACAAAGTATAGGTGCTAGCTTGGGAGGATTCTGATATGATCAATTGAATGAATTGCTCTGTTTGTTGACTGCTAAATATGAGATTTTCTCATTCCTCATTCTACTTGTCTTCTTTGCAGTTTTTGACATTGTCAACCATTCTTTCTTCCTTCCTTTTCTCCTATGATATCATTCAGTCTTTGTTCTCCTTTATAGCCTCCTTTGCTGGGTCATCTAGCATTGATTAAGTAACTTTGAGTGCCCCCCAAGCATCTGTCCTGGGCCCTTTTCTGTCTCTACATTCACTAGGGGACCTCATAAGCTCCCGTAAGTTCAAAATACATCCACTATTCAGACAATTCATACATCTATATCCAAGAATAATCTCTCTCCTAAATTCCAGTACTGCATTACCAATGGCCTGATGAGTTCTGAGAGTCCCACCAGCATCTCAAAATCAATATATATTGTTGTAGTTCAGAAGAACCTCGAGGTTTTTTATCGAGTCATTCTCTCTCCAATCAATTGTCTCTACCCTTCCCGGTTTTTTTTGGAACCACTCATCTCTTGAATCCTCTATTTGGAACCTTCCAACCTAGAAAATTCTAGATTGCCTATTGATTGATGCTTCCTACTTGTGGCTTCAGAAGTGGGGATGACAATTAGAACCACATTAGTGGGACCCCTTCTTCCTGGATGCTATCAAGTTTATCAGTGTCCTTCCTAATGAAGCTTGGGTGAACAGACCTGTGAAAACCAGGCCTTGAAGCAGGCACAGATATTCCCTGCCAGGTTTCAATCCAATTGACCTGAGCTATAACTAGGCATACATAAAAAAAGTGCAACTTTTCGCACTCTCCTTTCTTTGACCCTATAAAGAGGTGACTACTTTGACCTAAAATCCTGATGCAAAGGACAATTTTGACATCATAGGTATCACTGAAATTCAGTGGGATGAAATGCATGACTAGATGATGGTTCTGGATGAGTATACCTCATTCAAAAGAAACAGAATATGGAAAAGGGAGTTGGAGCAGGTAAGGAGTAGGACTGCATATTAAGAAGTTATATTCAGGTAAGGAAATCCAAGGGACAGAAGAGAAAACTATCAGAGTGAAGGTCAAAGGAAGGAGAAAAAGAAGTGGTTTTGTCAATGCAGTATACTTGAGACCACCTGAAAAGAGAGAAGAAATGGATGAGGAGTTTGGGAAACAAATCACAAGCCTACCATGGAGGCTTGACAGAGTAAAGAATGAAGAACTTCAGTTATCCTGATATCTGTCAGAACCCTCTCTGTCTCTGTCTCTGTCTGTGTTTTTCTCCCTTTCTCTTTCTCTCTCTTCCTCTTTGTTTTTATCTTCCTCCTTCTCTCTGTTTCTCTCTCTCACTTTCTCTCTTTCTCACTTTCTCTCTTTCTCACTTTCTCTCTCTCTCTCTTTCTCTCTGTCTCTCTCTATCTCTCTCTTTCCCCCTCTCTCTCTCTCTTTCTCTTTCTCTATCTATCTCTCCCAAAAGCAAAAAAAGCTAATAACTTTTTGATGTGCTTTATTGGTAATTTCATCCTTCAAGAGGTGGAAAAGAAAAACAAATTCTTTTCTACATGATTTCCACTAACAAGATCTTTCACTAAACTGGTTGCTATGATGGAAATGTCGGGAACATTTTGCATACTGCAATGTTTGGTACATAGTAGGGTACGTAGTACAATGTTGATTGATTGATTGATTGATTGAGAAGTGATTCCTTCTGGACTAGAGTTTGTGATAGAAAAGGAGAGGAAATCTGAACATAGTACTCTCAAATTTGGAGAAAACAGATTTCAAAGAGTTCAGAGGGAAGACAGGTAGCATCTCATGGATTAAAATGCTTCAAAGGAATTCAGCCCAGGAAGCATGAGAGTCACTCACATCAAATTTTGAAGGCACAAATCCAATGACAGGACAAAAAGAGATTTGTCTGAAGAGGCCAATGTGGATTCATGAGGAGCTCAACAAACAACTTAGGCAACTTTAAAAGGAAATGTACAGAAAATAGAAGCAAAGCCAAGTAATAGAAGATGAATATTGAGTTCACACTCATATTCACCTTCTATTACTTGGCCTTGTTTTTATTTTGTCCTTTAAAAAATAATGTCAAGAAGAATAAAGCTCAAAATAAGCTGAGGTTGTAAGAGAAGCTTTTTAGCTATATTGGGAGAATGAGGAGGATCAAAGAAACAATATGACCTATACTTGGGGCAGATGGGGTGATAATAACTGGAAATGGGAGAAAGGCAGAATGGTTCAATTTTTGTTTTGCTCCTGTGTTGCCTGTAAAGAAGATTGACCTTTATATTGGAAATACAGAACAGAAATGACTACTAAAGGCAAGGATTAGAGAGGGGCAGGGCCAAGATGGCAGAGAAGTCAAGAACTCACCTAAGTTCTCCCAAATTCCTGTCCAAAGAACTTAAAAATAATGCTTCAAAATTAATTCTGGAGTGACAACACCCATAAAAGGATTGGATGAAACAATTTTCCAGCCCACAACAACCTAGAAGATTGGCAGGAAAGGTCTATGGCACTAGGGTGAGAGTGGAGTGCAATCCAGTGCAGAAAATGCTCCAGCAAGCCTTGGGGGCAACTGAATCAAGAGTAGCTTCCAGAGCTCTCAGCCCACAGACAATAAGGAGGTCAGACAACTGAGTCAGAAGAAGATTTTAGGGGGTCCCTTTGTTGGCACCATATGCAAGACTCTGTTGGGCTGCCCATGCACAGATCCAGGTGTCAGTCCTGGGTCACAGTCCCAGGGTGAGGAGGAGCACTAGCACACCAGAGCCTGCTGCTGTAGGGGAGCAGGGATCATGGTCATAGTTCCAGGGCAGTGAAGAGTACTTGTAGTCACTCACAGACCAGAGCACAGGCCAGGAGAGTAGTAAACACACCTCTCCTTAGATCATACTACCTTGGAAGAAATGAAAACTTATAGGCCCCCAGGACTCGCTCTAAAAGTAGCTCCATAAAAAAAACCCGGAAGCTTGGTAGGTTGTCCCCTCAACCCTGGGAGCAGATCCCAACTTTAATATAAAGTTAAATGTCAAGAAATCTCACAGAAATAATATAGGCAAGTTTCAGAGCTCCCACGTCAAGGAGAAAATATTGCAAGCAGCCAGAAAACAATAATTCAAGTATCATGGTGCCATTGTCAGGATAACACAAGATTTGGCAGCTTCTACATTAAAGGTTTGGAGGTCTTGGAATATGATATTCTAGAAGGCAAAGGAGCTAGAATTACAACCAAGAATCACCTACCCCAGGGATAGATTTTTATACCCAACTGAGTATAAATGTTATTCCTCCTTTGAGCCAATTCTAATGAAGGTAAGGTTCTGAGTTTTCACTTTGGGATCTCTTTCAGGAGGTGATCAGTGGATTCTTTCAATTTCTATTTCACCCTCTGTTTCTAGAATATCAGGGAAGTTTCCCTTGATAATTTCTTGAAATGTGATGTGATACGGTAGAGTAAAAGATATTTCTATATCCAACTGAGTTTATGTGTTATTTCTCCTTTGAGTCAGTTCTGATGAGAGTACACACTAAGTTGGGTATAAAAATTTATTTTACTCTATAGGAAAGGAGGAGAGGGCAGGACTGCTTATAGAAGGGAGAGAAGATTGGAAGACATAGTAATCAGAAGCAAAACACTTTTGAGAATGGACAAGGTAAAAGGAGAGAGAGAGAGAGAGTAGGATAAAAAGGAAGGGAAATAGATGGAAGGAAATACACAGTAATAGTAACTGTGAAAAAAAACTTACAGCAAGTTTCTCTGATAAATGCCTCATTTCTCAAATATAGAGAACTGAGTCAGATTTATAAGAACACAAGTCATTCCCCAATTGATAAATGGTCAAATTATATGAGCATACAGTTTTCAGATAAAGTAATCAAAGCTGTCTATTGTCATATGAAAAAAAATTATCTAAATCAATATTTATTAGAGAAAATGCAAATTCTAAAAATTCTGAGGTAACCTCCACATACCTATTAGATTGGCTAATATGACAGAAAAGAAAAAGACTACTGGTAGAGTTGTGAACTGATTCAACCATTCTGGAGAACAATTTAGAACTATGCCTAAAGGGCTTTAAAACATGCATAACTTTTGACCTAGCAATACCACTAATAGGTCTGTATCCCAAAGAGATTTTTAAAAAAAGGTTAAGAACCTATATGCACACAAATATGTATAGCAGTTCTCTTAATGGTGACAAAGAATTAGAAATTGAGGGGATGCCCATTAATTGAGGAATGGCTAAACAAATTGCAGTGTATGATTGTGATGGAATACTACTGTGCTATAAGAAATGATGAGCTCTCTGGAAAAACCTGGAAAGACTTACATGAACTGATGCAAAGCGAATTGAGTAGAACCAGGAGAACACTGTACACAGTAACAGCAATATTATACAATAATCAACAGTGAATGACTTAGCTGTTCTTAGCAATACAAAGATCTAAGACAATTCCAAAAGACTTGTGATGAAAAATGCTATCCATTTACAGAGAAAGAACTGATAGAATCTAAATGCAAATTAAAGCATATTTTTTCACTTTATTTTTCTTGCTTTAGGGGGGTGGGAACTGGGAGGTAGGGGGGTTGTGTTTTCTTTCACAACATGACTAATATGGAAATATGTTTTGCATGACTGTACAAGTATAACCTATATCAAATTGCTTATCTTCTTGAGGAGGGAGGAAAGAAATTCAGAACTCAATGTTTTTAAAAAAACTGAATGTTAAAATTCTTTTTACATGTAATTGGGAGAAAATAAAATATTAAATAGAGGAGAAAAAATGACTAGGAGGGAGGTAATACCCGAGATAAGTAAAGAGATATAAAAGAACACCTAGCTGTCGCCTGGCCTGGATAATTTACATCTTCAGGTTCTGAAAAAACTGCAGATGCAGCTTCAAAGCCGCTATCAGGGATGTTTGCGAGATCATGGAAAATTAGAGAAGGATCAAAAAATTGGAAAAGGGCAAATGTTCTCATTCTTCTTTCTTTTCTTTTCCTTTCTTTTTTTTTTTTTTAAGACTAGGTCTTTCTATCTCCAACCCAAGTTAAAAGTACTGTGACCTCTCACAGCCATGATCCCATCATGAATAAGCAGAAGAGCTTTGACCTACTCTGTTTCTGACCTAGATTGGTTTGCCCCTCCTTGGAAACTTGGTAGCTTTCCTGGGGGAATCACCATATTGGCACAGTCTTATTTTGTATATTCAATCAGCTTAGTCAACTGCAGCTCATAACTGGATCAAGTGATCCACTAGGCTCAGGACTGATTCTGTGGGAAATTCTAAAGCAAATCATTACAGAGATGATTGGTGAATGTCTAGAAAGGATAGTAGTGATAACAAGAAGCCACCATGGCTTCATCAAGAGGAAGTCATTCCAGACTAACTCTCTATCTCCTTTTTGACAGTCTTATTAGACCATGAGACTAAAGGAATGGGTATTGTGGATATATTTTGTGGATATATTTTCCTTAGCATTAGCAAATTATTACTAACAACAAACAGATGCAAAGTAGAACATATCTGCTGTCATTTCTGTAATGATCTATTTTTATCACCAATAATAATGGAACCATCACATTTGGATGCCATCACATTTGTTCTTTTTTTTTCTTTTTTTTTTAAACTAATTTATTTTGATTTATCAACAATCACTTCCATAAGCTTTTGAGTTGTAAATTTTTCTCCCCCTCCCTCCCCAAAATGGCATGCAATCTGATATAGGCTATACATATACATTCCTATTAAACATTTTCACATTAGTGATGTTGTAAGGAAGAATTAGAACCAATAGGAGGAACCGCCAGAAAGAGGAAACAAAACACAACAGCAAATAGTGTGCTTTGATCTGCATTCAAACTCCATAATTCTTTCTTCGGATGCATCACATTTGTTCTTGACGTGGTATGGGCAGTGGAAATGACACAATGTCAGGAAGAGTTGCTGAAACTTACTAAGTACATACAAGAGCAATTCACACTAGAGGTAATACAATTTTAAAGGTACTCCTCTATCAATTTTCAATGTATTTCAAAGTGGAGATTCCAAAAGAATGGAAACTTCACAAATGTTACTATTTTCAAAAACTAGAGGAGAGAAGCTGGAGAAAAAAAATAGCAACTACTTATCTATATACCCACTTTCTTGTCTCTAGGGAGATGAACTAAACCTGTGATTTCATTGATATAGGCAACTACTGAATGAGGAAATTTCTTCTACCTATGCAAATTGGTAGAGTGTTAGAGTGTTGCCTGACCAGCCCTTCTTAACTGTGGGTTGCAACCTCATATGGGGTCATATAACTGAGTGTGGGGGTTGTGAACAATTTGGCAACAGTAAAAGTTTTCTGAATGTGCAATGACCAAAGATTAATTCAAAATCAAGCATGTAATGAATCAGAAGTGTTTCTGGCAGTGCTTGCCTGTGTTGTATCACACGACTTCACTGCAGCCTTGGTTCTGAACACAGCATTGACAATTATAAAGTCAAAATATCGATCAACTCGGAAAATTGTTGAAGATGCTCTGCGTTCTGCAGTATCAAATATTCTGCCAAGATTTAATTCTTTATGTAAAAGTAAATAAGCACATCCATCTCATTAGTATACAAATTTGCTTTCATCTTTAATAAATAGTAAAATTATATGTATACCAAAGAATTGTTTTAAAATAAATTTCTTTATGATTATCAGTTAATGTTTGATTTGTATACCCATTTTATATACCTATGTACTCAGGGTCGTGTAAAAATTTCTTGGGTGAGAAAGGGTCCCAAGTGGAAAAAGTTTAAGAAGCATTGTTCTAGACCACCAAGAGATTAAGTCACTCGGCCAGTATCACACGAGTCAATGTGCGTGAAGTGAATTTGAACTTCATCCTTCCTAACACTGAGACCAATTATACCATACTACCTCTCCTTTCTTGTCTTTATAAAGTCTTAATGAGGATGGTCTAAGCAAACATCAAGGGTATTCTTGATGAAAGCACTAGAAGAGAAATCATAAGCTTACCCTCACAATGTCCTACTGAACATACGATATGGAGCCTATTGTTAGCTGATTTTTTTAACATATGACTTCAAAAGAACAAAATGCCACCGTAAAGGCTGTCATTAAACAAGGTACCTCCTAATCGTGTTAAAACCATAAAAGATGTAATAACAAATGCAAACAGATAGGAACACCCTTCAGATTCACTGAAAGTCAACATTATCTGAGGCATAAAACAGACAACGCTCAGTATCACGACTGATGTTTTCCCCAAGACCAGATAGAAGCAAGGACTTACAGAATCCCCTGTTCTTACATGGCTTTGCAATTACTACACTGAGTATTTCAGAGCTTTATTATCTCTTCAACAGAAATGAATATTTATGTAACCCCCATATTAGCAAAGAAGACTGCTGGGAAATTGAGTTTTTCTCTACTAGAAGAGGAGACCAAAAGATCCTAAGAGGTAGGACCCCCAGAAACAAGAGAAACCCTACAGGAGGAACACGCCATTGGTGGAGGCTGATTGCAAATGAAGCGTTCTAGCTGCTACCCCAAATTGTCCTTGGTCACGAGCAGAGCTTCACTGATCTACTGAAGCAGTGATCTGCCGGGAAAGAGCCTGCTTTGGGCTGACCGTGCCTGCCTCCTTATGATTCTGGGACCTAGTGAATCTATCCACTTTGCACTTCCTCCTCCTCCTCCCCAGTCTTTTCTCTGCCTATTGAACCAACCCTTTGGAGCTTTCTAATCTTTCTGAGCCTTGTTTATTTGTTGTCTCTATTTTTATCAAAGGTTTTGTCTCCAGATAAATAATTCTGAGGAAATGTTTGCTAAATAGGAGTGGGCCACAAAGGGAGGGAAGGACAAAAAGTAAACATATAAGACCAAATGACTTAGACTTTAAAGAGAAAAAAAAAACTACAAACCTATATTAAACTCCCTGAGTTTCATTTGCAAGTAAATAAAATGGAGCATTGTTGTGCATTAAAATCACTTGACTATAACTGATGGAATACCACAATACCAGAAGAATTGAAAGTCAAGGTACAGTTTCTTCACAAATGGAATCACAGGTCAGGACCAAAAAAAACTGACTATAAAATATTGCCAATATGATATAATGCAGCCATCTTCCTGTACTACAGTACAGGGATAGGATCGGCAAAAAATGACAAGAAGATTGAGGGGGGAAATGAAGAAGAAACTTGAGAAGCCTTTGCCATAGCATTGTCCCAGTGGATCCCCCCACCCCTTTGTGGGACGAGACACAAGAAGGCAACCAGCTTTGGGAAGAAAGAGAATTGATTTCTAAAAGGAGGGGAACATAGAACATAGGAACATGAATTTGGAAAAGGCTCAGCTACAGTGACTTCTTTGAATTTCCTTAATAAACTAGTCATCCCTACCCACTGAGGGCCATGGATCTCACCAATGGGCTTCAGGGTTTAGAGTTTTCTTTTTTTTCTTTCTTCCTTTCCTCTTTGGGAAACGAAAGGTGTTAAGAGAGTTCATTAAGGAAGACAAAGGATTAAATGGTGAAAAGTACCAGTATAGCAAGGACACTAATCAAAATTCAGAAAACAAAGAGAGAACATCTAAGCACAAAAGAATCTAGAGTTAAGTAACATATGGGGGGGCAAAAAAAATCAGGAGAAGAGGAGGAAGATATGAATTAATATTTGAGAGACAAAAGATAATGTTAGTTCTCCCATCAGTAAAGCAATATTGTTGGAAATAATAGGCTAGCATAGAAGAATGCTTCTTGGGTAGGGAGAGGCAAGATGCCAAACTGGAGTCCAAAAGACATATTGGGACTCAAGATGAGATGTGGATGAAAGATTTCCAGTTTCTCATCTAACCTTGGGGTGATGAGAAAGTGGGAGTGGGGAGGTGGCAAGAGCAGAAGAGAAGATCTAGTTAAAAGCAAGAACAAAGTTTATGTTATCCAAAATCCCCAATCAATATCAGGACCACAAAAAAACAAACAGATAAAAAATATGTAAGTACAACCCACGAATGAAAGATTCTGTTCTAGAGCACAACAGAAGAGAAAGAAATCAGGAAAAGGATAAATAAAAACTATTTCTTGGAATGTAGAATTAGAAATTAATTAGAGGATCTCACAACATATTAGCAAAATAGAAAAAGAGATAATTGATGAACTGAGTATAGAGTTTAGAGATCTAGAAAATAAACCCATTATCACATTTTTTTCAAATCTTGAAAATTAAATTAAACTTAAAAAGAAATTACAGAAAACATAGCAAAACTAGGTTTTTTTTTTAAAGACTAATGAAATTGTCCTTTGAAATTGTTGTTGTCCTTTGTTTTCGAAGAGGACCAAAATGACATCACTATGCTAGAGTCAGATTTCAGTGTGTCTGACTGTGACTGATCAAACCAATACAAGCTCAGACTGTTCAACCACACGTCAGGTACAAATAACCGTGTGAACATTTGGGGTGGATTGTCTAAGTTTGCACATCTTGCGTTTCTCTTGAACTATTTCAGTTCTGCTTTGCTCACAGCTCACAGCTCTGATGTGGGCACACCATGCTGAGCAGTCCTGTGCCAGTGTCTCCCATGTCACACAATCAACTCCAAAGTTCCTAAGAGACACCTTGAGACTGTCCTTGTATCACTTCTTCTGACCACCATGTGAATGCTTGCCCTGTGTGAGTCTCCATAAAACAGTCTTTTTGGCAAGCTTACGTTTTGCATTCGAACATAGCCAGCCCGTCAGATTTGTGTTCTCTGAAGCTGAGTTTGAATGCTTTGCAGTTTAATTCAAGAAAAGACCTCAGTGTCTGGTATCTTATCCTTTAAAATATTTGCTAAACTGAACAGAGAAGAAAATCAAGTTGCCAAAATAAAAAATTAACAAGGTGAATTCCAAAATAAAGCAGAAGAAATAAAGTTATTTCTAAGAAGCTTCTATATGACATACAGCATTAGCAAAACTGAGAATTCGAAGTTGTGGATGAGAATGTACTTAACTTAACAAAATCACATAGAAAGATGTTAACCAACCCAATCACAGGAGTATTAAGCAAGCCATAAATGAATTGTTGTAGGAGTGGGGAGGAGAATTCTTTGTCTATCAAGCTCTATAACTGCATGTCATAACCTGGGCAATAGGTTACTATCATATAGGTTAAATAATCAATTCTTTATTCATGTAGCGTTTCTTGTGTGGATGATCAGAGTAATTCTTTTGAATGCTTACAGATCTCTTTCTGGAGGCTCTCCAATGTTAGGAGACTTGATGAAAAAAAAAGAGACAGAGAGAGACTTAATGCAACAGCACAATGTCATGCACAAACAAGAAAATAGGAAATGCCTCTTCTAGTTAGACTCTGCGTTAGATAGCTGCCATGACTGTGCTGAACAACTCTGGCAAGCATACATCTCCCTGTTTTATACCTCTCCTTATATTTATTCCCCTTCCTGTAATCCCCCTCTATAACCCAGTCAAATTGGTTTTCTTTCTGTTCCTATCATTACATTTCATCTCCCATCACCACATCTTTGTACTGGCTCTCTCCTCCATGCCAGGAATATATTTCCACTTCACCTCTACTTCTTAGAATACTTGGTTTCCTTCAAGACTCAGCTCAAATACTACCTTCTACATGAAGCCTTTCCTGATCCTCTCAGCTTCCAAAGCTTTTACTCTTTCTTTCTCCCCATTTACCTCATATTTATTTTGTACACACATAATACACACAGAGACGTGTGTGTGTGTGTGTGTGTGTGTGTGTGTGTACTTGCTGTTTTCCTTTGAGGTCAGGGATGTTTCTTTTTTGTCTTGTATTTCCAGTGCCTAGCAAAATGCCTGACACATTGTTGATGCTTAATACATGTTCGCTGATGGACTGATTTATCATTCAAGTCACTGAGGACAGTTCTTTTTGTTGTTTTATGTCCCAAGGAATCTTATTGGATTTTTATGTGTGAATAGGAGATGACTTACCAGAAAAGTCTTTGATGTGGTATTTTATTACATCAAATCAATTTTTTTAATCAACAAACAATATTCACAATAGGATCTTGTATTTTCTAAAATCTTTCTGTTAATGGTGAACATCAAATAATGAATAAGCATTTATTAAGTGTTTACTGTATTCTATGAACTATATTAAGGACTAGAGATAACAAGAAAAATGAAAAAGAAACAAGGAGCTTATATTCTAATGGATGGAAGGAAATGCATGCAAATAGGGACATACAAAATGTATACTGAATGTACATTTTTGGTGAAGGCACTAACAACCAGGAAGACCTTGACAGACCTGAAGATGGTATTTTATGAGATGAGGTGGAAAAGCATTCCAAATATGGGAAACAATCAATACAAAGGCATAGAGCCATGCTATGTAGCTCCATGAGTGAGGAACAGCAAGTCATGTGGAGCTATCAAGTTCATAGAAGGAAGTCACATGTAAGATATCTGGAAACATCAGAAAAGGCTTCCTATCTTATGAAAAGCTTTAAATGCCAAAAAGAAGTGTTCATATTGAATTCTAGAAATAAAAGAGAGCCACCAGAGGTTAAGATAGGGAGTAATGTGGTCACATCTGCCCTTTATGAAAATCACTTTGAAATGGAGGATAAATTGGAGCACTGTAGAATATCTATTATAAAAGCCAACTTGTTCCCTACTAATACCCTCACTAAGATGTCCTTTATGTATGAGGAGATAAGTCTTAAAAAATTTTTAGCTATATATGAATTAGAAGTTGTTGGCGTTCTCTTGGTAACCTTATTATATTAAGGTCTAATATTTTACCATGCCTTGGAATCTTTCATGTCTTTGGACGCTTTGTGAATTGGTTTCTCAGGACCCTTATCATTATGTCACTTTCAGCATGGGTCAGTTTTATACACACTAGGTCTAATCTGGATGTTTATTCCCATCCTTGTAGTAGTAGTAGTAGTAGTAGAAACAGTAATAGAAGCAGTAGCAGTAGTAGTGGTGGTGGTAGTAGTTGTTACTGTGATTGTTTGTAATTTCTACTCCCACCATAAGAACAAAGAACTGTGATATTAGAATCCAAAGCCTTACTGTCTACCCTTGATGGTAAAAGCATCATTTTATAAAAAATCTTGTTTTAACATATAGCAAGGATGCTTCATCTTCTCTACCCCAGTGTAATAGAGTTCTACAGGTCAACCTGTGTAGGCCATCCCTCAGCCTGCTACTTAATTCATTTCTAAAAACAATCTTATCGCACCAAGTTCTTTTTTTACATTATTTTTTAAAATATATTTATTTCATATTTTATTTTTTCCAAATTACACATAAAAACAATTTTTAACATTCATTTTTAAAATTTTGAGTTCCAAATTTTCTTCCCTTTCTCTCTTGCTCTCCCCCCACTTTGATAAAGGTTATACATGTACAGTCATTTCCATATTTCCATATTAGTCATGTGGTGAAAGAAAACACAATACAAACACAAACACACACACACACACACAAAACAAGAAAAACAAAGAAAAAATTTTAAAAGTGTGCTTTGATCTGCATTTGATCTCCATCAGTTCTTTCTCTAGAGACAGCATTTTCCATCATAAGTCCTTCAGCATTGTCTTGGATCATTGTATGGCTGAGAATAGCTAAGACATTCACAGTTGATCATTGTACAATTTTGCTGTTACTGGTACAAGGTTCTCCTAGGTCTGCTCATTTCATTTTGCATCAGTTCATGTAAGTCTTTCTTTTGCTGAGATTATCGTCCGCATTATTTCTTATAACACAATAGTATTCCATCACAATCATATACCACAACTTGTTTAGTGATTCCCCAGTTGATGGGCATCTCTTCAGTTTCCAATTCTTTGCTACCCCTAAAAGAATCACTATAAATATTTGTGTATAGGTAGGTCCTTTTCCTTTTTGTTTTTTTGCAGTGGCATTGTTAGGCCAAAGGGTATGCATGGTTTTATAACCATTTGGACATAGTTCCAAATTGCTCTCCATAATGGTTGAATCAGTTCACAACTCCACCTGCAATGCATTAGTGTCTCAATTTTCCTGTATCCCCTCCAACATTTGTCATTTTCCTTTTCTGTCATATTAACCAATCTGATAGGTGTGGGGCAGTACCTCAGAATTTTCTTAAATTTGCATTTCTCTAATCAATAGTGATTTAAAGTATTTTTTCATATGACTACAGATAACTTTGATTACTTTATCTGAAAACTGCCTGTTCATAACCTTTGATTATTTATCAATTGGGAAATGGATCTTATTTTTATAAATTTGAGTCAATTTTCTACATATTTGAGAAATGAGATCTTTATCAGAGAAACCTGCTATAAAAATGTTTTCACAGTTATGATTACTGTGTATTTCCCTCCATCCCATTTTCCCCATTTATCCTACTCTCTTTCTCCTTTCACCCTATCCATCCTGAAAAGTGTTTTGCTTCTGACTACTGCCTCTCCAAAGGTTCAGGTGCTCCCCCTACCCACATCCCCCATTGTCCCCTCTATTGTTAAAGTTCTTTTGCACCTCTCTTATCTGAGATAATTTACCCCATTCTACTTCTCCCTTCCCCCCTTCTCCCAATTCATTTCTCTTTCTTACCTCCTTTTTTTTAAAGATATTATCTAGGGGCAGCTAGGCGGTGCAGTGGATAGAGCACCAGCCTTGAAGTCAAGGGAACCTGAGTTCAAATCTGGCCTCAGATACATAACACTTACTAGCTGTGCAACTCGGGGCAAGTCACTTAACCTCAATTTCCCCACACACAAAAAAAGATATTATCCCATCATATTCAATTTAAACATGTGCCCTCTGTCTATGTAGACTCCTAATTGCCCTAATAATGATAAAGTTCTTACAAGTATGATCTTTCCACATAGGAATGCAAATAGTTTAACCTTATTGAATCTGTTTGTGGGGTCCAAATTTGACCAATCTGCAAGAAGAACTACTGAGGCAGAGCTCTGAGCCAATAACCAGAGTGCCTCTGATGTAATCTTCTATATAGAAATGTTTGGAGAGCCTATTTCTGAAAAGTCATAACAAAGTATAATGCGAATGCCTTGAAGAGACTTTGAAGCATGTGTAGACATTTTATAGCTAGTTCTGATGGCCTCACTATGTAAGAAAGAGGGGCCTTTTTGATTGACTGCATAACTAGAACTAAAGATATCATTCAAAAAGCTTTAGCTGACCAGAGTCTTGGCCCTTCTCTTAGTTTGTTTGGTTTCTTCCAGTCCGTTGGCATTCCAGTGAGACAATGCCATAAAGAGAAAGTACGAGGGCTTTTCCCATCCACAACCGACATGGATCCAAACCTCAGTTCTTTGCCTTGGTATTTGTTCTTTCATTTCAGGTGAGGGAGATTGGAGTCTCTGTTACTGTGAGTTTCAAAAGGTCAGGACAGTCCATGTAGCTACCAGGAGGTCCAGTAGTTGAGTCCATGCCAAGTTTCAAACAAGCCCAGCACTGAGGCCCAAAGAGTGAGGAAAGAACTTTAGGACCTAGCTCAGGGTCTTATCCTTGAAGCTGTGAACTTTGTGGGAGTAATATTACATAGAAAGTCTCAATCCACTCTCCCCAGAGACTGAGGTAGTAGAAGGGAGAGTATGTCCGTTGGGTATTGGGGTAGGAGAGAGGAGGGATGTTTGTACTTATGTTCTTAATGTATCTTCAAAGTAAGTTTCCCATTATAAAGGCTAAGTGACATTAATTGGTCAAATAGAACTGTAGTGCTAGTCATTAGTGACTCACAGTGTGGGAGACCACATTGGAATGGGGGCTTAAGCTGATAGCATGAGAAAATACCCCCAACTTCTCAAAGACACCCCTAGAATCCTGAGGGTGAGATTCATCCAGTCTGACTCTGGGATATTGAGACCAGAGTACTCACTACATCTATGTGTTATCCCCAGTAGATGTAAGCAAGGTAAAAACTGTTTCATTTTTGTTTATATATTCCTCAGGACCTAGTTCAGCAACTGACATAATAGGCACTTAATAAATGCTTTGTTGATGGGGTAAGAGAGAAAGGGGGGGGGAGGCAAGGGGAGAGGAAATTTGGAGGTAAGGAGAGGAGAGACAGACAGAGACAGAGAGATAACAGTGACAGAAACAGAGAGGAACTCTACCTGCATTTTCCTGCATATATACCTGCATTTTCCTTTTTCTGGACAAATTATTGAGATTATTAATATTGTAATGGTGATATTTCACAAACAAAAATGTTAGGCTAAAATGAAGAGACTTATTCTATATCCTAAAAGTTAGTCAACTACATTTTCTCTACGATGTTATGATATAGAACTTAGAAAGAGAAGGGATCTGTAGTAGAGATCATCTGATCCAAGTGTGTCATTTTTCACATGAGGAAACTGAGACCCACAGTTGTTAGGCAACATTACAGTAAGCAGGAGTGTTGGGATTCAGATCCAAGCCATATGACTTCAAATCCAGCATCCTTTCCAAAAGCCCTTGCTACCTTTCCATTACATGATGGAATTCCATATTAAGTGAGCTAAATGCTTTAAGAAGGAGGAAATTAATACTGATTATAAGTTGAGAAGAACAAATTAAACTCTATGTAGCAAATCATCTGAAGTAGAAATGGCCTGTTTGGGGAGGGTAAAGGTTACATTTTTTTAATATCAGACAATGAAGAATTTTCTAATTCATATTTTGAACTAACTATACTATGGATTCTTTGGCTTTTCATTTTTTCTTGCTTTTATGTCTTCTGTCTCAGAACTCAGTCACATTTTCTGCAAATTATCATATTATTTTGCAGGAAAGTTTTGTGTTTCTTGGTAGATTTATTGAACTAATTACCTTTGGAAAGAATCATTGAAAACTCTGAAAGCAAATATTACACAAAATGATGCCCAAACTGAAATTTATACACTTGAAAGTTGATTCCCATTGAAACAATTTGGCTCCACAAAAGGAGACAGTCACTCAACTCCTGTCAGACTTGGGGCTGACAGGGTCTCTTCCTCTTCATCGGAGATTGCCACTGCTCTCTTACCCAGGCTTATAGCAGAACTAGGGAGAGGAAGACAATGTTCTTGTCCGAAATGATAATTTATGGAAACTTTAAAGTGCTACATTAATATCATTGTTGTTGTTTTGTTGTCTTTATATAGACCTTCAAAGAAAAACCAAGTGTTGGTAGTAAATGATACGTCCATCTTCTCACCCCCAGCTTTATGAAGCTCTTGAATAGAATTATTGCTTGTTAGCTTTGCCTCTTCACTCCCTAAGTCTTTCTGATAATTAAGTATATACTCCATATTTCATTTTTATTCCTTCTGCTGGTAGAAGATTCTGTCTGCTAGTGAGAATTAATGTGGCCTGTCCCGGTCCCCCTGCCAGGCTGTGCTCATTGCCCCAACCGTTCCGTCAGCCCATCCCATGCTGCTAAGGACCACGTCAGACAGAAGCCACTGTCATGTACCTCTTTCATGGGCTGCTTTTTTCTAGAGAGCTGTCACCACCCCCTGGAAGGCTCATACCAGCCCTGGCAGCAGGGTGGAGGCAATGTGAGAATAACATTTACAGAGAAGAGATATGTGGCTGTTGTTATGGGTTGGTTTCATATTGGAGAGAGAGGAGGTTGGAGTGCAGAAGGACAAGGGAAAGAAAACTTTGTGCATGATAGTGAGACAGAAAAGATTGTGTCTTTCAATGGGAAAAATGCAAGGTGTCTACAACAGGTACACTCCAGATTCTTTCTGGAGTCTGCATATATGCTGAAAAATGTCAACAAGGTTTTCATGAGTGCTATGTGTCACATGGTTTTTTCTTCTTGTAATGGTTTCATTCAATAAAGGGAAAAATTCTACCAGAAATCAGAGCTGACCCCTGCAAAAACATGCTTAAATGATCAATCATGAATTCAGGCTTTTTTGTTGCTAGAATAAAACAAATTAATTAAGTTCAGACCCCTAGTAAGCCCTGAAGAGCCACATATATGGGTTCTTTAGATCTAAAAGCACCACATTTAGCTGATAGCTATGGGTTTGCTTCAGCTGCGTTTTCATACTTTCATTTATTTCCTTGTTCTACAACAGGTTCTTTTGACATCTGCTTGGGCTTATCTTTTTTCCTGCGGGGCTTTGCTTTTGTCAACTAACCATTACAGGAGAATCCTGTTAGCGAAACAAGCAAGAGGAAAAACATATATTGTAGGGACACATTAGCATTTAGAATAATGTCCAGCACCCAGTAATACCTAGATGTTAACTGTGGTGCTAGGCAAGCTCCGGTCTTTGAGTAATGATGTCTTATGAAAGGAACACCCTTTTAACAGATAATACCTTACAGAAGCTGAAGTAGTTATTTTAAAAATCTATTTACTTTTCCGGTATCATTTTTCTACCAATATGCTCATTTTTATCCTTTATATTCCTGCAGAAACTATCTTTTTATCTGTTACTCCATTTAGGATCAATAGGGCTAAGAATATGTTGAGAGGGTCAGGAGGACCTGAGTCCAAATCCGGTCTCAGACCAGACCCTTGACACTAGCTGTGTGACTCTGGGCAAGTCACTTAACCACAATTGTCTCAACAACAACGACAACAAAAGAATATGTTGAGAGGCAGCATGGAGTACTGGCTAGAGGCCTGGCCCTGGAGGCAAGAAAACCTGGGTTCAAATCCAAGCTGTGTGTCCCATATACTAGCTGGGCTGCGCCAGGCATCTCTCTGAGACTATACATTGGCAGATGGAGTTCCCTGGGAATTTCACGTTAATGAATTCACAAGTCTAATATTTTTTAAATGCCTGAAAATATTTGACAGATGTTGAAATATGCTTACTCACTTTTGGGGGGGGAGGGGTGGAGAGAGGCAGAAGCCTCAACCATATATCTGTCTTATGTTTGTTTAGAGGAAGGATGGTGAACCTATAGCCTCAAGGCCACATGTGGCTTTCAAGCTGCAGGTTCCCCACCCCTGGTTTAGCATCAAGTAGGATAGTAAACTGTTTATTGTTCTGCCATTTGACTTTTCAAATCCATTCTTTATGAAACAGGTGGAAGGCTTTTCACCAGTGTGTTATCTACACTGGGTAATTTTACTTGCCTTGCAAAAGGTGTTCTGCCTGTAAAAGTTATGTTCTGTCGAGTCTATAGATTGTTTACTTGTCTCTCAAGCCCACCCACTTTCTATTAAGATTTGCTTAAACTGTGTTTACTTTACAAAACCAAGCAGCTCTAAGATGTCACTGGGTTTCTTACGCAAGCATTTATTTTGCATTGTTTCTTTTGAGTAGCAGGCTGGTTTGGATATTTCAATTAGATGTCAACTTACAAACCAAGGAAAGCATTTTCCTTTGTAAATCTTAAAACAATCCATTCTGGAGACTTTTTCTCCCACTACACCCTAAGTTTTTTATTCAAAGCTGGTGTTATGTCATCATTTTTGTGTCTCATGATAACTAATTTGAGTATTGCTCAGATTGCTAACTTGAGGGTTCAATAATAAAACAAAGTAGTTAGTTTCCCACCACCCCTTGCCCCGGCTCTCCATCTTAGAATTATGTGTCTGTTTGTTTCGCCTGTTCCAGTATGTGTATGCATTACGGGTGTATTAGTATCTCTAGCATATGTACCTCTGAAATGTCATAAGAAACCATGACCAAAGGCAGGTGAGCACCAGTAGAAATCAGGCAAATGGGTGTTCCCTGAACAGATCTCTTACTAACTGCAAACTTAAGGGAATGTCCACAAATTGAGGAACAGCTGGATTGGTTATGGCATATGAATGTGATGTAAGAAAGGAAGAGATAGATGCTTTCAAAGAGACACAGAAAGACTTTCACGAACTGGTGCAGAGTAAGAAAGTAGAACCAGAAGGACAATTTATAGTATAACATCAATATTATAAAAATGAACAATTTTAAGAACTTTTATAAACTGATGAAAAATGAAATGAACAGAACCAGAATCATTTATTTAGTAAGACTAGTAAAATAAAAACTTTGAAAGTTATGAGAACTATGATCAATAAAATGACCATTGACTATTCCCGAGGACCAATGATGGCTATCCATTACAGACAAGTGAAGGATTTAGGATCCAGAACTACATATATGTTTTTGAATATATCCTTAAGGGAATTGTCTTGCTTGACTATAAGAAAATAGTTTTTCTTTTTGTTTTTCCCAGGGGGTCAATGGGTGACAAGGTGAGAAAATAGATTTGTTACCTTTTTTTTTTAAGAGAGAGGTAAACAAGGTATAATAAATGTGAAATTTTGCCTCTACTTTCAGATAAGGTGACTTTATTATTAGTTTTCCTAAACTAATAATTAGTTCTACTAACCTGTTTTACTTTGTTACAAAAAATCTCTCACAAAGTGGGAGTAATCTGTAAATGTTTACAAAGTGAAAACCAAGTACACCAATAAAATTTAAAATAACAAATCCCCTGTTCCTGGCCATCCTAGTATTATAGATGCTTTTACAGGGCCTCCCACAGCTTCTCCAGCTACCCTGTAAGCTCTGTGAGTGTGCTTTCAAATGCTTAATAGTATCAGGTTACTGCGCTAGGTGGCACAGTGGATAGAGCACTGCTCCTGGAGTCAGGAGGACCTGAGTTCAAATCTGCTCTCAGACACATAACACTCACTAGCTGTGTGACCCTAGGCAAGTCACTTAACCCCAATTGCCCTCATTAAGAAAGAAAGAAGGAAGGAAGGAAGGAAGGAAAAAAATCAAATGCTTAGTAACTTTCTTAGTTGCCAACAACGTAAGGATTCACAGAACTTTCAAGTTGTCAAGGCTGTTAGAAGTCATCTAGTCCTGACTTCCTGATGAGGAAACCGAGTCTCAAACAGCAGAAATGACTTGCCTGCCATCCCAGTTACCTAGGGGCCCAGCTGGAAGTAGAGACCAGATCTTCTCACTAACCTATTTTTTTTTAGTTCTGGCCTTCTCTTTGGCCTTGTGAGCTTGCCTTAATTTGCATAGCTTCGTCAGAGAACTTTTTAAAAAGTTCTCAGAGAAACAGCTCAAATCTAAGAGATAGTTTAAAAATCAGCAACAACTAATCTTTTCAGAGTACACTAGCACTTAGCATTTTGCTAGTAATGACCTAGCCTCTTTCTACCTTTTACATTCTTACATGAAGTAGAAAACATCGTTACTTTGTATTCTTAAAGGGACAAAAGCTAAGCAATTAGCAGCTGTAATTAGTGGCTTTTTCTTATGTATAATCAATATATAACCAACTTCACCTAGCAGAATTGATTAAATCTATATTTCTCCCTTTCCTTGGAGATGTTTGTAACTATAGATGATTCATTTCTTATAACAAAGGTATTTTATACCAATTAAATGTGATACTGATTAAAAAGTCAAATGTGAAAAGGTCAGAAGAAAAGGAGGTTTGTTTGTTTTTTTAATTATCCTATACTTAACATGTAGCAATTGCTGTCATTGCTAAAATATTCAGTTTGTGGACGCTTTGAGTGGTTTAGAGTAGGGGGCAGAGGGAGAGGGTTGGAGCTTCATTATCAGAGCAAAAGAAAGAAAGTACAACTATTACAGGTATTTTCTCATTAAATTGCTTTTTGGGTTTTGTTTTGTTTTTGAACAGTGAATAGGATTCATGTTCTGAAGTGTAACCAAAGAGTAATATTACAGTTAGTTAAGTCATTTTTCTCCTGTTGTAGAAAAAAAGTTCTTACTTTTCTTCCCTTGGAAATTGAAAGCTGGAAAAATGTTAACCTAATTCTTGGTCTTTTACCCTTTTCGGTGTCATGGACACCTTTGGCAGTCTGGGAAAGCCTAGGAACCCCTTCTCAAAATAATGTTTTTAAATGCGGAGAATAAAATACATAGGATTATAAAGGAGACCAATGATATTGAAATAAGATGTAAGTTTTTCCCATCCAAGCTCATTGTACCCCTGAAATCTATCTACAGTGAACCCCTGTTCTGCTTAGACACATGTGCTACAGATTAAAGTACAGTGGAATTTTTATGACTTCCTAGCCTCACTTTGCAATAAGATGTTTATGTTCTGTATTCTTGTTGGGCAGACCTTTGGCCGTGCCAAATGCCAAAACAATTTGACCACTGCTCAAACACAACCCCGGGGTTGGGAACTGGGAAGTTGAGCTCTGTCCTGATCATGTGTGAAGTTCAATTTCTAGTATCCAGTCAGATCATAAGTTACAGCCACTATATTTCTGAATCTTGACATAGCAGGCAGGGGACCTGCTCCTTCGAGCAGATGCTTCCCCCTCCCCCACCCCCACCCCCACCCCCAATCTAGAAGGCAAAGAGTCTCCTCTGAATGACCTCTTGCTCTGAGTCATGATTCAGAGCAGACCAAGAATCTTCCAACAACAACAGCTAGTCACAATTTTTGAGCTGGCTCCATCTGACCTTTGACCACCAAATTTAAGAAGGATATCCAACAAAGGTTAAGAAAGAGATGGTCTATAAAAATGACTCATATTTCTCAGTTTTTCCATTGGGCAAACATTTCTTACAGAAAAAAAATTTACATTTTCAGTTTAAAGTTATGTTTTTCCAGGTATAGAAATAAATCGTTATGTCCCAGAATAAGGATGTTCTCAGAACAGAAATGTAAACCTAGCTCCAGAGTCAGACTTTAAAAAGGGAGTTGGAGAGAAAGAAAGAGAAGGGGGGGGCGCTTTTTTTGCATTTCTACTAAAGAATTAAAAAGTTGCACTTAAAATAGTCATTTTGACCCCTAATAAAAATCTGGAATGATATGTTGTTTTTTTTTTCATTTGGCATGAATAATACAACTGTTTCTCTGTGGGGGTATGAGAGTATTGAAGATATGAGTGTTCCAGAATAAATTAATCAATAGTATACTTGGGGACCTGCCATTTTAAGGACTACTTCGATTTTGATTTTTTTTTTGACAATATAAAATAACCTTGAATAATTACTAGTCATGCTGAGTGGGCAAGAGTCTGCTTTAAAGATTTAAAGACTTTCCCTTACATAATTCACAGAAACTAGCATTTCATTTTGTATTTTTCCTCTTTTAAAACTAAAGGACATTAAAGGCAAATGTGAATTTAGGGGAGTTAAGAGCTCTTACTTCCAGGTTGCTCTTTCAATCGAGGCGGCAATGCTCATATCAAATATTCTTTCACATAAATTGGGATGAAGGGTTGTTTGCTGTGTTTCGTCCTGTAACCTACTACGGACAATTGACTCAATCCAGTGCAACACAGGCTAGCTGATATTTGAAACCCTTGTTGCTTATAAAATCACGATCTCCGAAAGTAATGGCTATTGGATCACTTGTCTCCAAACTCTATCACAGAAGACAATGAGCTGGATTCTCATCTCACAGAGCTCTTTTCTTCCCTTTGAATCTCATGGAATGCAAATCTGACCCACTATGTAAATACTACATAGTACATCTTTTAAAATGTACATTAGCATATATACACTTTGTGCTTTGAGGAATTGTTTTTTTTTTCTTTATCATGCCCAATAAGGATCTGAGAAGAGTAACTTAACCCTTATAACACTACTATTTTCCAGGATGTCTGCCAAATGAATACTTAGGATGATGGCCTCCTGGCTGGGAGCAAGTGTGTTATCTGTCTGGGGACTACATGCTATCCCTGAGACTCCCAGAAGTGATCCCAGCTTGGTGATCTGATAGCTCTTTTCCATCTCTTACTAAATAGATATCTGCAGTTTCCAAGGGGTTAATATTTCAAGTTACTCCAACAAATGCATTTCTTTTCTCACTCCTTCCTTGAGTTAAAGTGGTTAACTTATTTTTCCTAATTTCCTAATTTTCAGAAATACTGCCTTCATAAATAAAAATATTATTAGGAAGAAAAATGCAGGGCTTTTGTGCTTGAGTTTGTTTCCTATTTATGGAGCCCAATTGTTTTTGGTTTTACTTGTGGTTTTTTCCTACTTCTCCCCGCCAGAGTGTGGTGCTTTTGGAAATGAGAGACATTAACTTCTTCACCATGGAAATTGTTATTCTGGGCAGGCTGTTTATTGGCCTCGGGAGTCCCTTTTTCTTCTTTTGACCTTTATTCATTATAGATAATGTTGTTTAATTCCATGTTTTTTCTCTCCCTAGCAATCTACCAATTTACTCCTACTGGTAGTTTATAACTCTGGATACAATTGAATTATAGCCATGGTATTTAAGAAAATGTTTGGAAAATTCCCATGTGTTTACTTATTTGGACCCGCTCTATCCTTTCATTGGTGTATATATAGGAATCTTCTGGTGAGGAAATTCCCTTTTTCAAAGCACAGCAGCATCTATTCTGCAGTTTCTGGTCTAGAGTCTCCTGGGAAGTTAAGTGGCTTGCTCTCAGGGTCACACTGCCAGCATGTTAATTCAGATCTTCTGGTTCTCTGTTGAATGCCGCTGCAGATGCTACCAAAAAATGAGTTTGGCATTCTGCAACTTTCTATGAGTATGGACCACTCTCGCCTTCAGTCACTCCAACTCCTTCTTTCTGTTCTTTAGACTCATAAATCAGGGAAGAAAGGATGGACAATCATGCGGTCCTGTCTCCATCTTTTACAGATGAAAAACCCGATGCCAAGAAAGAAGGTCGCCGACTCACTAAAGAGCAGGCAGGAAGAGGCAGGGTACTGGCCAAAGGCTTCAGCCTTCACATCCTGGGCTCTTTGCACTGAACCAGCCTTCTTCTGGTCTGCTCTACATTTCAGGAATTTCACTAAACATTTGTACAAGCGGGTGGCAATAGATCATGGTGTTACTGCTAGAAAAAAACCTTTGAGGTCCCTCATTTTAAAGATAAACTAGGCCCAGGGAGGTTCAGTTAGTCACCCAAAGTCACACAGGTGGCCCAGGCAAGATCATCTGACATTCAGTCCAGCATTCTTTCCCCTGTCCCTGACTAGTTTATTGAATGGGAGAGAAAGAAACCTGGTTGTCAGTTTTGTAACTTCTTCAAAATTCTGATGAAAGGTAGAGCAGAAAAGAAGTTTGGGGCATATTTTTGTATTTTCTTTATCTTTATTTTTGTATTTTCTTTATTCAGTTCCCATTTGCCAGCATGACGTTGCCAGTTTAGGAAGAGTATTCAGGAGCAAATTCAGTGCCGCCATTGTGACAGCGTGGAGCATAGTGTGGCTTATGGTGCAATAAAGAACAAATGGTAAAGGTAAGCTCCTCAGGTGGGGAAGGGCCCTGGAGCATCCTTCAGCCAGGAGATTCTACTAGGAACAAGCTGAGGGCCATACATACTTTCTTCAAGATCCATGAGTTTTGAAATAATATTCACAAGCATTTTAAAATTTTGGCCTAGACCTGTGATTTCGTTGGTATAAAGAATTCCCACTAAGGAAACTCTCTCCACTCATGTAGTTACTTGGCCACTTCAAGTCTTAGAGAGTACCCTAAGTCTCTGAGAGGTTATATGACTTCTACAGGGTCACACAGCCAGTATGTGTCAAAAGTGGGGATTTAACCCACGTTCTCAGCAGCAGCAGCTGCCTCATAGATAAAGAGCCAGTAGATCTGGGTTCAAGTCCTGCCTACAGTATATACTAGCAGGAAGATCTTGGTTCTTGGAATGGATGACTCCAAGACCAGCTCTTCATCTGCAATGCCACATTGCTTATCTGCAGAAATATGGTGAATAAAATGATTAATTCCCCGGACAGAAATGCAATCCTTTGGATGCCCTGGTATCAGTTACCACCATCTGAATATTAAAATGTCTTCATGTATGTGGTTCTATGCTAGAAAAAGAACTACAGTAACCCGGTACTTAGCTTCTGTAGTCTGTGTGTCAAATGCTAAAAGAGGCCACACTGATGAGATACTTAACCTTACACCGTATAATTTTGTCAGAGCAACATTTTGACAAGTTAAAATGGTCAAATTAGCTCTGTAAGCAAACAATACTATAATTGAATGTAAAAAAGAAATAAGACATTTCAGCAGAATTTAAAAATAAAGCTAAAAGATTCCTAATTTCTCATCTACCACATGGTTTTCCTTTGTTTCTTCCATAGCCTTTCAGGTTTGTGGAATATTCCATCTCTGTAGTAAGTAAAGAAGACGGAAAAATGTTGACAATATCTGACTTCACGAGGATTCAGCAAAAGAGGCAGACGTAAAATACAAAATAGAGCTGCCAATGTGGCTGAGATATCCATTGGTCCCAGAAGGAGCAGGTATTGCCTGAGATCACTAAGGTGATCTCTGGGAAATGGTATTCATTTCAGTGACCCAAGAGGTATACCATTTCAGATAGCGGGGGCCCAGGAGTGATGCCCTGTATTCTCATTGCCTTAGAGCAATGTTTCACATACATGGCATGTTTCATATATAGCATGTACTTCATAGACTACTTACTTAGGACTTATGCCTTACTATCTTTTTAGTTAGTATTTTGTCCATACCTGTGATTTCACTGGTGTAGAAGTGGTTCCTGGTGAGGAAACTCCCTCCACCAAAGCATTTCCACATCTGCTCTACCATGTCCAAGAGTATTCAAGGGATCTGGAAAAGTTCAGGAACTGACCCGGTGACCCCAGCAATATGTGCCACAGGCCACACCTAAACCCTGCCCTTTGCCCACAGCTACTGTTCCAGACCTTCTCTTCTCTCCTTAAACCTCCCACTTCTCCCTTCCCCACATTCTCTCAGCTCATGATCCACCCTCATCCCTTACTGAGATCTCTTAAGATCCAAATCTAATGATTTTTTTTCTCAATAGTCCTCATCTTGACTTGTCTGCAGCATGTGACACTGTTAACCTTCTCATAAATAGCCTGCCTCTCTCTCTCTATCTATCTCTCCCTCTTTCTGTTTCCCTTCCTCCCTCCCTTCCTCTCCCTCTCTCTCTCTTACTCCTTTTTCCCTCCCGTCTCTGACACTGTCTCTCTTTCTGTATGTCTCTCTGTGTGTCTGTGAGTCTCTGTGTCTCTGTCTCTGCCTCTCTCTCTCTTACTCTTTCTCCACTCCTGTCTCTGTCTCTTTCTGTGTGTCTGTGTGTCTCTCTCTGTCTCTGTCTCTGTCTCTCTACCTCTCTCACTCTCTCTGGCTTTTTGGAACCCTGCTCCCTTCTGATTCCACTCCTACCTGTGTTACCACTTCTCGGTCTCCTTTGCTGGATCATCACTGAGAGCACACACCACAGATCTGATTGTACCCCAAGGCTCTGTCCTGGTCCTTCTTTTCTTCCTTCTCTATGCTGTTTCACTTAGTGATCTCATCAGCTCCCAGGGGTTTAATTATTACCTCTTTGCAGACAATTTCCATGTCTATATTAGTCTCTCTCCTAACCTCTAATCCCACATCACCACCTGACTATTGATCACTTCAAATTAGATGTCCCAAAGGCATCTCCAACTCAATATGTCTAAAACAGAACTCACTCTCTCTCTGTCTCTCCCTCTCTCTGTCTCTCTCTGTCTCTCTCTGTCTCTCCCTCTCTCTCTCTCTCTCTCCCTCTCTCTCTACCTAATGACACAATGGATAGAGCACTGAGTTAAAATCTGGCCTCAGACACTTGTTAGCTGTCAGTTAATCTCTGTTTGCCTCAGTCTCTTCAACTGTAAAACTGAGATAATAATAGCACCTACCTTGCAGGGTATTGTGAGGATCAAATGAGATAATATTTGTTTTTTAAGAAGTGCTCAGTACAGTGCTGGGCACGAAGAGGGCGCTATTTACTTATTCCCTGCCCTTTCCCATCCCCCAAAATTCACCTTTCTTCTAAGCTTCCCTGTTTCTGTCCAGGCCATCACCATCCTTCCATTCACCCAAGCACCCAGGCCCAATGTCATCCTTGACTCCTCATTCTCCTTCACTTCTCATACCCAGTCACCTGCCAGATCTTTGTCATTTCTTCCTCTGTAACACCTTTTCCCTTATCTCTGTTCACACCACCATGACCCTAGTTCAGGCCTTCATCACCTAGCCTGTGAGATTACACCAGTGGCCTGAATGGGTCTCCCCATTTCAATCTATTCTCTGCAGAAAGTAATTTTCCTAAAGTACAGATCTAATCATTCCATCACCCTACTAAAAGAACTCTAGTGGCTTCCTATTGCCTCTAGGATGAAATAAAGACTCCCGTATTTGGCATTTAAAACTCTTCTCCAGCTGTCCCTCCAGTCTATCTTTCCAGTCTTATTAAGCATTACTCCATGAACACAACCAAACTGGCCTTGCTGTTCCTCACACGTGACACTCCATGTCCCGCTCCATGCTTTCCCCACACTCCCAGGTCTGGAATGTCTCCTTATTTGCCCCCACTTCTGAGAATCTTTGATTTCTTTCAAGAATCAGTTCAAGTGTGACCTCTTGCCTGAGACCTTTCTTGATCCCCTTAACGCTTGGTTCCTTCCCTCTCCCCAAGGTTTTTTTTTAATTTCTTCTGTATGTGCCTGTATATGTGCATACTCTCTCTTCCGTTAGGATGGAAACTCCTCAAAGGCAGGGACTATTTCATTTTGGTATTGTGTCTCCAGTGCTCAGCACGATGCCTGGTTCAAAACAGGCATTTAACAAACAATGACTGACTGATTAACTGTGATTGATTTCTAATACTCAGAGCATCTCTCTTTCACTATGCTATATTGTCTCTAACGATTGTTGATTATTTTATAGCTACATACAGTATGTATTTAAGCATAAATCTCATGTTCTAGAACAAAGCATGAAGCACCACTTACAGTTTTTATATGCTATATTTATAAATATACCCTTTTAAATGTCTGACAGACAAATTCAAACTGTCCCTCAATCTCTATTTAACTAGCACCGGAACTGCAAATAGTCTTTTTTCCCATTTCCCAATTCATCTCACTTAGGGCTCCAAGCTGCTTGCTTATGGTATTTCAGGGTTCTAGATCATGAACACAACAGATGGAACCCTGCAAGTGCCTTCGGAGCTAAGCTTTCAAGTAAGCGCTTCCCTAATTAGGGAATAGGGACTAGTGCTGACATTTTAGTGCTATAAGGCATTTCTTGGGGAGGAAAATTGCCTCTGCAATGTAGCTCAGCAGCTTCTCAAAGATGTAGAGTTGCCTAGAGCACTAAAAGTTTCAGTAACTCACTCAACGTCAATAACCAGTGTGTTTCAGAAGCAATACGTGAACCTAGGTCTTATGGGCTTTGAGGCCAGCTCTCTATCCACTCTACCTACCATATTTTTTCCCTAATTAGTCTCCTCCAAACTCTATTCGAACCTACATCTTGAACTGCCTTCCCTCCAACAAGGTTCCAAACAGGAGCCTCTCCAGGCTGTTTTCAGCATTCTTCCCCTAAACTAGACTGTTGTTCCTAATGAAAGGAGATTCTTTTGGGAGAAGGGAAAGGAATAAACATTTAAATATGGACCTATTATGTGTCAGGTACCATGCTAAGTACTTTTACAAATATTGTCTTATTTAATCTTCCATTGGGGAAGCTGAGGCAGAAGTTAAGTGACTTGCCCAGGGTCACACAGCTAATAAGTGCCTGAGGTCTAATTTGAACTCAGGTCTTCCTGACTCCATGCTCAGTGCTGTATCAACTGCACCACCAAGCTGCCTATGTTGACACAAAAGGCCATCTTCCCTGTGATGATTTTCTCTATTCAGGAAAGACCTGTCCCTTTTCCCTACATCAGGGTTTTTTTTTTTTTTATCTTTTTGTATCATGGAAGCCTTTCAGCAGTCTGGTGAAGCCTGTGGAAGCCTCAGAAGAGTGTTTTTAAATTCATAAAATATATAAGATTGCAAAGGAAACCAATTATACTGGGAAAAAATACCATTTTTCCCTATCCAAGTTAGCATGCCCCCTAAAATCTATCCAAAGATCCTTTGGGTATCAGTAGACCCCAAATTAAGAACCTCTGTCCTAAAGGACACCAGTTTCAGGTTTGAGAAATATCCATCTCTGTCTGGAATGAGCATGGGAAATGGACAGTTGTTGACAACTTTCATCTCTAACTTTACTTATGCCATTCTCTGTATCTGGAGTTCTTCTTTCCTTCTCCTCACCCATCAGAATCCAACCTATCAATCAAGGCCAGGTCAAGTCTCACCTTCTCAGTGAAAACCTCACTGGTTGCCCCTGTTGGAAAAGGCCCTCTCCTCTCTCCATTCATCTCTTCTTTACTCCTACAGCATGTGAACCGTGTACTACTCTAGTTGTATAGATTTAACACATAGTAGGGTTGGCTTTTCATGAGTGTATTGCTTAACTCCAGAATGGAACTTCATCACTTGAGGATGGGATCTCTGTCTCATACTGCTCTATGTCCACAAAAGTGCCTCACTCTAGAATGGACCCAGTAAATGTTCTCTTGATTTGGCCTTGGAGTCAGGAAGATTCCTGATTGTACCATGTACCATAGTAATTCACAACAAAATAAGTCGCTTTGGGGCAGCTAGGTAGGGATACTTACTAAATGTGTGACCCTGGGCAAGTCACTTAACCCCAGTTGCCAAAACAAACAAACAAACAAACAAACAAATAAAGTTGAGCAGCAGTTTCAAAGTTCCCCATACTCCCTCTCCCCTAAACCCTTCTAAATACCTTTTAACATAACATGATGAGGCTCAAAAACAATTATTGAGCATATAACTTGACACAATGATTTCCCAACAGAGGCAAAGGTACCCCATCTTTCATCACTCAATTTCTTTAGCTGCGCTTGACTCAAGCATTGAATCATTGCTCTAACGCATAATACATACATTTGTACTTTGCTGTAGTCTGGTGAAACCATTCGACAGTGTCTGAAGCTTGGATATGTTTATTCAACTTGATAGTATAGAATCAGATACCATAGAATCTGATCTTTTTCTCTAACCTTTTTCTAGTCATAGAACCAGACAGTTGGGATGGACTCCAGTGGCCAAAGACTTGGACTTCCCAATCAATTCAAGAATCCCTTCTACAATATCTCTGTCACATAGCCATCCATCTTCTTCATGAATACTTCCAGTGATAAAGAGTTCACTATTTTGGGGACAACATGCTCCATGGTTGGACCTATCTGATAGAAAATTTTTCTTTGTGTTGAGGTAGAACTCCCACATACTGGTTCCAGGTCAATTCAAAACATTTATTTAGTCCCTACCATGTATAGGTCATCAAAGTGTATGTTGGGCACTGCAGCCTGATCTAGAAACACACACTGAATAGTTCCTTCCTTCAAAGAGGTTAGAGTCTGGGGGAAGGGAGTAAGGAGAGACATGACATGGGTATTTTTCTTTTGGACTAGGCCTGTGCTTGGTGACTGTTGAAAACCTCCTTCTGCAAATGCTTGTCAGCGGGTGATTTTAAGGAGTTACCTGGGGCCCTGAGAGGTTAAGTGACCTCCCAGGAGTCACATATGTAGTAGATAGCAGATGCAGTCCTGGAACCTCAGAAAGAGTCCAAGGCTATCTCTCTAAGCACTGTTCTATACTGTCTCTACTGTGCAAAAGTACACAAATAAATATGACATAAGATAGAATGTGATAAAGACCAAGGGGATATCAAAGCAAAGTGCTCTAGAAAAATTCGAGAAAGAAGAGAACACTTTTACCTGGAGGCATCATGGAAAGTTTCACAGAAGGGGTGGCATATAAGCTGAGCTTTGAAGGAAGAGAGAGATTTGATAGGTGACTATGAGAAGTGAATTCATGCCGAGCACAGGGAAAGTCTGCTCAAATACACAGAGGCAGCAGGCATGTTGAATCTGATAATCTAAGTCTAGTTTGACCTGATAGAGTTTGTGAAGGGGAATAATGGTACTCAGTAGTGGAAGCTTAGGCTACAGCCAGAAGGTCAGGGCCCACGATAAGGAATTTGTGTTGCATCCTTGAGACATTAGGAAGCCACTGAGGTTTGGGGGAATGTTTAACCTGGAGAAGAACAGATTTCAGGGAGGGTTGTCTTCAAGTATTTGAGGAGCTCCTACAAAGAAGAGGGATTCAGTTTCTTCTATTTGGCCTCAAAAGGCAGAAGTAGGAGCAACAGGTGAAAGTTGCAGAGGCAAATCAAGATCTAATATAAAGAAAAATTTTGTAACAGTTGGAGTTAACCAAAAGAGGAATGCCTGCCTCAGGAAATGGTAGCTTGCTCTTAATTAGAGTTCCTCAAGCAAAGACAAAAAGATCACTTGTCAGGCATGTTGTAGAGGGGACTCATTCTCAGGTATTGGTTGGCCTTGAGACCCAACCTTGATATCCCTTTCAAGTCTCAACTTCTGTGATTTTATAGCAATTAAGGATAAGGATAAGAAGTCCATTGGTTGGGAGGTAGGTGTTATTATTGATTGGTCCCATGGTTGGACAATTTGGAAGTTGCTTTATAGATACTCTCTCTTGGAGTTTAGCAGAAAGGAGGTAGGAAGGATAAAGAACAACAGCTGCAGGGAGTGGTAGGGATTTTTTTAGGACAGGAGAGAACTGAGCTTGGGAGTAGGAATGAGTCAGTAGAGAGGCAGAGAAGGGAGCTAAGAAAAAAAGCAGGAATGATGAATGGAACAAGATTCCAGAAAAGAATGGGGGGATGGAGAGGAAAGATGCAATCAAAGGCAGAAAGTAGAAATAGAAATATTAGTCTTGGCAAGGAATTACATCTTTTGAGTGAAAGAGCTCATAACAGATGATCTCAATTTTCATAAAAGCCATCAACAAGATGTCTAGGCCATCTGTACAAAGAGAAGAGTCTGAGGATGGGCTTGGTGGCTTGAAGAGAGAAGAAATTTGGAAAATTTGTAATGGGGAGTGTGATAAAGTCAAAGATAATATTAGGATTGCAGTAGTTGGGACCCAGCCAATTAGAAATAGCATGAATTTACAATGGATCCAGTCGGCAAGGTTTTGTGATTTAATTCCAACAGAGTATGGCACCTTTGGAGGAAGAATGGAAAAAGGTAAATGCATGTACCATTGAAAGCAAAGTGAAATTATTATTTGCCCTCTTCTTAGTCTCAGACCTTCAAACATTTGAAGATTGCTATTGTGTGTCCCTGTAGTCTTCTCTCCTTCAGGCTAAATGTCTTGAGTTCCCTTAACTATGTTTCATGTAATGATTTTTACACCCCTCACCATTCCAGTTGCCCTTCTGTGTAAGCAATGGAAGTTAATATTGTCTTTCTTGAAATTTTATGTCCAAGATTGAACCCAATGCTATCTATGGGGTCATACCAGGGTAGGGTACAGTACAGTGCCTTCTGGGAGGCAGTTGGATAGCACAGTGCTCAGAGCAATAGGCTTGGAGTCTCTGACACCTAAGTTTAAATCCTGCCCCAGATATTTACTAGCTATATGATATTATGCAACTCACTTAACCTCTGTTTGCCTCAGTTTTCTCAGCTATAAAATGGGAATGTTAGCACCTACCTCTCAAGGTTGTTGTGAGAATCAAATGGAATATTTGTAAAGTGCTAAGTGCAGTGCCTGGCATACAGCAGGCACTTAATAAATGTTGGTTTCCTTCCTTCCTTGATGCTATTAAGTTTTTCTAGTAGTCAAATCAAACCATTAGATCAACTTGAGATTTTGGTAAACCAGGTCTCCCACATCCTTTACTTGGGCAATTGGTTATTTTAAACTAGCTGCATAAGCTTTACATGTATTACTGTTCAATTTCCTACCATTTGTTTCATTTCAGTTTTTCAACTTCTTGAGATCTCTTTGAGTGACTCTGACACTCACTGTACTAGCTATCCCTTCCAGAGTTATGTCAACTATAACTTTGATAACCATTCCATCAGCCTTCTGCCAGGTTATTCGTAAAAATATTGGACATGACAAGACCAAGGACAGAGATCTCTGACGCTTCCCTGGCAAGTGTTGTTTCTTGGGCTTGTTAGGGATGGGATGTGGGTTAGTTAGGTGTTGTTTAGTCTAATAGCCTGTGAAGGCTCTCCTAACTGAATATCTGGGATTCTGTGAGAACTAAGACCCTTCTCTGTCTTTTTTGAGTATAGATAAATTCCTGTCATAGAATAAAGCTATTGGGTTGGGACCTCGGAAAAAAATAAACTAAAACTTTCAACTCTGTAAAGTCTAGTGATGACTGAATACTCCAAATAAAATTTCATTCATAGAATGAAGTCAAGGAATATCTAAGTATAAGAGGACAAAGGTCTACTGAGCACGAAAAAGAAAACACGTAAAAGACCTTCTCAAGGAAGAACAAACAGCATATGATGACTAGATACCAATAATAAAGATGTATATCTTTATAGCACTTGTAGGTTTACAAAATGTTTTCCTCACAATATCCCTGGGAGTACAAGTTTTACCATCCTAATTTTACAGATGGCGAAATGGAAACTCGGAGACATTAAATGAGGTCCCTGGACTCATAGTTAGTGGCAGAGCTGGGATTCACATGTAGGTTGGGATCTGAGGAAGAAGAACTATCAAAGGTGAATTTAAGATTTCATGCCATGAGTGACAGCTTTCTATATAGCTGGTCTGACTTTCGATCCATCCTATATAGTGCTGACAGACTAATCTTGCTTGAGTACCATTTTCATCATGTCTATTCTATATCAAAAATCTTCCATGAGTCCTATAGTATCTAGTCCAAGCTCCTTTGGCTGGCTTTCAAGTTCCTCAGTAACCATTGTACCCACCCAGATAATTCCCTCTTCCCAACATATGCCCTTTCCTCCAAATGGTCTCCTCGTTGTCCCATAAATGCGCTATTGTCTTGCCTAAAATACATATCCCTTGACTATATATCCAAATTCTCAATTTTCTAGGTTCCACTGCAGACCCACTTCTTGGGGATGGAGAAACATGCTTTACCTCTATGGGTCTCAGCTTCCTCATCTGTAAAAATCTGCGGAGTTGTACTAGGTAACCTATAATATCTCTTCCAGATCTGGACTGATGATCCTATGATCTATAACCCAGCTTCACTAATTACATGCCATCTTGCATTGTTCATGTTGTACCACGGTGTTGATCTTGTTTCCTGAAAAAAGGCTGTAATCTGGAATACAAAAGACTGTGCCATGTACTTCTGGATCCATTTACAGCACCTGTCCATTAAATACTTTTTGCTTGGTAGAATGATTGTATCATTAACAGAAACGTGTGAGGAAGGCAATTTATTAGGATGATGATATTTTTAGAATTGTTTATAAGATAAGACATATAAGTGAAAATATCTAGCAGTAGTTGGCAATATAGCTCTGAAGGCCAGGAGAGAAACAAGGACTGAAGATATTATAGATATAGAAGTTGTCTATCAGGGCCCTAAAGGAGGCCAAATAGAGAGAGAGGGGAAGCCCAGTCAAAATATTTTTGTTTCATTCTAGCATTTTGAAAGTACCATATTTGTTGAAAAAATCAAAAATGTGTACTCATATCTTCTGCTTTATGTTCTCTAAAAATAATTATGGGTCTTCTCAGAAATATCTACCTGACTTTTCAAAGAAGGTAAGAGAGAACAAGAAATATCATTTAGAAGTCTACTCTTATACTCTCTAGTGAATATAATAATGTAAATTTGAATATTACCCTAAGTAAGCCATTGACTTGGGAATAAGGTGCATAGCCCTGTGAAATGAATTAACTTTTCTTCAGCATTTGGTTATCTGAAAATGAACTCTACCAGTAGACAGAGCTGTTACTCTAGAAGAATCCATTTGCCTCAGATTGTTGCATATACAATTTACCTCTAGGTCACATTGCTTAAAGTTTTGTGTATACAGATATGTAAGCCTTTGACCATCCGTGGTAGAGTGTAGCAGAATTAACACAATCAGGAGTTAGAAGACCTTAGTTTGACACTTTACTCTGCCAATTGCAGCATCTGGCCTTGAGTGGGTCACTTAACCTCTTGGGGACCAAGCTTCCTCATCTGTAAAATGAGGGATTTGGATTAGATGAACTATCAGGGCACCTCCAGTTCTATAATTCTGTGAATACTCCCTTACTTTGTTTCCCTTTTTAAGTACTTCTGAACTTGTTTAATTATGGCCTTTTTTCATGTACGCATGTTATTTTCCAAACTACTTCAAGGGGAGTGTTCATCTATTCTTTCGTCAAATATAGTCTTTATATGTAATAGGTGCGCAGCTAATGTTAGTCAACAAATGATAATACCACTAATTCTCAAGTTACTAAAAATAGACCATTTGATTTAAATTAATAATTGGAATTAGTTTCTCCTCTCCAAACCTCCTCAGCGCCCAAGGGATTTTCTGTATAATTTCCACTTCTGTCATGACTCATTGGTACATGTTCCTAACTTTTTCAATTAGCAGTTTTCTATTGTTTTGGTCAGCACATTCTGAATGTCTTACGTCACGGCAGACAAAAATCTTGCACAGCTACCTAGCCTCTTGTGGGCTCTCCATAAATGCTTTTAATGGTGATAGAGGGAAATTAATTAATTTTATACACAACCTCCATTTAATCTCTTAAATTGGCTTTCCAAACAGCTCCCCAATTCCTACCATTCTTAAACAATAGCTAGAAATCCATAGTAGCTAGTATCACAATAGCTAGTAATGCCTGCTACATAACTTTGGGAGAATTATTTAACCTCTCTGAGAATCAGTTTTCCTGTCTCTAAAATTGGGAATAATAATATTTTCGTGACATTCCTCATGGAGTTGATATTAGAATTAGAAATTATGTATATAAAACACTTTGTAACAAGAGACACGTGGTATAATGGATAGAGAATGTGACTTGAAAGACTAGATATGGTTCAAATCCTGCCTGAGATATTGACTATGTGACCCTGAAAGAGTCAGTAAGCTTATTTTCTCATCTATAAAATGGATGTAGTAATAGCACCTGCTCAAGATCACATAGTTAGTTATTATCAGGATTGTTATTAGATCCCTTAAATCAATATTTTTATTTTGCAACTTAATGCATTGCTCTGTATCAGCTTTTGAGACATGATAACTGCAACACATAACAAATAAGGAATCTCAAAGAATGGAAGTAAAGAATATCATCAGAGAACTGAAAAAGGAAAAAGATGGTCTGGTCATGTGCAGAGAGTAAGGAATGACAAGGGGACAGCCTGAGTGTTTCCCTGGCCTCTTCCCAATGTCAGGAGAAAGTAAACAAGGCTCTAGAATGTTAGGTGGACCTCAGGCTACCTTATGGGAACAAATGGACAAACATCACACAGATTGGGCAGGCAGATATGGATGGATTTAAAGTCATCAACTTTATGCCAATAATTGTGGTACGCAGTAGGGGTACAGAGACAAAAATGAAACAGAAACTCCCCTTGAGGGGTTTATATTCTATCAACGGAAATAACTCATCGATAGGCAGTAAAATGGTACTATAGTGCACAAAGCATGGGGCCTGGAGTCAGTTAGACCCGAGCTCAAATTCAGCCTCAGACTCTTACTAGCTATAAAACCCTGGGCAAGTCACTTAACCTGTCTTTGCCACCATTTCTTCCACTACAAAATGGGGATAATAATAGTACCTACCTCCAGAGTTGATAGGAGGATTGAATCAGATAATATTTGTAAAGCACTTACCACAGTGCACATAGTAGGTGCTATATAATTCCTAACTATTATTACTATTATTATTATTAGATATAAGTAAACACAAAATACATACAAAATAAATAAAGATAATACTGTGGTGGGAGAGACAATAGTAGCTGAGGGGATGATCAGGAAGAGCTTCATGAATGAGGTAGCACATAAGCTGAGCTTTGAAAGAAAAGAGGGATTCTAAGAAGTAGTCGGAAAGAGGGGGGCCTTCCAGGCCTGGGCCAACCTGTGAAAAGGCACAGAATCTGTATCATCAGAGGGAGCATCTGAATCAGAGAGATCACACATCCACTTGACCAATGTGGTCAATCAGGAGGGTGATGTCCTGACTTGCACATGAAACAGATTTAAGTCAGGCAGAGCTATACATACTCATCAGCCTTACTCTCTCCATAATCACTGGAGTCCAGTGACAAGACAAAAGTCAAGAAGACTGGGGATGGCCCAGCATGCAGTGAGTGACTTTGGCCTTTCTAAATTAAGGTCTTTCTCAGGTCTCAGTTTGTCTGAGACAACACCCATTCAATGACTAAGGGCTAGGTAGGAATTGAGACAAAAGATGGCCCAATTTACCATCACAAAACTAATAATCTAGGAGGGGAAGACCCTTAGACTTTCAGGCCAGAACAGAAAGCAATAGCTATTTACACTCATTGTAAGTCATCAGAACCTAAACAATGAGCCACAAAGGCTTGGGTTGGGGGCTATTAATGACCATTCAATGAGAACCAGAGTTATTTGAGTATAAAAGATAGTCAAGTAGCTCTATTTGAAAATTAATGTCTGTTTTTCCAGAGCAATATTTCAAAAAATCATAAATGAAATTTGTACGGGACAAAAAGCAAATTGTCTCGGCCTTTAGAAAAAAATAGAAATAAAAACTTCTTAAAAATCTAGGCCCCAAACCCCAAAGTTATATGGAGGAGGAGGAAGAGGAGGAAGAGGAGGAAGAGGAGGAGGAGAGGAGGAGGAGGAGGAAGAGGAGGAGAAATAGTAGCATTCCCCAACTTCTACTCGAATTGGCAGGTTAGGTCCCCAGAGGACAGCTACTACTACATTCAGATAACATGGTAAAGACAGTTAATACCAAATGTTCTCCTAAAACCTGGTTCATTCTTTCCCACAAACACACATAGCATCTGTGGGAGGAATAAGCTTAAACTGAGCCTATGATAATAGTGCGGCACACCTCCTGTTCCCTTTTTCCCCCTCCTAGAAAATGGCTCAAAACAATCCAAACAAAATTCACAGCCAGCAAAGAAGTAAGAGCTGAGGGAGGAGTCACTCCCCTTTATGGAACTGTAATCAGGAATGGAAACCCGGGGCATGCTCCAATGGGATGACCCCTTTAGGTTAATGTAACCTCTACTACCAGGATAAGTGAACAATTTCATTTTGCACTTCAAGCAATCTGCTCAAGTCTCCAACAAGTACGCTCTGTAGGAACAATCTTTTGGGTTACTTACTCACTGCTTTCTACTCAGATTGAAACTAACCACTACTGCATTTCTTAGAGAGGTTTTGTTCGCAATAGCTGCTGAAAAGACTTTGCTTCATTTTCAACTGGAATTTGAACTGGCAACTTAAAGAAAATAGTCATTCTATGCTACTTCTAATCTTTGCCCTTTTCACCTTACTCAGATAAGAGTGCTTCAGTATAATTTAAAAGTTCTGTGTGTGTGGCACAGGTGTGGTAGCTCAAATCACATTTCTTATTATCATGGTGTGACCAGCCCACCAAAATGTTTAAATCTCTGCTCCTAAGATGGCTTTCACTTTGAAGGACGTTAGTTACCTAAAGTTGAATAGATATGTAATCTGTGATCGTCATCTAAGAATATTGTGCTATAATAAAAATATTCTCAGCAATATATTTAAATGTGGTAACCTAGAAATAGATGGGTTCATCCTAAATTTAAATTATAATTGTAGGTCATGAATAGTAAACAATTGTTATTAATTTATTTAATAATGAAATGAATAGTTTACACAGCTAGGCTTTGCTCTTAAAATAAATACAAACTCTTCCATAGTAGATATTGGCCTATCAAGTATTCATAGAAGCAATGGGGAAAAAATACGTAAGTTCCTTTTTTCATAAGCCAATGGATCGAAATAGCAAGAATTACAAATGTATCATGAATGTGGACTTATTGCTGGAAAACGAAAAGTAAATAAAAATTCAGTTGGGCACTGTGTACCAATATTTGTACTCATCCAGCAAGCTTTAATAAAATTCTTTAATTTTATGGTAGAAGACATGTCAAATACAGTTTACATTTTTCAGCCAGTAATTATATTTTCTTACAAGTGGCTATTACATTTTTAGAGACAGACACAACAAATAATAAGGGATTTTATTTGAGAGTAGAAACAAGCTTTTTTTTTTTGAGATGAAAGGGGTATAATGAATTTATGAGACCTCACATACAGCTATAATATAATAAATTAGAAGGATTAATGAAATTGCTAGCTACAGTAACCTGCACTGCAAGAATGCCTGTTTTATGGCGCTCGATAATACAGTTTATCATTGACTCCATGGGAATTCCCACAATATATTAGCTGTGGTGTAACAATAAAGCACACACAGTAAGGGGCATGTCCCTTTTGACACACATTCTCTTCCCACACTTATTTTACCAGGGAAACAACTTTGTTGCAGTTTAATTAAACCTCACTGCAATGAATTAGTCCAGGTCTTAGCCCTCTGACAGAGAGGGGCCTGGCCATTCCACAGGGGTTTGTCCCCTTGTGACACTAGAAAGACTTTAGAAAACCTGGGAAAAAAAGTGTAGTGTCTCTCAAATGACAATGTGACCGTGCAAGCCTTTGGCTGTCAATCAGTCCATCCAAAGAAAGCCCTGAGCCCTTGGCAGCAGACTTTATAGGGAACAAATGGGGGCTAGGGGGGAACATGAAGGTGGTCACTTTGGAAGACCAACTAAACGCCTCTGGGAGTTATTGTTAATTTGAGGGGACACATTCAGCTTTCCCTGAAACTCATCTAGTCTGGTTATTTCAATAGCCATTGTGCATATTCATACCTAGCTTTGAAAAGCCAAGCAGAAAGTCATAATTTAGAATGAACTTAGGATAATAATAAGTTCAAGTAAAAGCTAATAAGGAAAAAAAAATGCATTAAAGAAATACCAGCAACCAAAAAATTCTCAAGCTTCAAATGATCCAGAATGATCCTCGGTGAGAGTTTAATACGCCTGACATTATTTCCCTGGAGCTCCTGTTCAACAATGTCGTGAGGTTACCTTCCCCCCTACACTCAATGACACAAAAATTCTTGCATTATTGATGACTATTTGTTTATCTTCGAGTGCTTTATTAATTCATGAGACTGTTTTAGAATAGGAAAAATCAAAATTTATAGAACTATTGCATTTTTACTACCTGCTCCAATTTAGATGGATTTGAATACCTATGTGAAACAACGTATGAAAGCAACAAAGAGACTCATCAGACAATGGCAAGTAGATCTCAAATAATTTGGCCATGCTGGAATGACTATGGCCCACTTAGATGCCAGGGATGGCACCCTGATGATTGGTATTCGATGTCACCTCATTGTCATTGGCTGGTGAGGCTGAGAACTGACAGGTCGCTTGGGTATCGTGTAAAGCATCTGACCTTACTCTCTCAGCTTTCAATCTTTGCTTTAAGAATGGCCATTTGTCACTTTTGCCCGGAGATAGAACTCTTGTGCCTCAGTTTCTCCAGTGGCTCTTAAAGGGAAAGGAATAATTATAAAATTCCTTTAATAGTATACTTGTACCACAAGAGATCAGGGAGCTTAGATTTGTCCAGAATATGGATAACCAAATGAAAAAGAGAGGGAGAAAGCTGTGAAGATAGGAGGGAGCAAGATATTTCAGATTTAGAAAATGATACTCATTCCTCATAAAAATCCTTATAATCAAGAATTTTCTGACCAGAAAAATGAAGTTACACTATGGTTATTTTTCTAAAAATTCTCTTCTTCCCGTTCTATTCTTTTTCACAGGCAGATAATATAAAGGACAAATTATTTTGTTAGTGGAACAACCTTTGCCACTATTTCCCAGACATGGTGCTTCTCTCTGCTACACAAACAAAAAATAGTTCTTACTATAAGTTCAAATGGAATGGATATTAATAGCACAGTATTAGCAGTATTTTTTTAAATATCTTAATATCTTTCATTTACCTTTATTTCCAAATACATTTCTCTTCCTTCTACTACAAGTAAAAAGAAAAAACAGTTCGACAAAACTAAACAACATATCAACTGAATCTGAGACTATATGCAATATTTTGTACCCATTGCCCCTACCTCCATGATCCAATGCCCTTCTCACCCTGAAAGATCCCTCCACTCCATAGCCCCTTCCTCTGATTTGTCAGTTCCTACTGAATTTCCATTTCAAGGAAACATCTGAGTCCGCCATGTTCCCTCCTTCATTTCTCTCTGGACCACTCTTCAGACTTCTTTACTATGCATGCCCTGTGTGGATACCTTGGCTCCCTCCACTACCCCACCTTTCAGCTTCCTTTTATGTTATTTTTCCTATTAAAATGTAAGCTCCTTGAGGGCAAGAGCTCTTTCTTATTTTTCCTATTTGTATTTCCAGTGCTTAGCACAGTAAATGGCACATCGTGTTTTTGTTCAGGTGTTTCAGTCATATCCAACTCTTAGTGATCCCATCTGGAGTTTTCTTCTCCCTTACTTTAGAGGTGAGGAAAACATGACCTTCAAGGGTTAAGTGACCTGCCCAAGGTCACACAGATAGTAAGAATCAGAGTTGGAATTTAGACTTAGGTGTTCCAAAGCCCAATCTAAAACTCTTCCTCTATGCCACACCACCAACTCATGTAGAGGTGGGAGGATGTGTGGATAAAATGCAAAACACAGGCCTAGTCTGATGACCACAGCATCTTAAGATGTGATAACTAGTCAGCAAATAACAATGTGGGTATATTTTAATAGCTTAACTTTCTGGTTTCATTTAAAAAGCAGAAAAGATTAGGAATACAGTAATTATAGCTAGCCGTGATGATGATGATGATGACGATGATCATGATGATGACGGTGATGATGATGATAATGATGAAGAATATACTGTTGGTGAAGTTATGATTTGGTCTAATCTGGAGATTAATTTAGACTTGTGTTAATAATATTATAAATAATAAAATGACTAAACATTTATACCTTTTGACCAAGAGATCTCAGTTTTATTTGTATATCCAATGAATTCAAAATCAGAAAGAATTTTCCCATACACACGAAAATATTCATAGCAGCACTCTTGTAGTAAATAGGAAGAAACTTGAAACAAAGTAGATGATTAAACAAACTGTGGTACATTTGTAAGAAATGACTATTAAAAAATTCAAAGAAGCACAGGAAGACTTATATGAATTGATAAACAGTGAAATAAACAGGACCCGATAAAAATACATGCAATCACAACAACAATGTAAATGGAAAGAGGGAAAGAAAGGAAGAAACCAAAAGGAACTGAGTACTGTATAATTTTCATATCTAAATTTGACCCCAAAAAGGAAATGGGAAAATATACCTCCCTCTCTTCTTTGCAGAGAGCAGTCAGTCACTAAGTATTATTTAAACAATATATTTAAATAGGGACAGCTAAACGGTGCGATAGATAAAGCACCAGACCTGGAATCTGGAAGATTTGAGTTCAAATCCTGCCTCAGACATACCAGCTATGTGATCCTGTGCAAGTCACTTAACCTTGTTTGCCTCAATTCCCTCATCTATAAAAAATGAGCTGGAGAAGGAAATGATAAACCACTCCAGTATCTTGACCCCAAAATGGGGTTGCGAAGAGTCAGACATGACTAAAACAACTGAACCAAAAAAGGAGTGTTAAAGAAAAGGTAGGTAACATGGCAGATTTTCATCCCGCTAGTGAAGCACTGTTATGATGAACCGCCTTTATAATTGTTGTGAAATTTTCCTGTGTTCATTTCTGTTCCAGCATCATGTCTTCCTCTTCTTTTCCCTTCCTTTCCCCACCCTAGAATCCTCCAATGGCTAGAAATGAAAATGGTTTTATCTAAGAACATTCATTTTATTTTTAACCAATCATTGCTTCAGTAATTTGCATCTTAGTGCATCTAAAAGCAGATGTAGGTTAGGAAATGGAGGTGGATCAGTCACATAGCAAAATGAAAGACATCAATTCTCTGAGTTATTAAAGGAAACAGAAAAAAGGCCTCTAGAAGGAAGGAAATAGGATATTCCCCAAATAAGAATGGCACAGGAGGTGTGGAGGGGCTGTCATATGTGTCCAAGGACCCAACATATTTATATGTTGTGAAATTAGGACCAATGAAATTATAGATTCACAAAAGTATCAGAGTAAGTGAATCAGGGAATGTCTTCTAACTGTACTTTTTTCTGCATTAAGAAAGCCTTTCCAACACGGCTGATCTCTACTTTCCTTCTTTCTTTCATTCTTAGATTCACATGCCTTTTTATATTATTCGTGGAAAATTGTACATTTTATGTAATTCCTTAAAATACACATAGGTAAAAAGTGGAAAATGAAACTATCTAGATATTACCATACATAATATATTTTTATTTCTATCTTATCTATCCATGACACTATCTATCTACTATCTATCTTCTGTCTTAATGATTTGCTATAATATGCACCCAGGCTTTGAAAAAAAGAAAAGAGAAATAAAGTTAGAAAATAGCCTAAGCAGGGGCAGCTGGTGGCACAGTGGATAGAACTCCTGCCTTGGATTCTGGAGGACCTGAGTTCAAATATGGCTTCAGACACTTGACACTTACTAGCTGTGTGACCCTGGGTAAGTCACTAAACCCTGATTAACTCACCAAAAAGCAAAAAAAAAAAAAAAATAGACTAAGCAGAGAAATCTGGCTTCAAAGCCAAGAATACTCTATGTTCCAGACAAATTGGCCCATTTAGCGTATCTTAGATATTACAATTCATCCCTTCCTATTGTCCTTCATAAAAGTTGTCTTCCAAGACTGGAATTCTCTCCCTCCTCATCTCTACTCCTTGAAACCCTCAGCTGTCTAATCCTCAGCTTAAGTATCATCCATCTCCTTTTCTGACTCATGAGGGTCTTAATGCCCCTGTTAAATTGCTTTATATTCACTCTGCATATATCTTGTCTATATACTTACCTGTGTATTTGGTATATGTATATAAAATAAGCTTCTCGAGGAAAGGAAATATCTCACTTTGATCTTTGTATGCCAAACGCCTAACCCAATTCCTGGAATACAGTGGTACTTAATAAACTTGCTGCTTAATTGGCTGGGCAAAGTTCTAAGAGGTTTTACAAATTTGATTTGGGTCAAAATATGGCTTCCAAATTTGGGAATCAGATAATGTTATCAACTTTCAAAGAAAGAAAAACAAAAAGACAGCATGCAGCTTCCATAGAACAAGGGTGATCATCGTGGAGTGTATATACCCCCAGGGTATGTGAGAAGACTGCCAAAGGGGGACGGAGAATATTTGGCAAATAACTATATTTTATTTCTTATATATTTTATTTTATTTCTTTATTTCTTATATTTCTTTATTTCTTTACATGCACTCTAAAATTGACCTTTAGTTTTGATTAGGACCTATGAGAAAGTATATAAAAAGCCAAGGAGCAGGAGCCAAAAAAAGAAAAAAAAATTGTGAACCTTTGCCATAGGGTATTTTGTTCCCAATCCAGATCAAAGGTCAATGAAAATTTACAGAAGGGTCTCAAAGTATCCTCTGGAAAGTGCAGTTAAGCTCTATACATCTGTTGAAAATATTTCCTTGGTCATGTAACAAAAGTTGCCAAAAGTCCTGGTGTCCTTCAACTCCTCTATCTGCCTTGTCCATCCACCCTTCCCTTTCCCTTTGTTCATTCAAAGGATTCAGAGACTAGGCCTGAGCTAAAATAATTTTCCATTCTACTGTTCCATTCAATAAACATTTTTTAAGGATCTATTAAGTTTAAGGCATTGTGTATAAAGAGAAAAACACAACCATTCCCGCCTCTGAAGAACATATATTGTACGATACTCTATGATAACTTGCCTGCTGAGAAATCATTTCGCAACCTCATCTTCTCTAACCATCGATAAAAGCAATCGACCTTATAAGGTAATATCTAAATTCAATTGACACATCTCTACAGAATGTTAAGTCAAAACAGCAAAAATGATAGAAACATATTTTGAATATATGGAAATATATTTATACAAGGTAGGTACAGGAAGTCATGTAAGAGATGAGAGGCATTAATAATTCAGAACAGACATAAAGATAAACCACATGACTCTAGAATACAGTCAGAGACATACGTGCACAAACACGCATACATACATTTTAAAACATATAGATACGCACTCTATATCATGGCCAAACTTGATCCTTTTCTAGAATAGCCCTATTGTGAAATCAGTGACTCCAGGAAGAGTGGAGTAGATGCTCCAAGTATTAGAAGATAATCTACAAAATGGATAAATCATTCTTAGATAACTGTCTGTTGAGTTGTTTTTGTTCAGTCATTCAGTCATGTCTGACTCTTCATAACCCCATGGACCGTAGCACACCAGCCCCTTCTATCCTCCTATCTCTCAAAGTGTGTCCATTCGTATTCCATGTTTCCATGACACTATCTATCCGTCTTATCCTTTGCTGTCTCCTTTTTTTCTTTTGCTTTCAATCTTTCCCAAAATCAGGGTCTTTTCCAATAAAGTACTTATTTCCCATCTTCTCATTATGTGGCCAAAGTATTTAAGCCTCTGCTTCCATATCTGACCTTCCAGTGAATAGCCTGAATTAATTTCTTTAAGTATCAGCTAATTTGACTTCCTTGCTGTCCAAGGGGATCTCAAAATTCTTCTCCCTCACCACACTTTGAAAGAGTCATTTCTGTGGCACTCAGCTTTCCTTATAGTCCAACTCTTACAGCCATACATTACCACTGGAAAAACCACAGCTTTGACTATACAGACCTTTGTCAGCAAGGTGATATCTCCACTTTTTAATATGCTATCCAGATTTGCCATAGCTTCCCTTCCAAGGAGCAAGCATCTTTTAATTTCATGACTGCAGTTGCCATCTGCAGTGACCTTTAAGGCCAAGAATCTAAAATCTAACTCTGTTTCCATTTCTTCTCCTTCTTTTTGCCAGGAAGTGATGGGACCAGTTGCCAAGGACTTAGTTTTTTTTTGTGTTAAGTTTCAAGCCAGCTTTGACACTTTTGATTACAATTCTTTAATAAATTAAATTATCTGTACTATGACTCATGAAGTATATAATAATAGCTGCTGTTTACATCATGCTTTGAGGTTGGCAAGGAGCATTACAAATACTATCTCATTGGAGCTGAATTATGCACTATTCTCCAATAATCCTGTACCCTGTATGTTAAAGGCCGAACCCTTCACGTCAAACCCCTCAATATTATTTGGAAGACATAAACCAAAGGGAAGAAATGAATGTTAAAGTTAAATATTATATAAAGGTCAGGAAATTTCTTCTAATTTTCCATTTTACTTATTTATCCTGCTCTCTGAACAAGCTGCTTTGAACAATAGTCATTCCTAAATAACTAGACCATTTACTTCAGTAATTTGGACCCATCTTGCAATATAAACTATAAAAAATAATAAGTTAATGATCTATCGGTAAATTGTAGGGCATGTATAATCATACTAATTAATTTATGAAATATTTTAATAAGAAACATACAAATAATGAACAGGAAAAGAAGAAATATAACTTGGATTGAGAGAAAGTTATGAAGTGAAAGAAAATGTGATTAGACTATAGAAAATCCTACTATCTCTAGCCAAAACCAGGCAGGCAGACATTATTCACACCTGGTCTCTTCTCCCAAAGGGGACACTGATATTCTTCCTTTAGCCTTGAGGAGGGTCGAGTGACAGATGCTGTCACCCAAGCCAGGCTCCAAGTTGTTAATTCCTATACTTTTTATAATTAGCTAAGTAAGCAAGACTGAGTAGCAAGCACAGAAGTATCATTTGAAAGGCCAGTCTTGCAGTTAAAGTTGATTTTTCATGAAGAAGGCCAAGGTTGGATCTTCAGTTCAAACTACATTCCAAATTAAGTTTAATCCCAGTATTGGGTAGCCACAGAAAATGTTTGTAGCATGGTAGATTTCCCACATTAACATAGCTCCTAGCCTTTTTCACAAATACATAAACTCAATAATAATGAGAGTTGGGGAAGATGTAATTAGAGTTGTTTAAAGGCCTTGATATGCAAGGAATCCAAGATTATTGTTTATCATTTGGGCCATTACCTTTCTCAAGCTAAAGAACTTGACAGTCAGATTGTATTAGCTATCCAGGTCCTTTGTGTATTTCCATGTTTGGTATACACTACCTCTCTCCCTTTTGTTCAGTCTTCCCGCAGCGGATTTTTACCTCCAGGGGACTACTCATCTAACTCCAAATTGGTTCCGAACTTGTTTTTGATATATTGTACTCACTTGACTAATTGTAATGGCTCTAAATGTCAGACATTGCCCCTTGGGGATAACTATGTCTTTTCCCTACATTAGTTCTTCCTTCTGCATCTGAGAGAAGATTCATGTGGCCAAAGAATTGGAATACTTGAACCTAATTCTTAAGAGGACCATTTATCACTGTCTTCCAAACACAACCAGAAGATTCACTGTTAGGTTTGCAAAGAGAGCAGCTGAAATAAAACTTTCTCAAGTTAAATTGGGAAAAATATAAAGTACATTTAAATGTAAGATGCCTGGCAAGAGAGAGATGGCATATAAGGGACTAGGTAAGTACAGGGTATGCTGATCTTAGAATAAAGTATCTCATGATTTACAGGATTCTTTGAGTAGAAGACATTTTATTAAAGAGAGAATTTGTAACAAGACGAGTCATTATGTCTAAAACTCACTGGAGTTTCTTAGCACTTATATCCAGCACTTTGTCCTTTGAAATGAAATACATATACATATATGTATGTATATACACACATATGCATATACATATATGTATATATATATATTATATTTTATATGTGTATATATATTATACATGTCAGTTTCTCTAAAACTCATCACTGGCTGAAGCAAAGATGCTCCCATCAAGGAAAAAGCAAAGAAAAATCTTAAAGAATTAAGAAAATTGAAATACATTAGGCTACCACTTTTCTAATAGGAAATCCACTCTTATGGGGTTTTAAACATTTCTTTCTTCATAAAAGATAGCTGTTGCAGTTTGTCAAAATGGAAATCTAAGTGGCTATTCTCCTCTGAAGAGCTACAATTTACAAGCTGCTTTCTACAGACCTATTAAATTTTGTAGACTTCTTTTTACTTTTTTAAAACTTATGATGGATTTACTAGTCATTCTTTGAACTCAAATTTCTTTTGGAATTAGCTGTTTTTTAACGTTCTTTGAGGATCAACTTAGTATTGTAGGATCACAGATTTTAGATTAAGAGGAGACTTCAGCATTATTCTGACTTAGCACTCTCCCTGAAACCCTTAGATCTAATCAGTTGCCAAATCTTGTTTCTACCTTAACATTTTTTATTAATTTGTTTTAAATTTAAATACTAAAACTTAAATGCAAAATAAGAAAAGAGAAACAAAAAAACATATTATAAACTTAAATACTAAAACTTAAATACAAATACTTTCTCATCTCTTGCACCTAACACCTTCTCTTAACTCACATAGCTACCATCTTAGTTCAGGCCCTCATTATCTCTTGCCTACGTCACTGCAACAGACTCCTAATTGTCTCTCTGCCTCAAGTTTCTCTCCATTCCAGTCCATCCTACACATTGCAGCTGTGCAACTACATATATATTTGTATATATCTTGCAACTATATATATTTTGTTTAACTACATTTATATATCTTTTTATTATATATTTACATATATTTTCTATATATACTGATATATATTACATATGTTTTGAATATATATATATATATAGCTATAATTGTAACTATGTATATTTATATAAAAAGTGTATTGTAGGATATCTTTATCAAGGTCCAGAAATCAGCAGAGCCAGGAGGGGAATCAAGATTGGCCAGCCTTGTCTCTTCCTCAAAATAGAGGCCCCAAGAGGAATTCACCAATTGGAGAGGGGAGCTGGTATGGTAGAGAGATGTTCCAGGGTGAGAAGGCTACAGAGACCAGGGTGAGGAGGTCTAAGAATGGGCATTTTCTCAGTCAAACTGAGACCTACTAAAGACCTTAGCTTTAAAAAGCCAAGGTCTTTCACCACATGTGAGGCCATCTCTAGTCATCCTGATGTGCATCTAGCCACTGAACTCAGATGGCTCCAAGGACAAAATGAGGCTAGTGACTTTGCACAACCCTCCTTCATTTAAATCCAGTTCAACACCTCCTAACTCAGGGTGTGTAGAATGAGACTTTTTTTTTTTGGAAATAGCCAACACAGGAATTTCTTTTGCTTGACCATGTACGTTTGTTTCAAGGGTTTTGTTTCTCTTTCATTGGGGGAGCAGTGGAGGAAGGAGGGATTGAAAGTAGATTTTGGTTAATTACAAATTCAGTTCAATTTTGAAAAATAAATGAGCAATATGAGAGCAGTGAGGCAATTTAGAAGTCATCTAGTCCACGTTTGACCAATGAGGAACCTTGAGATTTGCCCAAGACTAGGTAGTAGAAGAGTTAGTAGAGAATAAAGACTAGAACCCTAAGATTTTTTACTGTACCACATTTCTCCCAATTTGGTGTGCTTCCTCTCCCCCAGAGAATTTTTAAGCATTATCTGTAACTGTGAAATAAAAAGTTTGCCTCCTGTTAATGGAATTTCAGGCAGCCAGAAGAAGAGGCACTGTTTGGCAAACTGCAAATGTCCTATGTGTGTCTGTGATATAATCCAATGAACATGGAACCAGAGGGAAGAGGGAATAGTGATGCCCTTTTAGGTGGGAGGAACTGCTCCAAGGGGGAATTCAATAAAATAGACAAGTATTAAATCTTTTCAAAGTAAAGAACTATGTGCTGAATATACAAAGAGTTTACAATTCAATTCAATTCAACAAATTGGGTTGAGTATGTGCAGAGCATTGTGCTAGAGATAAAAAGTTTATGTTGGACAAGAGCTCAAAACAGGTGGTAATCCTTACTGCCAATTATACATACAAAATAAAGATAGGAATTTAAAAAAAACAATTGAGGTGCAGGGTGAAACACCACCTATGCCTTTTTATTTGCATCTGAGTACAAAAAGGGATCTCAAGTTTGAGAAAAACCCAGACAATCTTTGGTGGTTTGTTGAAAGTACCATCACTAGGGGCAGCTAGGTAGTGCAGTGGACAGAGCACGGGCCCTGAAGTCAAGAGGACCTGAGTTCAAATCTAGCCTCAGACCAGACACTTGACACTTACTACTAGCTGTGTGACGCTGGGCAAGTCACTTAACCCCAATTGCCTAAAAAAAAAAAGAAAAGAAAAGAAAAGAAAGAAAGTATCACCACAAAAAAGCACTCATAATACTAAACATCACAGCATCCATTTGCCCAAACACTAGTTATGTTATGTTTCACCCCTCCCTAGGGTTCTCCAACACCCTTAAGAGGGTTTGGAGGTGTCTAGGCTCTTTTCTAGCGGCTCTAGCCTTCACCAATGGTGTTCCTTCAATTGTACTGGGATCCTTTGTACCTCAGTTCTATTTAATCACTATAGATGAGTTTTTGCAAAGGAATATTTACTTCAAAGACATATTTACAAATATACAAAAATCCCCCAACATGCAGAAAACATAATCCCCATTCCCCAGAGCACCTCAGTCTCTGAGGAGGGAAAGAGGATTAGGTTCATAACTTAACCCGGTTCTTACATAGCACGGTCCTAGTTCCAAGTTCCACCTTGAGCTCAAGTCCCAGGCACCTGGGCTTTCCTGCTAGGCTGGTTGGCTGCAACATCCTACCTGGAATCCTAGCTCTAAGGTCAGCATGGCTTGAACTCTTGGTCTGCTAGAGATTCCGCATGCACCCTAATCTGAGAACAAACAAAACAGATCAGACACAGAAATACCACAAGCCAAGGGAAGACACCTTTCCAGTCCAGTTCATGGTGGTGCTGTGGGTGAAGTATATGTAATCCTCACCCTCTAGACTTAGGAAGAGAGAATGTACAAGAGAAAGTGTTTGCCCACTACACAGCCAATTGCAGGAGGATATTCTCACCTCTGTGGTAGGGAAACACAGAAAAGCAGGGGGCCTCCATGTAAGGTGATCTGGACATGTTCCAAGGCCCTGTCGCACAGTAAATGGGTACAGTTTGACAGTCAGACATTGAATGGGAGTTATCAGTTGGTTAGAGGCCCAAGACAGACTCTGCTCTTGGATTTCAGGTAAAAATGGGCAAAGCCAGTGGACACTACTTAAGCTGAATGTCTGCTAATGTTCCACTGTCTTGGCCCCCTAGAGCAAGGATTCTTAGCCTTTTCAAATGTAATGGACCCATTTGACAGTCTCATAAGGCCCACAGACCCCCTCTTAGAATATTTTTAAGTGCATAAAACTTAAAAAACATAGGATTACAAGGGAAGTCAATTATATTGTAATAAAAATGCAATCTTTTTTTTAACCCATCCAAGTTCATGGACCCAATGAAATCTATCCACGGACCCCAGGTTAAGAACCCTTGCCTTAGAATCAAAGCTCTTTTGGCTTAGAAAAGCCTATCATAGAAAAGGCCCTGAGAAATTATGGATTTTCTTATGAAAGAGAAACAGCTGAAGGTTTTGTAGTGAGAGTAAGTTCTATTACCATAATGAGATAATTTGTCGACTTAGTATTACTGTTTCCATTTTGTTTTAAGCCTCTATTTTGTGATTGAAATGTTTTGAGCAAATTGTTTTTCTCTAAATTATTTTTCAAAAATAAGATAAGCACCTGTGCTTATGATATAGTAAGCTATATGGGTGTATTATTGAAATAACCAATAAAAATCTATGGACCCTCTGATAAGACAGACTATCAATGAAAATATATTATAAACAAATGTATCAGTAATTTTGAAATAAACTACCAATCAAATCATGTACTAAACAACAACAAGGAATGACCACAGCTGAAAGTATTAAAAATGTACCTGAGGCACTTGCCATCAGCTTGTTCCTAAGAAGGGCTAGTTCCTATATTCCTCCACATAAGGGACTCAAGCAGCCCATATTGACTTAAAGGCATGGCTAATTGATGGAAATTTACTAAATGGCTATCTGGGAGGGAGATACAAGATCTCTGGCTTAGCAGAGAAGGAAGGTTGTTGAGTATAGAAAGAAAGGAGCCAATGAAATTGATAAAATGTGAGAGTGGTGATTTGTTTGTACACTTTGATTAATAAAGTTTGATTACATACATTAAGAAGTATAAGTCTAATTAATTTTTCCATCTACTAGTTAGCGTAAGTAATACTAAACATACTATATACAAGGACATCACATGTTACAGGTTTCTCCGTAGTATGACTGATACTGGGTGTGAGAAATCTTTGTCTTGAAACATGGCAGAGCCCACTCTTCCTCTGGCAGGGAAGAGGAAGCATCCCAGCCAAAGATTCCAGTTGAAGAAAGAAACTAAAGGCAAAGAAATACCAAAGGTTCCATAGTGTCATACCCAGTGAAGCCACACCTGGCAGCAACCAAAGGACCAACAGAATAGTCTCCAACAGCACCCTCACTAGACAAGCATGGAGGGACACATAGATCATACACCAAGCCAGTCCAGCAAAGAGTAGGCAGGCCCAGTGGTAGCGATATGATATCACCAGACCACGTGAGTGCCTCGCAGTGTTGCAGGTGTGAGTTGCCCCTCCATACATGCTCTCTGAGCACTCATGAGTGCTCTCCCATGTGTATTTCCTAGGCTACCCAATAATGATATATGCAGATATGAGGAAATGTTCCCCAGGTTTATGGGTGAAACATATAATTTACTATATTACTTCATTAAATGCCATTGATTTGGGCTAATTATGTCTTCTGTCTGACTAGCACAAATAAACACATTGGTGAAGCTTCATTAACTATGGTCTTAAATGAATGCAGACTCACCGAGTATCTTGAACCTAGGTTAACTTGTCTGAGAGGATCTATGTGCAACTTGGGGGTGTGGGAAACCTCAGGTGCTACATTATATAAAAATGACTACAAAAATTCAAATGAAAACAGCACTGAAGGAGAATTGAACCCAGATTTAAAGCAATGGCCAATACCAATCACAAAAGATCGATTAGGAACTATACCTCCTTTCTCTTAACAGGGAAGTAAGTGCAGAACGTCGCATATGCAATCAGACATGATCTGTGTTGGTTGGTTTTGCTTAACTATTTTTTCTTTGTGATACAGGAAGATGTCATTGGGGAGAGTGAGATCAAGAAATGTCTGCTATGTAAAAAACAGAAAACATAATTTTTTTAGGTTGAGGTAGACCTTGCCTTCATGAAACATGGGTTCTAGAAAGAGAGAATGACACCAACACAGAAAACTTTAGTATGAAAGAAGCAACACAGCCTTTGCATAGTGAATAGTGAACAACATAGTGAATAGAGGACCAGTCTTGGAGTCAGGAAGACCTTACATACCAGCATATCATGAACAAGGCACTCGACCCTCTCAATGCCTAGGGCTAACTCTTTAAGACTATAAGTTAAAGATGAGTTGCTAATCTGCTTTGATCACTGGAGTTTCCACACTGGGAATGCCCCACATTGATGAAATCACACATCTAGACCTAAAAAAGAGGTTTTTTCCCCAAAATAATTGTCATAGAAATGTGTTATTTCAAAATGTCATGTAGTATCTAAAGAAAAGTTCACTTCCGTCAAGTGGGACAAGGAAAATGTTCATGGATAATGTAACATTTGAGTTGGCTTTTAAAAGATTGGCAAGAATTTAAGAAGTGAAAAGGGGAGGAAGGATAATCTAAGCGTGGGAACAATGGGAGTAAAGAAGTGAGAGAAAACCGGGAGTGTTGGAGGACAGAGAGTAGTCCAGTAAGACACTGGAAAGTCATAGCATGATCAGGCTAGAGCTGGAAGGGTCTTCAGTGGTCATCTAGTTCAACCCCTTCTTTTTACCAATGAGAAAACTTAGACTAAGGAAGAGACGAGCCCCAAAGTCACAAGGGTAGTAATTCCGAAGGGCAATGTTTGAACTCCAACAGCGCTCTTTCAAGAGTGTCACAACGAAGTGTAAAGTACATTGAGCTGAGTGATGGCTGAAAAGACTGTAAAGGGAGCATGGTGCCAGATTGTAGAGACCCTTGAAAAACAGGCGAAGGAAATTGAACCTTACTTAGTAATATGGAGCCACTGATAGATTTTTTTCAACAGAGGTAAAAAATTATAAAATCTATGCATATGAAAGATAATTTTCAGATGTGGAAATGATAGAGGCAGAAAGATGAGTTAGAAATTTATTGCCATAGAATAATAATGGTGAAAGGGTATATAGATATGAGACATATTATGGATAAGACATGCATACACATAACTTTAATATACATTAGAAAATAATAACATGCATTGAAGAGGTTAAAAGGAAGAGCCAGACAGATTCTAAAAAGGGAAGAATTACTTTCAGATGATAGTATCACGAAAGGTATCATGGAAGAAATGGGACTTGAATTGAGCCTTGAAAGACAGAAAGGAAGAGGCAGAGCCAAAATGGCACAATAAAGCCAGGAACTCACCTGAACTCTCCTAAATTCACCTCCCAACAACTATAAAAATGATTTCTCAAAACAAATTCTGGAGTAGCAGAACCAACAGAAAGGCAAGGTGAAACAGTGCTCCAGCCCAAGATAACTTAGAAGGTCAGCAGAAAAGGTCTGTCACACTTGGGTAAAGGGGGAACTCAGTCCAAGCTGTCTTTCATCTCCATTTCATTTTACTCCCCTTCTTGTGCTCTATTTCCCAACAAGACTTAACTAGTAGTCCTTCTTCAACCTCTGCTTGCCATTCACTGACTCCACATATTCACCTAATCCAGTCCCAATGTTTAGAAAACCTTCCTCCCTCATCTCCAGCTGGTAAAATCCTTCTCTTCTCTCAAGATTCATTTCTGGTGCCACATCTACTAGGAGACCTTTCTGGATCTCTCCTCCTCCTCCTCAAATTGTACTAGAGTTCTCTTTCCCCACCATTTCTGCTTTACTCCCATTGCATGCTACTTTTGTATTGTATTTATCAATCTGTGTATGTGCCATCATCTTTCATTTTGGTATCCCCTACCTAGCACTTTTTAAATGACCATTGAATTGAATAGCTAAAGATGAGAGAGGAAGAAAGTGTTCCATATCAGGCAAGGGAATAGATATTAGTAGAAAATAAAACAAGAGTGATTCCTTTCCTTTCAGGTCCAAAACTAAAAAAATTTTTGCTCTTAGAAGTTTAGGAGATGATATTACTTAAAGTTTTAATGAGGTTGGGTTTTGCTTTTTTTTATAGCTAAAAAAGCAATGCTTCCAACCCAAAGGTATCTTTACAGATCTCCTGCAGCTCTGGAATTGTTCCACTACATAATTTTATAAAGACAATTGCCATTTCATGGTACAGTTTTACTACACTATGGCAAATACAGGTGGAAAAAATTGTCACTCAGGCAAGCACAACTGAAAGAAAAATTAGTCAGATAAGAGAGGTCGTTGAGGGACACAGAAAATTTTTCAAAAAGAGATTAGATAACATGCAGAAAGATTAGATATAAAGTGCAGACCTATGAGACAATAAAGCACAATAGGATATCTAATGCTAGGCTCAGATGACAAGACTTTCTGCCTTATGTAGTTTACATCATCCTGCTCAGGGTTATTTGACTGATTACTCCCAATTTTTTTAATAAATTCAAAAAAATTAATTTTTTTAGGATAATTGCTCTACATTTTAACAGATGCATCTTTCACATAGCTATAGCCTGTCAAATATTATATACCTGATATTTAAGCTTATTCTGATTTTTTTTCCTTTTCCTCCTCCCCTTGATTTTTCCTTTCTTCTCTTTTCTAACTTTCTCTTTAGCTCTTCCTTCTCTTAACTTTCTATTTCCCAATATTTTCAAATTAAATGCTCTGAAAAAAAGTGAGAAAATTAACCTCCTTCTTTGCAGGGAGTAGAGAATCAACATAGTCCAACTCTTTCTTTCTACTCATGAGAAAACTTAGGCTAAGGAATATTAAGAGACTAGCCCCAAAGTCACAGGTAGTAATTCCCAAGGGCAGTGTTTGAACTCCAACAGTGCTTTTTCAATAGTGTCACAATGAAGTGTAAAGTATATTGAGTTGAGTTTCTTAAAAAGAAAAAAAAATACTAAACATATTCACATCATCTTCTAGTTGCTGAATGGCCAGAGATAGTTTGTACAATAATTTCCCAGATTAGTGAGTTATTACCATTTCCAAAGGTTGTACAAGGAGAATGGAGTCCACCCAGGGCTCATTTTCCTTCATCCATCCTCTCCTTCAATACTGCATCACTATTGCCGAGTCTGACCAGGCTGGTCAGGTAACTCAGGCTCTGAATTTGGAATTAAATGAAATACTAATAGTCCATCTAATAGCTAACAAAAGGAGGTTAATTTAGTCATAACAGGGGGTTGGCACTCAGAGGAGAGAAGAGATATACATCCTTGTTTCATCTGAGTGCAACTCTCCCATGCTGATATAGTTAATACTATTCTTCATATGATTTTTTTTTTTGTCTCAGGAAAGCAGTAATTTATATCAATGACCTTAACCAGAATCCCCTGAGTCACCTGAATCTTGAGTGACCTCAAAATCTATAGAGACTAGCCTTGCCTGTATGGGGGTGGTTTAGGAAAAGCTAACCCAACCTACATGGCAGGACCCTAGGAAATGTTGTTACTATCACTGTTAGGGACATTAAGGTGCTTCTCTCAGACCTAGAAAAATCTAACAAAGAAATAAATAAGAAGCTATGGACTGGAATAGAATTTTTTTAAGTGAGATATAAAAGACTTCTGGCAAATACTGAATTGGAATAGAAAGGAAAATGTGTGTGTTTAACATGTACAAATACATATGTATGAATGTATATATGTACGTACATAAACATATTTATATATATATGTATATATGTCAACTGTCCATGACACTCTTATAAAAACTATCTAATGGACCATAAAAACCTCACAAGGAAGTGCAGAAAATTAGAAATATTAAACTGATCAAAACACAATAAAAATTGTAATGAATAAAGAGTCTTTTTAAAAAAAGTTTACATTTAAGTGGAGACTAAATAAATTAATCAAAAATGGAGAGTCAAGGAATGACTCATATAGACTTAGATAATTTCAATAAAGAACAGTGTTATATCATATGAAAACCTTAGACATATAGCCAAAGTAATCCTTAGGAGAAAATAAACAGTTTCAAAAAGAAAAGAGAGCAAAAAAAATCAATGAACTGGACATACAATAAAAACAACAAGAAATTTAAAAACCCAATCAAACACAACGATAGAAATAATGAAAAGTCAAAGAAGAAATCAACAAAACTGAAAACAAAAAAAAATTTAATTGATAAATAAAACTAGTGACTATTTTTTAAATCTAATAAACTATTTAGCTATTCTGATTTTTAAAAAGAGAAAATCATATGGTGAGGAAATAAAGGAAAGCATTAGAAACTATTTTGTACAAGTGTGCAGAATGAGAAATCGAGAATTAGAAATATTAAATTAAATACAGAAATAGAGAAAGCTATAATTGAACTCCAAAAGAAAAAAAATCCTAGGACCAGATAAATTTACAAATGAATTGTTACAAACACTAAAAGAAAAATTAATTCAATTATGACATAAATTACTTGCAAAAATAGATAAAGAAACAATTCTACCAAACAGTTGATTTGTCCAGGGTCACATAGCTAGTAAGTATCTAAGGTTGGATTTGAACTCAGATCTTCCTGACTCTAGGCCCTGTGCTCTATCCACTGTGCCATCTGGCTGCCCCTAGCTGCTCACTTCTTTACCCCTTACAATTGGCTTCCAACCTCATCCTCCGACTATTACCAATGATTTCTCTCTCTCTCTCTCTCCCTCTCCCTCTCCCTCTCCCTCTCCCTCTCGTTCTCTTTCTCATGACACAATGGATAGAGCACTGAGTTAAAATCTGGCCTCAGACACTTGTTAGTATCTGAGGCTGGCTTGCAACTCAGGTCTTCCTGATTCCAGGGCCTGTGCTCTATCCACTGTACCATCTAGCAGCCCCACCAATGAGCTCTTATTTGCCAAATCCAATGGCCTTTTCTCAAATCCTCATTCTTCTTGACTTCTCTGCAGTCATTGACACTATTGATCACCCTCTTCTCCTTGATAATGTTTTCTTTCTAGGTTTTCAGGACACCACTCTCTCCTACCTATCTTACCACCACTTCTCAGTCTCCTTTAATGGATCCCCATTCAGGTCATGCCCACTAAATGTGGATGTCTCACAGTGCAATAAACTTCATTTCTTGGCTCCAGGCAGTTTCTCTGGCTGTCCTTCTTGCCTAGAATGCCTATCCTTCCTCATCTCTGCCTGTTGGCTTCCCTGACTTCATTCAAGTCCCAACTAAAATCTTACCTTTTATAGGAAGACTTTCCAACTCTTCTTAATTCTAATTCCTTCCTTTATTAATTCTTTCCTGTTTTTTCCTGTATATATATTGTTTGCATATATTTTTTGCTTGTTGTCTTCCTCATTAAATTATGAGCTATTTGAGGGCAAGGAATACCTTTTGCCTCTTTGTATCTCTATCAGCATTTAACATTGGCACATGGTAGGTACTTAATAAATACTTATTGACAGATTAAATCAAAATATGCAGAAAAATCTTTTGAAAAAAATACAATGCCCCTTTATGTTTAAAAAAAAATTAAACCTCATAGGAATAAATAAGCCACTCCTTAATAGGATAAATAGTCCCTATTTAAAGCTGAGAGCTAACATCTGTAGCGAAGAAGGCCTTTCCAAGGGTAAAGCAAGGATGTTCATTGTCACCACTATCATCTGATACAATGCTAGAAATTGTCTTCCCCAATTAGAATATAACCTTCTTGAGGGAAGGAGCTGTCTTGAATTCTTATATTTGTATTTCTAATGTTTAGCAAAGTGCTTGGCATGGAGTTAGTGCTCAATAAATACTATATTAATCTATCATCTATCTATGACTTGTGATTTTTCACGCAGCTAATATAATGTTGAAATATTTAAATGTTTTGTATCATTTATTACATTGTCAATAAATTACATACTCAGAAACACTGATTTTTTTTCAACTCATGAGACTAGGAGGTTGGTGGGTCGGGGGAGGAAAAAAGAAAGATAAAGGAGAAAGAAGGAAGACAAAGTTTATGGGAAAATATTGATTTCTCCATTTATTTATAAACTTTATGAATTTTTTTACTTTATAAACTATAAACTGCATTGAGAGCTCAGATGTAATTGAATATCAATTAATGAGAGAGATTATATACAATTCTACTAACATGTGAGAAAGTATCAATTCATATATCCAATTGCTCAGAATAAGAAGAAATAAAGAAATGAGCCCATAGCAGGTGGAGAAAGGTAAGGATAGGCTACACATGGGGTAATTATCCTTAAAACCCTGTTAAACTCATTCTGTTGCTGGTATTATGCTTGAAACCTTTTCAATACAGAAACTGCCAGAGTTTATGCTCCACTGACATAGAATTAAAGAATTCAGGGTTAGTTGCACAACATGATGAGACGTTAGAATTAGGCAAGTTAGAATATGCTTAAGCGAATCAGAAGGGTCAAGGAATGAAAAAAAATATATGTATTAGCCAGCAATACTGATAAGCAATAAGTAGTTATGTGTTACACAGTAATGTTTCATAGTCTAAAATACAAAATATAAAAATTTCCAGTAGAAATGTCTTCAATATGTATTCTGTGAGTGCTCTTCCTTTCATGGGCTCCAAAATCTTGCATCCATATAGCTTGGGATTCAGATGAGCCCTTTCACAAAGCAATCAAAAAAATACTAGTAAAATTTAGCCCCTGAAGCTGTCTCTTGGGAATATTCATTTGGTTTCTCATGCCTAAAAGATCCATAGGAAGCCCATGTGGGGCAGCTAGGTGGCACAAGTGAATAGAGCACCGGGCATGGAGTCAGGAAGACCCAAATTCAAATCTGGCCTCAGACACTTGATAGCTGTGTGACCCTGGGCAAGGCACTTAACCCTGTTTGCCTCAGTTTCCTCATCTGTAAAATGAGCTGAAGAAGGAAATAGCAAACAACTCCAGCATTTTTGCCAAGAAAACCCTAAATGGAGTCATGAAGAGTCAGACATGACTGAAACAATAAAACAAGTGAAAGCTGGGCCTACTTTAGGCAATATGATGAAGTAGTTTACCTTTGATATACTTACCCAGCAGAAATTCCTCATTTATCTCCTTTTTCAACACTTTTAGCTTCTTTTTATCAATGTTCTTATTTATTAGGAGTGTAATAGCATTGTGTAGCAATAACTTTGCTTTAATACTTATATGGAAGCATGGTTCAATAGATGTGGTTGTATTAGAAAGAGATATGGCAGACCACCACAGTCCTCCCCTTTCTCATTACATGTATTGATTTAATTCTCAGCTTGTTTAGTATGTGAAAATACTCGATGTGGTTGTGGTCATTGCTGAATTATCCTGGCTGATTTCCCTCTCCTTGTGAATTCCAAGATGCAGCCACCATCTGCCCTCTCCTCTGGCCATCATCTTTATGAAATAATCACCCTGTGCCCTGGGCATACAATCTCATAGGAATAAAAAGCCCAGAAGTCCCATCAAGCCTGTTCTTAAAATCTAGAGCTTCCCAGGAAATGTAGTCTTTTACTCAGTGCCTCTATTACATGGCCCCCTAAAAAAAAAAGTATAATCCCTGAAAAGGATATCAGGTAAATACATCCCCAATTTTTATACCCATCCTGGTTATGTGTCTATCTTCTAGACTGCTGGCTGGCTTCCCCAATCTGTGACTGTGGATGGTGGCCTAAGATGAATGGTGCTTACTTCTGGCCCTATAATAAAAGGCTGGATAGTGAACATCTAGAAAAGGAAGCAGTAATTACAAAGGGCCAGCATGGCTTCATCAAGAACAGATCATTATAACATAACCTTATTTCCTTTAAAAAAAAACTATTTTTATTTAATAATGTAGTAGAAAAGATGAGCTGGTTATGTGATGTTACATTCCTTTATTACAGGTGCCTACACCTACAAAGCTTGACTCATTAAGGACAGAGGTATCACCATTCAATCTATGACATACATAGTCACAGAACTGAGAATGTAAATCAGTGAACCCAAGGATAATGACCCAGCCAAAGTGGGTATAAAAACTTGGGGTGCCAAAGAAATGATGGGGGCAGCTAGGTGGTGCAGTGGATAAAGCTCCAGCCTTGGAGTCAGGAGGACCTGAGTTCAAATCTGGCCTCAGACACTTGACACTTACTAGCTGTGTGACCCTAGGCAAGTCACTTAACTTCATTGCTCACCAAAAAAAGCAAAAAGAAAAAAGAAAAAAGAAAAGAAAAGAAAAGAAAAGAAAAGAAAAGAAAAGAAAAGGAACAATGGGTCATGGCAGAAGTGACAGTGACCAAGATGATAGAAGAATTCTATAGGTTTCTCTGTAACATCAAGAATACACAAGGAAGTAGCTCCCCACCCCAAAACATTGGGTAGATTCCCAAACTTTTAAAAAGACATGGACGAGCATTGTTTAATTTATAGATGTATAATAAAAAAAAAGAGATTTTTAAAAATTAACATATTTGAGCCCTATTGTTCTGAAAATAAGTGAGGGGTGAACCCCTATTGTTTACCTTCTTTAATTCCTTTGTCAGTTCTATTTCTTTGGTTTACGGTGTGATAATAAATAACATATTTTGACAAGTAATGTGGTATAATAGCTAAAGAGCTGGCCACAAAGTCACAGAAACCTGTCCTCTAGTCCTGCCTCCAAAAAATACCAACTGTCACCCTGGCAAAGTCACAGAACCATACATTTTTTTTTTAGAACTATAAACAAAGTTTAATGGGAAGCACAGTGTTACAATGATTGTTACATAAAATACAAAACTATAGAACAATATAAATGAACACTCCCGGGATACGAGTCCAATATTTTCATGTAGTTGACCTTAGTAGAGCAATGTGTTTGTACAGAACATGAGTAAATATTCCAGTGGACCATGTGAGACTGAGGGAGTAGGGCACAGACTTCTGGCCACGTAAGACTCATAGCTAAGAATCTCCTAATTGGCTCCCAAGCCAGAAAAGGAAATCACTCAAGAGACCTTTTAAAAGGCTTCCAGCTAGTGTCTTTTTGCTGCTTTAGTCATTCCCCAATAAATAAAGTGACAGTTCATTCAGTGCCCTGGGAAAGAGCTTTGATTTGAATTCATTGATAGCAGCTAAAGACCGTAGTACTCTGTACATTCTATCTGTATGAACTCCAACGGTAAAAAAGAGATTCCTCACCAGGAGTTCTTTATACCAATCAAATCACAAGTCCAGTTTAAAAAATATGGAAGCAGGAATGGGGATTCTTTTGCTATCCCCTCAATCAACAGTCAACTCTTCCTATGTGTCAGGTATGTTTTCTAAGACAAAAACAAAAGAGTCTCCATTCTCTCTAGGAGTTATATTCTAATCAGCAACACAAGCAAATTTGGCTTAGCACCCTTTCTGGGATACCTCCACAACCTACAATCACACTGGCCAGTTGGGTGCTCAGGGTTCAAGTTACTCTATGGCTCTGCCTTCCTAAAACTATAGCGTATAAATCACTATTTAATAGCCAGCCAGCCAACACAATTAACTCAAAACAAAGGCGTTGATTGAGATGCCACAGTAAGAAGAGTAGCTACAAAACATTCCCCATAACCTGGGTCATGCTATCCCATAAATACATTTAGCATCAATAGGAAAAGTGAGCATATACATGGAGTACACTGGGGGAGGGGTATATACATAGGGAACACATGTATCCAAGACAACCAACACTCCCAGCCCTGTATAGCCTCAATGTCCTTTCCTTGGTCATGATGTCATCACGCTCTCGTGCAGGGAAGGTCGCCCAGCTTGGCTCCCTAGACCTGTTCCTCTCTGCAGCTCAGCTCCCTCTCTCAAGAGTAGAGTTTTTTCTTACATAGTTGGTTCCTTTTCTGCTGCCAGAGTTTATGCTTCTCGGGGCTTTCTCCTATCTTGAATGTGCTCTTAGAAAATATTGTCTTAATTTTTTTTAAAGGTCACCCAGGCCAAGGCTGATCATGCAGAGCTAGTGGTTAGCTGCCCTCTAATTCCATCGACATGACAGGAACTTCTTTGCAGGGCTATTTAATACTTCATTAAAAATCTCATCACCTTGTTGTCTCTAATACCTACTCCCTTAGTTCTGTGATTTCATCATAGAGAAGTCAACTGATTAGCAGTGCCCTGACCAATTTCCCCAACTAAGTAAATATACACTAATCAAATGCAAGGCACTAGAGGTGTGGGCACCAAAAAAAGAAGGACTCCTAGAGAAAGTGGAGCTTGAGCTGAGTCCTGAAGGAAACCAAAGATGCAAAGAGGCAGAGGCACAAAGAGAGCGGTCTAGGCATGAGGGACAGCCAGAACAAAGACACAGACACAGGAGACTCTTCATTTCCAATCAGTAAATCCAATTCCAAATGATTCCAGCTATGCAATATTCAACTCATCACCTCCTCTCTGTAACCGCTGCCAAGACCCTAATACTGACTTCTTTATTTGCCTCCTTATAGATTTTTTTCTTCTACTCTAATCTATTCTTCATACCACTAAAAGAATAACCTATTCAAAAATCTTTTTTCCTTAGCAAATAAAATTCAAAGGTAATTGAGCTCATCATTTCTTATACCACAATGGGGAGTGGGGGGAGGGAAGGAAAAAAAGGAAAAAAAAGAAAAAAATTTACATGGTAACTACTATATATTTAAAAGGAATCAGAAGTTGTGCACAGTAGTTTTGCAGTTTCATGTGCAATTATCTTTTATGTTATATTATGTTAAGGAAATGCTTGTTTTATTCTGTAAATTAAAAATAAAATAAATGTGGGAAAAAAATTCCAACTACTTTTACTAGTTTTCAAGGCCCTACATAATCTAGTACCATCTTATCTTTCTATCTTTATCTCATGCTACTTTACTTCATGAAAAAAAATCTATGCTCTAGTTAAAAATAGTTCTATTCTCTTTCCCCTGATGTACCTTACATATTCCCATCTCCATGCTTTTACTCACTCCTTTTTCTATGCCTAAAATAGACTTTCCCCTCTTCTTTTACTGAATTCTTATCCATTCTTTAAAGAATTCAGATGTTGCTCTTCCACCAAGCCTTTGTTGATTTCCACCATCCTCTTCAGTAATTATTTTCCCCTCACTCCTTACAAAGCACTGTTTTACAACCCTTTAATGTATTTATTGTGCAATATCTTGAACTCTAGTTATCTCCCTATAGAATGGGAGTCTCCTGAGAATAGGGGCTGTACCTCATCTAAAATTTGTATCTTCTTTAATTCTTAAATCATAATCTGTGCATAGTGGATGCCTAGTAAATATTTATTGCATTAAATCATCATAGCAATGGAAGTATTCTTCCAATGTTCCATGTTAAAAGCTGAAATAAAGTAAAAGCAGATGGATATGGTCAGAGAAGCATTCTGATCAATGTGATAGCAGTCAACACACACACACACACACACACACACACACACACTTATTTTCAGAACAGTAAGACTCATATATGTCATTTTTTTAAAAAATCTCTTTGTTTTATTATATAAGTAGGATCAGATAAATTAAACTATTGGATCCATGCCTCCCAAATGTCTATAATTACCAAATTATTTTCCATTTATATAACAATCATTTTTATAGGAAGTTTTCAATTAAGCTTTGCTAAAATCTAGCATTCTCCTGATCTACCCACCTAGTTTAGTCAAATAGACATTATTTCACTGATGTGAGGATTCTCTTCAACAAGGCAGATTAAAAGAATCTATTCTTTGGGGTCAGGCTCCCAGTTTTGAATCTTGTCTTTGTAAACCTAGAGTCCTTGGGGGGATGACTTGGGGATGATATGTAATAAATGGTGAGCCTATGTACACATATCCTGCTATGCATCCTATCTGCACTGAAGCATGAGGGAAAAGAGTGTACAATGACCATTCTTTTTTTCATTCATTCCCAAAGTTCTTATCAAACATTTACTATATGCCAGGGGGTAGCTATGTGACATGGTGGATAGAGTGCCAGATATGCAGTCAGAAAGACTCATCTTCCTGAGTTCAAATCTGGCCTCAGACACTTACTAGCTGTGGGACCAACAACATACAAAACCAAAAACAAAACAGTCCTCACCCTCAGGAAGCTTGTGTTTTGTTGTTTGTTTGTTTGTTTTTTTGAGGGGGGATGTGGGGGAACAATGTGAACACAAATAAGTAAATATTAAAAGCGTACTAAGTAAATAGTAGTGCATTTGCAAGGAAAGGGCACTAGCAACTGGAGGGATCAAGATGTGAAGGAGCTGGCACTACAGCTAAACCTTGAAGGAAACTAGAGATTCTACAAGGTGTACCTAATGACAATACATTCCGGGGTAGGGAAAGATGTGGAGGTAGGGGATGGAATGTCTTCTATATAGAATAGCAGCTAAGTATTTAGGTAGAACTCAGGGTATATGATAGACCGTAATAAATAACAAGCCTGGAAAAGTAGGATGGAATTAGATTATTTCATTTTTAACTTGGTTTGTTGTTTTTTTTTTTAAAGACTGGGTCTCCCTATCTCACCCAAGCTGGAAGTATGGTAGACCAATCTTACTATTGTCAGGCATGGGAACTTTGATCTCCATTCCTGGGCCAGTTTGCCTCTTCTTAGGCAGTCTGGTGGGCCTCTTACTCCTGGAGGCAGACCATATTGGTGCTAGATTTTATGCAGATACTAAAATAGTTTGGCCCACTATAGCTCAGAATCCTCCAGCTCATGTGATCTTCCCAGCCTCAGATTCCCTGACGTGCTACCAAGCCTGGCTAGAGTTATTGTGTAAAGGATTCTTAATGCCAAACCTAGGAGTCTGTATTCGATCTTAATGGCAACTGAAAACCACTGAACTTCTTGAGCAAGGAGGTTGAGGGTGATATGGTCACAATTGTCCTTTAGGAATAGGATTTTGCAACTTCATAGAAAATGGGATAGAGATGGGAGAATATGGAGACAAGAAGTCTATTGCAACAGTCCAGTAGAGAGATGAGAGAGGTGAAGGTAGAATCAACAAAACCTGGTAATTGACTGGATATGAAGATTGAAGAGGATGAGTCCAACTTTGTAAAGCTGAGCGTCTGAAAGGATAATGTGGTATCCTCAAGAGAAATTAGGAAACTAAGAAAAGGGCAAATAAGTTCTATTTGGCCGTGCTGAGCTTAAGATACTTCCAGGAAGAGCTGGAAATATTGATTTGGCTGTTGGTGATTAACAGCTACAGCTCAGGAGAGAAAGTAGAACTGGATATATAGATTTGGTAGTCATCTGCATAGAAATAATAGTTGAACCCATAGGTGAGTATACCCATAGAATTTAGGGTCATGGGTTCACTAGTATTCAGTAGACTAGAAGATTACAGAAGGTTCTCATGCCAGATGATATACAGAAAAATAGGAGGTAATAAAATACCCAAAGCAAGAAATAATGATAAATTATTAATTTGTATTCAGTAGACCTGTTATCTTAATGTGTGGAACTTGAATTGATTAGAGTTTATTGACTCCCTTAGGAATCCCATATGCTTGGTCTCATTGTAAAAATGGAGGTCAAGGATGCCTCAGGGGTTCACCAAGCCTCTTGTTCCTTCAGCCTAGGTCAGAGCCCTAAGAAAAAAAAATAGATTTTTAGAAGGAGAGGGAGGAACGAGGATGTACTTTTCCTTCTCCACCATGAACCTGCCGGAAGGAGTTTCCAGATTTGAGGAACCTGGACAATTTTCATTAATTCATTTATTTAATGAAATGCAAAAACTGAACTAACACTTTAGTGGCAAGATGCCTATGAAAGAGGAACAAGATTTTTTAGTTAAATGAGAGCACAAGAGAGAAACTTTGACTATTTTAACACAAGTTCAGGATAAGTCCTGACTTTAATTAATGTAAGAATCTATAACCAGTACTGCTATGCCATGAAAAATTACTTTGTAGGACACTTCTCCTCTCTCTAATACACTTTTTGCTCATTCCCTTCGTCTGGAATATCTTCCCTCCCCTTTATTATCTGTTAAATAGGTTTGCATTCTTTAAAGTTCAGTATGGTCACAGGTTGGCAATGCTTACACTAGTTCCATGGTGATTAAAAGTATGAAAGGTGGACTAACTTTGAGTATAAAAGTTTAAGAATGGGATAATTTGGAAAGACTTTTTTCAAATAGACCTCTATTCTACTAACCAAAATCCAACATTACAGCTTGTTCTTGACCTTTTTTTCACCTTAATATTGGTTTTCTTTATAAAGAGAAAGTCTATACATTATCTGTCAAGTTTGAGTTACAAAGCCACAATATAGTAGTACTTCATTCTATATCACATACAATGACTGAAGTCAGAAACCAAATGTCAGTCAGCCCAAATTAGGTGGCCACTTTGAATTGCTTACTTGTTAGTTGATTTTGAATTATCCCATAACTATAAATGTAAAGCCAGTAATAGGTCATTAGAAAAATAACATTTTAAATTTATCACATATTGTCTATGGTCCTAACATTAGAAACACTGCAGTGATGTGACTCTTCTATTTCCTACCTACTGAAGGGAAACATAAAGTTATTAAGGAACCCATTCTTCTTTCCATGCATGTGCTTGACTCCTAGTGACAGTAATAGGAGTTACACATGCATATCTACCAGACAATAGAACACCATGAAGCCAAGGTACTTAATAAAAGAGACAAGGTAGATGGACGACAAATAGCCAAGGTTTACAAGAGTCTATCTTTGCATCTCTGGTAATAATAATAGTCATAATAATAGAAAGAAAAACATCAACAAATTGAAACTATTGAAGATATTTAGGTTTATTTGTGTTTTGGCTACTCTTTGTTGTTTATATATTTTTAAATTTCATATTCCATATAACTATCATTGTTATTTTATTATATTATTATATTATATCATTATTATAAAATATCATTACTTATTAAAATTGATTAGTGAGGCCAGTTATTAATGACACACACATCATCTAAGAAGGGACTTTTCTACATGAGAAGGAAGATTTTTGTGTACTACTCTTAAGTTTTATTAAAAGGAAGAAAAATAAGTTTGTAATTCTCTTTTTAACTGTCCTTAAATAACAAAAAGACAAGTGAATCAGAGGGATTTGAAATGCCTAGACATAAACGCCATTGTAGAAATTCTTTACTATTTAGAAATAAAGGACTTTTCTTTTTTAATTTTACAATTATAAGATCTAAAAAGTGTTCATCATTCACTGGATGTGTATGTTTTCCCGATTGGTAGTCAACATAAATCTCTTTTTCTTTTTGTAATTCCGCAAACAGGATTGGAAAGGAAACTGTATGTTTGCCTGAGTTTTCTGGATAATAGTAAGGTAATGAATGTAGGCTACTTTCACTCAATATATATTAAATCATGTCTCCCGAATGTATTCAACCATGTTATATTTTGTAGTGCTTCATTCACATCTGGTGAACTGTGACTGAAAATAAAGCTAGGTTCCCTCCCCCTCTCCAACCCATATGTATTTATATAAAGGACTTAGTTCTTCTTTCCATTTGGGTTTGTAAACTCAGATAATCCAATTCATAATAAATACTCAGTCTCTATGGACATTTCCTTACTGCAATTCGTCTGTTAATGTGTCTCATAAAGACAATTGCTAAGTAAAATCAGTTCCTAGCCCTCATACTCACTGGCTGCAGACTCACATCCACTCACAGGAGAAATACATGACAGATCTATTGTTCTGTATTAGCAGGACATTGTCCCAGTATATGAACACATGCAAACTACTCAGGAAGGCTTTGAATATTTAAGGCAAGACACTAGTGGCTCATCCCAGTGGGAACCACAGAAAAGGGGAACCGGATTAAATTTAATGTCATTGTCACTTTTTTTTTCCATTGCTGAGAATGATATAGGTAGCCATAGCTACGGCACTGTTCAGACAGCATGACCATAATATTCTCCCTCAGAGGTTGGCGTCAAGGACTGAATTATTGACTCAAAGAATGTGATTCATTCCTGGATGTGATTCTTACAGGATTAAAAGAGTCATCAGTGTATAAAATACATATACAGACTATAGGGGCAAAAGCAAAAAAGAAAAAGAAAAAAGAAATTACTATAGCCTTTTGTAATTGTTCAATATATTTCAAAAAAGGCAAAACGGGAAGTTCAAACATTCCACTGAGTATAAATTGAATCGTGTATCAGACTTTATTTTTCCTTAAAGTTTAAATTCAATTTGAAGAAGCAAAGCATCATTTTACCATGTTGCTGAATGGGGTTATATAAGAAACTTCCCATATTCAAAATCTTAGAAAAAAAAGAGGGCATGTTTTAAAAGTGAGTCATCCATTGAATCATCCTCCATGTAGGTAAGAAAACAGCTTTGGTTAAGAGTTATTACATCATAATGGCTCACTTGACCAGTGATAACAAGTTAATAAGATAATTTTTTCAATAGTTATAAAGATATTTTCTTTAATGAAATTAAAGTTTCAAGTATCTTCCATGATATGGTTGAATATCTATCATTGAAATTTGTAAGCAAATTTCTTTGCAGTGACATTCTAATTACATAACAAAAATATTAATTGATCTTGGTATTTGACAATGACTTTTCAGATGCCCCTGTCATCTGATTAAAGAACATTCATTTCTTTTCCATAGAAGAAAATATTCTGTTACTTGGTGTATCATCTTAAATTTCCCAAGTGACACATTCTGTTTGTGAATTTCATAGCTGCCATCGTGTAAGATTAAATTTATTTAAAAGATAGAAGACAAAGCAATATAAAATCAAATAGTGGATGCTGGGCAAACAGTCTAAGGGGATACAATGGGATACAATTAGATAAACTCAGAGGCTTGAACCAAGCTTTGACCTTCAGATTATCAGTTCAAAGCCAGTCTATGTGAGTAGTGACTGAAAGTCATCATCACTTAAGTGTCCCTCAGTGGTGTTTGTAAAATGAATTGATGGTACTCTCAGTCTGATTAGTTGGAAATACAAGTCTACATCCCAACATCCACCAACATAATTGGTTCCCTCATTTGAAGTCTCAGGAGGTTGAATGGGCAATGGAATTTGAACTATCATCTCATTCTGATCTCACCAAGGCCAGATGAAAGCCCCCTGATGAGGCTGCTTAAGGAAAGCTAATAATGCTACTATTGTGCCTTGGACCTATCCTAGGGTTAAAGAGAGACCTTATCTCTACACTTAAACACCTTTAAAGTATCAAATTCCATTTACATAAGTAGGAAAAACAAAATAACCTCTCACTTTCGAAATAAATATTTACACAAAAATAAATTATGGGTTTAGTGACTGCTTTTAAGTTTTATCTGCATCAATAGTGTTCTTAATTTTAGAACAAAAAATCATTTTATCTTCTAATTAAACTTGGCTTCATTATCTTTTAATAGAGTTACTTTTTGTTGGAACTTATTAAAATCAACAGCTTTCTAAATGTGCCGTCTTCCACAAAATTATATTCTGAGACTGTTAGCATTTTTTTTCAAAACAAACCCAATACTACATGTTAATGATTTAAACCAAATGCCTATCTTATAGGCTCGTGGGCTGCTTACCATGCTTTGGAGATGCAACTTTGCCCCCTGGAATACCAAGGGACATTTTCTTCAGTGAAATGCTACACAATGTGCCTTCAACAATAAGCTGACAATGCCTTTCCTGAGGCTTGTGGTGTGGTCACGGTGTTGATCTTGTCTTTTCTTCTTAATGTGCTCCCATACCAGAGACACTACAATGGTCATTCACAAAAACTACAGTACGGAGAAGTTTCAAGATGCTTCTTCTGCAATGTTCTTTCTTCCATCTGCAGCTGGGTTTACAGCTGGTGCCTTTTTGGTTACCTGAATGGGCTTTGGATACCGCACTCCAGCATCCCGCTTGTCTGGTTCCATTAGAATATTTTAACATCATTTGATTTCCGAGCTAGCTTTAATTGGACAATTTTTTTTAAAGCAAAGTTTTTGGTACAGCCTAAATCTGGCTATATCTAATGGACTCATTTCTGTTTATCAGTCTGCTATTCATTGAGCACTGAAATTTCTATTTAAGTTCAATATAACTGATACCTTATTGAGCGAGATAAAAATTTTTGTACTATGTATATTTACATACAGTTGCACAAATTCATTCTGCACATGATTTCTTCCATAAGAACTTTTTTATTTTTAAAATTGTCTTATAGGAATAAAAGTTGGTCAAAATTGGACCAATTAGCTATGTAAAATTTTTTATATTTATAACTATACAAATTGAGTCATGAAAAGATTAGATAACTTAAAATTCCACAGAAAAATGATCAAAAGTATCCTCACTTCCACTACTCTACTCCATCTTCTCCCAGAAGTCAAAAAGATCTAGTTCACTTAAGACCAGATTCCAACAATCGCTAAACATTTATCCAGCACCATGCTAGGCATGATGTAAAGTGTGAAATGCCTCTGTCCACAAGGACATTATATCCTAATCTAGAAAACACGACATTTACAAAACAGATAAAAATGGCCTTGGGAGAAGCTGCAGGGACCAGGGACCAGGACTTCATGGAGAAAGTGATAAGTCTTCAAGGAAATCCAGGCATTCCCAGAAGTAGAGGGGAGGAGTGAGAGCATTCCAGGCATGGGGAGAAAGGACAGCAGGAGATGGGAGTATCAAGGGTGAGGAACAGCAAGAAGACCAGTATGGTCATATTATACACAACAGTGAGAAGAAAATTCTGTAATAAGGCTGGAGAAGTAGGATCAAGTCAGTTTGTAAAGAGCTTTAAGAACCAAACAGAGGAGTTTCTATTTGATCCTAATGTCAACAGGGAGCCACAAGAACTTGTTGAACAGAAGGGTGATTCAGTCACATCTTTGCTTTTGGAATATCACTTTGGTGACTATGGTGAATGACGGAGTTGAGAGAGATAGAGCGACCATGTAGGCTCCTGTAAAGTGAAGAGTGAGTGGTGACAGCTTAAATATCCTAGAGACTACATAGGTAGAGGCAGAAACAACAAGATTTTGCAACACACACACGTAGGCTGATAGTAAGTGACGAGTTGGAGACGACACTAAAATTGAGAACCTGAGCCAGTGAAAGGGTATTGGTGACCTTGATGATAATTGGGAAACTTAGGAAAAGGATGGGTTTGTGGGGAAGACAAAAAGTCCTGTTTGAATATTGTTGAGTTTGAAATATCCAGGAGACATCCAGTTCAAAATATACTTTCATGTATTTAAGGGAAGACACCTTCATATATTTCAGTCAGTTGGTTACTTACATGTTCGGGAGCCGTCTCCAGTCGTCCCGATCTATGTGAGGCTGGTGACTTTGCACAGCCCTTCCTCACTTAAACCCAATTCACCTGCAAATCATGGCATCACCTTCCTGATGTCATGGTCCTCTTCGAGAACAAAGGACAAACAGCAACAATATTTACATATTCTATAATAGCTAATATTTATCACTTTAAGGTTTGCAAAGCATTTTTCCTATGTCATCTCATTTGATCCTCACAATAATCTTATGAGGTAGGTGCTATTATTATCCCCATTTTACAGATGAAGAAACTGAGACTGAGAGACCTCAAGTGATTTCTCCTATGTCATAGAACTAGTAAGTGTCCAAAGCAGGATTTGAACTCAGCTTCCTGAATCCAAGTCCAACGCTCTATTCACTATGTGACCTAACTACTTCCATCATGCATTTAATATATATGAGCCTTCCTAGACTATTTCCAGGCAACTTTCAAAATAATGACAAGTATTTATTAAATGCTTTTTATGTGTAGAAGCTGTACCAGGTGTTAGGAAAGAGAAAATCTATTCTTGACCTCAATCAAACAATTCAGCAAATATTTAAGTGGCCAGGCACCATACTAAGCACTGAAGCAATGAAGCAATGTGATATACAGCTGTGACTGGAGAGCTGGCTTCAGAGCAGGACAGCCTGGGTTCAAGTCCTGTGTCTGAGCTATGTGACTGGTTGTATGTGATGCTGAGCACATCACTCAACTTCTTAGTGCTCCAAGCGATTCTCTTGAACTAAAAATGGCAGAGAAAAGTGCCAATCTGCATTGGCAGGGGGAGCTTCCTCACTGAGATGTTCTCCATAGTACTGAAATCATTTGTGTGTAGAAAGAGTTCCCTGTAAGAGTTAAATTGCAGGTTTTGTCCCAATCTTAACCCCATCCCTATCTAAATTAAATAGAAGGCAACCTTGAAGGGGAAAGCATGGGGTACATAGGGCAGGGACCAGAACAGACTACCTACTCCAGGTGGTACTTGGTCCAAGGAGACAGAGGTGAGGAGGAAGAGAGTTCCAGGTACAGGGGACAGCTAGTACAAAAATACAGAAATGATGGATGAGGCAGCATGTGTAAGTAGTAAGCAAGTAGATTGGTATTTCTGGACAATAGAGACCACAGAGAAGAGTAATATGTAAATAGGTTGGAAAGAGAGGGACGGTTAAGGTTATGAAGCACTTTAAATGCCAAGCAGAGGCATTTACATTTGATCCTAGAGGTAACGAAGAACCACTGCAGTTTATTAAGTAGGGGGATGACATAACGAGACCTGACTTTAGGGAAATGACTTTGGTAGCTGGGTAAAGGGTGATGTGGAGTGGGAAGACATTTGAGGCAAGAAGTCCAATTAGGTGGCTATTGTAAAAATCCAGGCCAGAAGTGGTGAGGGCCTAAATTAGGATAGTGGTTATGTGAAAGAAAAGGGGACATATATAAGAGAAGCCATAAAGGTAGAAATGAAGAGAGTCAACAACTGACTGTATATGTGGAATGAATGAGGAGTTGAAAATGACCCCAAGTTGCTAACCTGGGTGACTGAAAAGATGGTAGTGCCCTCAACAATAACAGAAAAATTTAGAAGAGGGGTAGGTTTGGTGGGAAAGAAAATGAGCTCTGTTTTGACCAAAGTCTAGTATTAATGTTACCCTTTGGGTTTTTATTTCTTGTTATCGGCTCTTTTTCCTTGACCTGTTTTGTATTGGTGACACCAGAATGTTCAGCAGAGAAAGGTTTCACACACACACACACACACACACACACACACACACACTTTCTAGGTTTTTTTTTTAAATCCAAGTTTTCAAATGCAATAAAGATTGGATTGCCAAAGATCATCTATTTAAAACCTTAATATTATTGAATTCATATCAGTAGTATAGAGTTTCACTCTTTATATGTATAGTTCAGCAATTCTTTCCCTTTCTGATGGTGGCATCAAGAGATGGCCACAGTCAGGAAGACCAATGGTGGAGGGAAAGTAGTGACTTGCTTGAGCTCTCCCCCCCCAAACCCTCCAAATACCTATAAAAAATGGCTCTAAACAAATTCTAAAGCAACAGAACCCACAAAAAGACAGAGTAAAACAAATTTCCAGCCAAAGACAGCCTGGATGGTTGATCAGAAAGATGTATCGCGCTGGGCGGGGAGAGGAGCGCAGTTCGGTGTGGGCACACAGGCCTCAGAGAACCTGGAGCAGGCCTCAGAGGACTGAATCGCGGGCAGCTGTGGCAGTTTCCAGACCTCTCAACCCATGAACACCAAAGACAACTTAGAAGATCAGTGGGAAAAGTCTGTGACTGTGGTGAGAGAAGGAGCTAAGTCCCAGCCGCCCCTGGGGCCGCGGCTGTTTCCTGAGCTTCTGGCCCACAGACTGAGGGGGAATCAAGTGGCTGATCAGACTGGGATTGCAGGAATCTCTTTGCCAGTGCTGAGGCAGGAATCTCTTGCTTCACCAGTGCTTGGATCTGGGTCACAGTTCTGAGGGGCGGTCCTGGGGCGAGGAGGAATGCTGGTATGGTGAAGTTGTTGTGGTGGTGGAGAGGAAACACCTCGCCCCTTATCATAGTACCTTGGAAGAACTGAAAATTTTCAGGTCCCTAGAAGTATCTCTGAAAAAGTCAGGAAGACCTGTGTTCAAACCCTGTCTCTGGCATATACTGGCTGTGTGACCCAGATGAAGTCATTTAACCTCACATTTCTCCGGGAAACTTTCTAAGATTTACATTGTTCTGAATAAGATCTGTCTATTTAGAGTTATTGACTAGTAATGGGTTTTATTCAAGGATATCAAATTTGCCCTCTTGAATTAGAACCTCTACTTTAACTTCCTTGTTTTCTAAATTTGGGACAATAAAGGCCATTGGTTTGATTACCGACTCATTTCTTAGATTTTATCTCCTTCTGGGTGTCTGAATTGCTTCTTTTCCTCCTTCAGTTTTAACTACTCTCTATGTATCTAACAGCATATATAAGTAGTTTTCTCCCTCTTTCATCCTTTTGATTTTAAAACCCTTTTGATTAGATTTACAAGACACCCCAAAAATAAATTCTTAATAGCCTCTTTTAGGTTCACTCCATCCCTGGCCTGTCACTCCTATATTTTAAGCCACAGTTCAGAAATGAAAATCCCTCTGTTAGACACTATATTCCTTGTCAATTGTTCATTTCCTAAATATCAAATGAGTTTTTCTCTTCTATTTCCCTTACATTAAATGGGCAGCAATAAGAAAAATACAATGTATGTCCCAATAGTTTTCGTTTTTTTGCTCAAGATTTTGTAATCTTTGCTAAAACGTTCTAGGTTCTTTCTGTCAGCATAATACATGCCCACTTGCATCACTCGAATTAGGTAGTAGTCATTTTTTATGAAAAATCTTGGGAAATGCTCTGTAATTCAGTCAGTAGACATTTATTAGGTGCCTACTACATACCAGACACTATACTAAGTTCTGTGGATACAAGTAATAAAAATAAAGGCAGTCTTATCCCTTAAGGAGCTTATAATCTAATGGGAGAAGACAGAACACAAAAGGAAACTGGAAAATGAGGGTAAAAGGAAGAAGGTATGTCAGGGACAGGGTGGAGTCCAGTCCAAAGAGTGCAGTTGGTTGGAAATGAAAAGTTGACTAGGCTGGGAGACCTCTTTAAATGGAGACTTTGAGAGGAGTTCTTTGCTCTGTCCTCCAGAAGACAAGAAATCTTCTCTTGTTCTTACCAAACTGACAAAAAGCTGCTTCCGTATCCCTAAATAGGGAAACACCACTGTTCTCTTTTCTTCTGTAACTCCTATTGTACAATCCTCCTTCTGCCAGTTCTCAACTTTACCCAAATTTCTTCTTCCCTCAAAGTTAATCTAAAAATAGAAAAACTCAAAAATCACCTTCACACTTTCTTTCTCTTTATTCAACCCAAGTGCCTGTCTCTTCTCTTGCTCTTTCTACAGTCTATCATACACAACCTAAAAGTAGAATCTGGACCAGATTATTTCCCTCAAACTTTCCATTAATTTCTCCAAAAATGTGTCCTCCCCAAATGCCATCTCTGCCTTTCACAGACCTAAACTCCCGTGATTCACTTTCACGATGTTTTTTCTTATTATTAGCTCAAATCCTTTCTTTTTCTCTCGCTTTCCCCAAAGTCTTCTCTCAGACAAGCCAGAAACAGCAGTTCACAGGTTTGGCTCCAAGCTCCCTTTCCAGAACTATTTGGCACTACTTCCTTCCTCACCCTCCACATTTCTACTGAACTGGACTATTACCTGTCCCCCAGATGTTCTCTGCAACTTTCTGACTTCCTGTGCCTAGAATGTATTGCCAATTTCCACCTGTTGAATTCTCTTTCGTTGAGGTCCCAGTCATGTTCTATTTCCTTCCATGAACTTTTCCCTGATAATCCTAGTTTAAAGTAATATCTCTATCATCAAATTTTCTTATAGCTTTTTGCCTAAACTTCTCCTTTATCTTTATCAATCAATAAATAAATATTTACTACATACCAGGTGCTGTGCTAAGTGCTGGGAATACAAAAAGAGGCAAAAAACAGTCCCTGCCTTCAAGGGGCTTACAGTCTAATGGAGGAGAGAACATGCAAACAAATATATAAAAGCAAGCTATCTATAGGAGAAACAGAAAATAATTAAGTGAAAAAAAGCACTGGTATTAAGAGGAGTTACTGCAGGCATCTTGTAGAAGGAGAGACGATAGTTGGGACTTAAAGGAACCTAGGGAGGTCAGTAGTTGGAGCCAAGAAGGAAGAGTATTCCAGACCTGGGGAGGGGGTGGGAGCAGCCAGAGAAAATGCCCAGAGCCTGGTGATGGAGCCTTGTTCATGGAACAGTCAGAAGGCCAGTGTCACTGGAGTGAAGGTTAAAGTGAAAGAAGACTGGAAAGGTAGGAAGGGGTAAGTTATGAAGGGCTTTGAAAGCCAAACAGAGCATTTTGTATTTGATTCTGGGGGCAATAGGAAACCCCTAAAGTTTACTGAGTAGAGGGATGACATGATCAGACCTGCACTTTAGGAAAATCATTTTAGTGGCTAAATGGAGAACAGATTGGAGTGGGAAGAGACTTGAGGACAGCAGGCCCACCAACAGGCTACTTCAATAATCAAGGCATGAGGTGATGAGGGCCAGCTCTAGGACTGTGGCAGTGTCAGAAGAGAGCAGGGGGCGTATTCAAAAGCTGTTATAAAGGTAAAATCAATAGATCTTGGTAACAGCTTGGCTATGGGGGACAAGAGATAGTGAGGATTCCAGGATGACTCCTAGATTGTGAACTTGAAGGATGGGGGAAATGGTGTTGCCTTCTACAGCAATAGGGAAGGTAGGAGGTGGGGAAGGTTTAGGGAGAAAGATGATGAGTTCTGTTTGGATGTGTTGAATTTAAGATGTCTACTTAACATCCAGTTTGAAATGTCTGAAAGGCAGTTGGAGATGTGAGATTAGAGGTCAGCAGACAAAAGGGCAGGAAAAGTAGATCCGAAAATCATCAGTATAGAGGTGGTAATTAAATAAATGAGATCTGATGAGGTCACCAAATGAAATAGTATAGAGGGAAAAGAGAAGAGGGGCTAGGATAGGACCTGGAGGGACAACTATGGTTAGAGGGAATGGTCTGAAAGAGGATCCAGTAAAGAAGCCAGAAAAGGAGCAGTCAAATAAGTAGTGGAAGAACCAGAAGAGAGTGGCGTCCAGACAACCTAGAGAGAGAATATCAAGGAAGAGAGAGGAATCGACCACGTCAAAGACACAGAAAGATCAAGGAGAATAAGGATTGAGAAAAGACCATTGGATTTGTCGACTAAGAGATCATTGGTAATTTTGGAGAGAGCAGTTTGGAGGAAATGATGAGGTCAGAAGCTAGATTATAAGAAGTTTAAAAGAGAGGAAAAGATAAAGTGGGGTCACCTATTCTAGATAGCCTTTTTTGAGGAGTTTAGACACAAAGGACAAAAGAGATATAGGACAATAAATACAGGAGATGGAAGGATCAAATGAGGTTTTTTTTTTTTCAGGACAGGGGAGACATGGGTACCTTTGTAGGTAACAGGAAATGAGCCAGTAAAGAAGGAGAAATCGACAATAAGTCAAAGTGTGGATGACAGAGGGGGCAATCTGTTGGAGGAGACAGGATGGAATGAGATCACTTGAACAAGTAGAGGGGTTAGCCTGAGTAAGAAATAAAGCCACTACATCATGTGACAGGGGTGAAGAAGGAAAAAAAATGGCAAAAGGCACCAGAGTGATAGGAGATGAGGAAGAGGGGAGAAAAGAGAGTTCAGCAAATGGCCTCAATTTTGTATGTGTGTGTAAAATATGAGGTAAGCTTCTCAGTTGAGAGAGTGAGAGGAGAGCCATGGAAAGTTTAAGGAGGGATGAAAACATTTGGGAGGGCCATTATAGGGAGTGGAATAGTAAATTGATATAGTAAGATTGCCTGGCAGCAGTGAGGGCCTACTTGAGGTTATGTAACATAATTTGTACTGGACCTGTCAGTATGATCGTCTTCATCTTCATTCAGTAGCACATGTATAGGCATAAAGGTAACAAATGATGGGAGTGACCAAAGGCTGAGGCTTGGCTTGGCGTAATTAGTGATAGTATAAGAGAACTAGGGATTCAAGAAGGGAAGACAGTGTAGAATTGAATTGGCTCACCAAGGAGTCAAGATGGGAAGAAGAGGAGAGAGTGGCTAGTGCAGGGGAGATGGTCTGGATGAGAACTGAGGGATCAAGGGGTCATGGTGCAAATGAAGAGTAGGGTTTGTGAGAGAAGGCTGAGAGAGAGGTGAAAAACCGAGAGATTATGGTTGGACAAGGGGATTTCAGAACATTAGTGGGTGATGGCAAGTTCAAAAGTATGACCATCTTTGTGTGTGGCTGAGGTGGGTGGAGGAGTAGACCATGTGAGGTGAACAGGTTGAGGAACTGAGGGGTTAGGGTATTTGAGGGAGAATCAGTATGCACATTGAAGTCTCCTAGCATGAGGGCAGGAGTTGAGGATGACAGGAGAATTATAAGCCACGTATCAAACATTGAGAAAAGAAGAGGAATGGCCTAGGGATCTGTGGACAACAACTGCCAGGATTTTGATTAGATGATAGATTGTTACTCATCCATCACTCTGGAGGAGGATCAGTGACATCATGAGGGTGATATCTTGACTTGCAAGTGAACTGGATTTAAGTGAGGCAGAGTTGTGCAAAATCATCAGCCTTACCCTCTCCTCCAGGGTCATCAGAGTCCAGTGGCAAGACAAAAGTCAAGACAACTAGTGATGGCCTCCAGGATAGATCACTATCATGAACTGAAGGAGAGTGTTAGTGCTCGGGGTTTACTCATGAAAGCACACAGAGGGGTGGGAGGGTGGGGAGACGCTGTAAGTATCCTTCTTCTCTTCTACATTCAAGAATAACCCTAACCCTACCAAAAGAAAAGAGGAGCAGCCTGGAAAACTCTGCACAAATATAAAATCTGTGTGACCAGAAAGGAAAATGGTGAATTACTTTAAGTGAGAGAGTTTCAAATAAGAAGTCTAATTTGACTGTATTTCACCTGCTGAGGACAACACCCCACAACTTTTATGTTGCAGTCAGAAAGTCATGCCTAGGTGAAGAGTTCCTTCTCTTTGCTTTATGATTGAGCTAGACTCCCTCCTGTTGCAGTTATTTGTAAGATTTATGAGATAGTTTTTCTTGCTCAATATAGGCAATGTAACTCCTAGTGAGTAGAGGTTTCACTGTAATGCAGTCACCTGGCACCTCACTTGTATATACTACATAGATGCTGGGAGAACAGGTGAGTGAGAAGAGCCCACCGAGAGAACTTGATGACACAGGTCTAATACATATTTCCAGTAGGACCTTTTCCAAATGGCAGCATTTCATAAAACACTGCTCCTTACCTAAGCATGTTTATAAATGGGTGGCAGATATGAATAGAATAGAATGAACCTCACAGTGTGCCCTCTCTTGTAGTTATCTATGCATATATCTGAACTTCAGTAGCAGATTGCAAACTACTTATCATTTTCTACTTTGTATCTTTAATGCCCATAACATAGAATCGTAATGTTTGTTGAATTGAATTGAGTCACTAGTCCCACCTACCTAACAGGGTTAGTAGAACAAAAATGTGTTCAGGTGTTTCAGTTAGAGTCAAATGTATCAAAAGCTCTCAGAACAAGCTTGTTCACCCATTTTTAATTTCTCTAAGTGACCCAATAAATATTGTTTTGATAATCACTCTAACTGAATGACTCAACTTTTAGTTGTTTATCCATGTTTGGTATAGCTCATGCTTTTCATGCATTACAGTAAGACTGTAAGCTTTATTTAGAAATTAATATTCTGACCCAGTAAGGCTCTTCAGTTGATTATTGCTCAGATTTGCATTGTCTAATAACAGATCAACTTTAAATTCATGGCCACTAACATGAATTATTGGTAGAAAACCACTTTGCAAAAAAACTTTGCTGAAGAAGCTCAAATAGGGTCAGAAAATGACCTATGCTAAGTTGCTCCGGGAAAAATTTTGAAATTAATAAAATTTGTCAACAGCCTCCAATATTGGTTCAGTCATTTCTTCTTTTCAGTGTCATCCAACCAATCCCATGACTTCAACACCCTTATGCTACTCAGCCCAAGAGGAACTATCCATTCCAATAGCTCTCTTTCTTATTATTCCCCTATTCCCAAACCAAACTGGTCTACCCTGGCTTTTTGGGGGCCTTAATTTCTACCAGTGAAATCGTGGGTACTCATAAATTAGTGTATTATCCCCATTCTAGATAACAGCATTTCCTGTCTAAAGATATTTTTGGACACAGTGCCAAAACTCAAAGCAATGATTTTAAGGGTGGAAATTTCAACTATTTTGGCAGACCAGAGATATTTTTGGTCAGCATAATTCAGATTACCAAGTATTTATTAAAATATCTACTATGTGCAAAACACTGTTGTTCTGGAAATATAAATATAGAAATTGTACAGCCCTGTCCTTGATCTGATTAAAAGTATTTATTACAGGCATGATCCTGAAGCCAGTACCCTTCTTGGTTGAGGTTTGATGTTGGCATGAAATGAAGCACTTGCAAGTTACTGTTGTTATTGTCATTGTTTATCCTTTGTTCTCGAAGAAGACTATGACATCAGGGAGGTGATGTCATGACATTCAAGTGAATTGGATAAATGTTTAACAAAGGAGGAGGTTTACTTTGCCCTAACAGAGCAAGAATATACAACAAGGATACAACGGCACTTAACTTTCCGAGTGTGCCTCTCCTCAGGGAAATATGTCTGAGGACAAGTCATCGGGGTATAGTGATTCACATTGTCTCGGGTACCCACCCAGTCTGAAAGGCATCGACTACACCAGCTGGGACCTTTTATGCCCTCCCAGAACACGAAGCTGCATCAGGGAAGTTGGAGCCAAACAAGATGCATGAGGGGAGGAAGCTGTGTCATGAAAGTCAGAGAAGCTCAGTCAGGAAAGCACCACCAGAGTCATCACACAAGTGCAAAAATTGACATGACACTTGGTAGAATGTGATCAAGTGAGAGTCAAAGACAAGTCAAGACAAAGTTTTATAAGAAAGTTGAGGAAGAAGAGATTGCTTTCAACTGGAGACATAGGAAAGATGTCCTAAAAAAAAAAAAGTAGTGGCATCTGAGGTAGGCCTTGGTGGGGAAAAGATTGATAGGAGGAAAAAGTATGTCCCAGTATGGGGAAAAACTCCTGAAATCATGCCACACTGGCTGCTGTGTATCCTTTCTATGCAGGGAATTAACCTATAATTTAATTTCCAAAAGAACTTCCAAAAGAGATATAAATTATAGTTAACTAATGCCAACAGGCCAAAAAATCAAATCAATGAAAAAAAAAATAACTCAACATATTAGCATGCCCTGAGTATGAGTATCTAAACAAAATGTGTTTCATCATGTTTATATTTGCTATTTGTAGGAATAAATATTTTATTTAGAAAAATATTGTAGCTTTTAAAACAAAAACATGAAAAGCAACAAATAATCTTTTAGGAAGACACAAGTAAAAGTTCCTTCCTGATAAAAAAAATCTCCAAAAAACTTAGTTTTAGAAACAGTCCTGAAATATCATGAGCTTATTCAGATGTTGACAATAACATTAATATGTGCACTTATTACTTTTCCTTAAGCAATAAACTTTCCCTTTGTCCTCTTCTTCTCCCCTTACTTCAATTGTTTTCAATCTGGCTTCTGATGTCATCATTCACCTGAAACTGCTTTCTCCAAAGATACCAATGATCTTTTTTGCAGAACTCTTTTTCTTTTCCCCAAATCCTACCCCTTTTCCAAACGTTCCAATTTTTGTCAAAGAAACCACCCTTCTTCCTGTCTACCATGTTTCAACCTTGGCATTACTCACCTCTCATATCCAATCACTCCTCAAATCTTTCTGTTTTGACAGCTCCATAGTATCACTGGAATCAGACCCTTTATATCTCCTTGCACAGATACTACTTTATTTCAGGGCCTTCATCAGCTCTTGCTTAGATGTTTCCTTCAGCCTCCTAATTGATCTTCCTGCTTGAAGTCTCTTTAAGAGGAGACTCAATTCTATCCTGCATCTGCTGCCCAAGTGATCTTCCTTAAGTGCACTGAGTTTTCTGATCCTGTGATTCTCTTACCCATCAAGCTCCTGTCGCTTTGAATTGATTCTAAGATAAAACATAAATTCCTCTGTTTAACTTTTAAGCCCTTAAGAACCTGGCCTCAACCTTTTCCACTGTCATTGCACATGTTATCCAGCTCTGTTATCCAACCAAACTGGCCTTCTCTTCTGTCTCCCACATATGACACATATGATCTCCCATCTCCAGGCCTTTTTTCTGGCCTTCCTCCGTAGTTGGAATACACTTCCTACTCACCTCCACTGCATAGGGCCCTTCTCTTCTTTCAAGATGCAGTTTGAGCTCCATCTTCTACATGAAGACTTTTTCAAACCCCTATCTAGTGTCTTCCTTCCCAAACTACCTTGATTTAACTTGTTTGTATTTATTTGGATCTATTCTCTTTATATTAATTATCTATATATGTGTGTGTGTGTGTGTGTATGCATTGTGTATTGTGTATGTGTACACCCATATAAGTATATATGTATTATTATTAAATTATGTATTATTTGTGGTAGAACATTCTGAGCTCCTATTGGTCTGATCAGCCACAGTCAGACACACTAAAACTTGACTCTGGCATAGTGATGTCATTTTGGTCCTCTTCAAAAATGGACAACAACAACAATATGTATGTATGGGGATGTAGATATAGATATAGATATATATCCTTGTTATTTCTCCCATTAGAGTGTAAGCTCCTTAAATGTAGAGAGTTTCATTAGCTTCACTCATTAGACTTGTATTTTTATCCCTAGTATTTAGCACCGTGCCTAGCTCATAGGAGGCACAAACGTTTGTAGTTTGGCTAATCAACTGATTGCCCCCAATTGGTTTTTTCAAGGCAATAAACCTTCCCCAACATCAGTTTTAACAACATACTGTGCAGTATGTAATCAAATGAGAATCTTTGAGTACATTGTTTATTCCATCCACTAAGTGCAAAATAGGAAAATTTTCATTTCTTTTGCAACCACCAGAGAAGAACTTAGTGAGCAAGTTAAGGGCTATTTGGTCTTAAGTCTAACAGCTTCAGAGAAAGGAATTAATTACATGATGGTGAAAGGTCTTCACTACTCCTTTCTAAGGGCAGTATATTTTTTTCAACCCACAGAAAACAAGGGGACTTAGGATTCCCCGATACTCAGAGCTTTGCTTGGCTTGTGCTCTCTGAAAGTATTTTTATTGGTCTTGAGAACTTCTGCAAAACTTACTAGAAATAATATCAGCCCTCTCCCTCTCTTGGTTATTCTTAATATTCAACACTGTCTTCACCATTAAGAATCTAAAGTCCCAGAGGGAAGGGACTGTTTTTTTCTGGTCTTCACATCCCCAGTGCTTAGCACTTTATCTAGAATAGAGTAAGTACTTAATAAATGATTATTGATTGTTTGGTAGCTCTGATCTTTTTCTCTTCCCTCATTTTGCCCATTGCCATCCCCTCCCCCTACAGACAGACAGACAGACAAGACAGACAGACAAACACACACACACACACACATACACACACCCCTTCCCTAAGAAATAAGTGTTTCTCTAATCTCTAAAAGATGAAATTCCTCCCTTTATGCTTATTCAATAAACACAGTAAACAGCACGGATTTTGTTGGCCAACAAGTTTTATCACATTTTAAACAGCTTAAAAATTAAAATAAATGCTTAGAAAAGAAAGCTTCCAACTAGGTATCCATTCAAAAAGCCTAGAAGGACAAGGAAAGAAGGAAGTAAATAGTCAAGCAATAAATTGTAAATTCCTCTCCTCAACTCCCACAGGAAGAGGAAGTTAGGAAGTAGGGTTAAGTTTTGCTTATATTATCAGACCCAAGACCTACCCTTTACTCATGTCTGTTTCCATCGCTCTGCTTCAGCTCCTCAGTCCTGATCTTTAACAGTCCTCAAGAAAGAGCTACCTCAATCCCACTTTTAGTCAAGCGTGACCTTTCCTACAGCCAATCCTCTTTCTTTTCCCCCACAAGCTTCCATTTCGAGCTTAAAGTCAGGGGCCAGACCTGAGGCATTTGGGGAATCCTGGGTAAACCTTCCCAGTCAGCTGAGAGGTTCTGGCATACTCCCAGAACTGTTGGGTGGGGACAAAAGGCAGGTTATACTAAATCGCTTGATTTAAAGGGTCTTAAATGACAATTCTTACGATTGTATCATTGGCAAGCGGAACCATTCAAAGCTGCTCTAAATATTCATCTACAAGCATTGTTTCAACAATAACAATATCTAGGACATCTGAATGATTTTGACTGTTGCTCACACTCCTTCCCACAGATGTTCTCTCACCTCACAATCTGAAAAACTAAACTCATTTAATCTGAACATTTATACCACCACGACCAGATGATCCCCATCTAAAGGTCTACAAAACCATATGTTAGAATAGTCAGAATTTTAAAGATGAAACGGACCATTTATATATGAACTGAGCAAACACCCTTATATTCTCAAATCCAACAAGTTGGAATATATATACTCCAGGGTGACCCTTACTTACATTCATAAGAAGGAAAGGCAGGAAAGATTGAATGACTTACAGGATGTTACGGAGTTTTTCCGTAGCAGTCAAAAATAGACCTTAGGACCCTTATCAACCAGAATTCAGTCCTCTTCCATTGGACTGCTTAGGCTATATTGTGATCCAGAAAAACCTCTTGCTTTTCTGATCTAGCTTTTCTCTTCCACAACTATTCCCCCTCCTCCTTCCCTAGCACCCTCTCCCTTTAACTGATTTGGCTTCAGAAATGGGGAGCCAATCAAAGTTAAGCAGAACTCTTCCCCTCACTATAAAACAGATAGGTGATTCTGATCAAGAGAGCAGATCAGCTCCCTGAGATGCCTGACCTGTCTGACCCAAGAGTCCCAGAAAGAGGTTGATGTAAACATGCATCTCGTCTAAAACACAGCTATTTACAAGACCATGGTAGACTCACTCTCGCCTCCATGACCTAAAGACTATTGTAGTAAAGACATGGTCATATCCAGGTTATATCCTTCCCTGAGTTTTCCAGTCCTGTTTTAGATCTGTCAGTTCCTATCCCAGGGTACAAGAGTTAGTAGACTACCTTAGTCTGGAAGTGTCAGCTCCAGCCCCAATATGAGGGGATCAATGGATAGCACTAAGACCCTTCCCTTGTCATCCCTGCATCCTGCTCTCCTGATTCCATTTCAGTCACTTTTGAGCCTTCCCATAAACACACCAAATAAAAGGGCCTTCTGACCCTTTGTGAAGCCTCTTTAGTCCCAGCAATCTATCCTGACAGAATATCAGCAGTATTACTAGATCAATAGATCTTAATATTAATCCCTTTAAAATTTTGATCATGATTCAAATATCATATTAAGGACAATAGCTATCATAGAACTATAGAGGTTGAAGAAATCTTGAGAAGTAGTCTCATTTATCTACCTTTTTTCTTGCCAGTACCATATTAAAACATTTTAGTCCAAAGTGAAGCTACCTTTTTTCTATTTTTTTATAGCTAAAGAGACAGAAAACCAGAGAGACAGATATTTAAATAATTTTTATTTATTATATCTTTGTTAGCTACTGGAAGATTATTTCCAAAATATATTAAAAAGGGTACAGATTTAAACAAAGTACAGGCAATTGTGGGTGGGAGGAGGCAATCAGGGGTTAAATGACTTGCCCAAGGTCACACAGCTAATAAATTTCTGAGGCCAGATTTGAACTCAAGTCCTCCTGACTAGAGGGCTGGTACTCTATCCACTGTGCCACCTAGCTCCCCTTTAAAGGCAATAATTGTCCATTCTATTGAAGGAAGAGAGGCTCTCAATGAACACCTACCAAATACACTATACTCATTTTGCTTATTTGATTTCTCACTTTATAATAGAAAATCTTTGAGGAAAGGACCTATACCTACTCCTTTCTTTGCAACTCCCCACAATACCTAACAGAGTGCTCAATAAATTTTGTTGACAAGAAGATTATGGTAACAAAACAATGTGACCAATGCTGCTTCTGCAATATCTGATATAGGTGAAAAACCTAAATGGAAAGTTTGCTTTTTGGGTGGAGTCTACTTACTCAACAAAGAAATAAATGATAATATAAACGACAGCATTTTGGCAAAGTAATACTAAATATATTCTAAAGAATACTAAAATGCCTATAAGGAGTGATATGAAAAAGAAACAAAATATTGTATCCTATTAGAATATTTTTGTCGGGTTTGTGTGTGTGTATGTGTGTGTGTGTGTGTGTGTGTGTGTGTGTGTGTGTGTGTGCAGGCATGAGAGCTCTTAAGACTGGGATTGGTTCAGTCCACTCCTTTTGTTCTCAGTTCAGAAAGTCCAGTTTAAAGAGGCAAGAGAAGTTATTAATCAGGTTTCTAGAAACCCCTTTTAATGATGCTGAACTCTCATAGAATAAATTTCTGTTAGGTTTCCTTTGTTTAATTTTTTTGTATGCTTCCCATTTGTTAGATGTATAAAAATAAGTATATAAAATTACCAGCAAAAAATGTTAACACTAGTCCTTAATAATATTGAACACAAAAGTCACCCGTTATTCAACGCTATTTAATTGAATTGGCTAAAATGGTTATCTGTTTTAGAATGATGCAGAATCTTTTCCAGTTCATAAACTCCTTCGCATCTTATGTCTAACTCAGGAGTCTCTCATTTGCTCAACCCTTGAAAGCCATCACAGCTTCAAAGTATGCTTATGGTTAGCATCCACTCAAAACCACAGCCATTGGCCTCCATCCATTTTTCTTTTACCAGAATAAGCTGAGGACAATCTCATTCAAAGCAGATGATATTTAAACAGCATAGAAAAATAAATAACAAGGAAATTTTCCTACATACACATAGGAGCAGACTTTTTCATAATCACTCTAGCTGTAGTAGTGAGAATACATAAAGAGTATATGTGACATGGGAATGTATATGTCCACGGAAACTCATTGAACTGTCTCTCTGCATCCATTGTTTTTACTTACTTTCCCATAGTGTCATCTCTTTGGCTGCTGATGTCATTATACTACAAACCATTTTCTCTAGTGCTGCATATGGCTGGGACCATTTGCCAGGGCCCACTGATGGTCTATTTTCTTTGCTGGGCTACCACTGCCTGGCTCTCAGCCTCCACTGCTATCTTCTGGTTCCCAACCATTACGGAGCAAGTAGAGTCAGGTATTTTACCCTCTAGCCCCAACAGCTATTTCATCTCTTCAGTGTTTCAGATCCAGACAGCAACCCAGAAAAATTGTTATGCTTTAAATCTATCTTTTCCATCATAACTCTGATCGTTACCTGGTTTCATACAAAATACCTCTAGCTTTACTTAGCTAGAAGGAAAGGGCTAGAGCTAGCAAGTTTTTGTTCTGCAATCTTGCCACTGACAAAAGGTACTGCATTCTCAATGTGAGTATTCTGCTGTGTACCTGAGGAACTAGTCCTAATATATGAAACACTGTTTAAAATTTAATCTCAAAGATATATTCTGCTCCTTAAGAGTTGTTGGCTCGCAAGCATAATTACTCCATTAACTTAGAAATGACGTTGCACAGAACAAACAGTCAAATCACTAATTTTTCTGTCTGGCTCAATGTCAGGTCAAGTAAGGGAGGAAACACACTTACTACATATACCTTATTGAGATTGTAACCAATTCCTCTCCAGGTTTTGCAAAAGAGTGAGGTAGACGATAATAAAGGTATAGTTTTTTATAAATAAGAATTCTTTATGTGAAAATTAATCTGTATAGAGTAAGGCTAACGGCACCATGCTATCAGATGATTACTATATTATTATTGCTATATACTTTTTCTATCCTACACACTGATTATCAATTCTCTCTCTGTGCACTGTCTCAATAATTCATTGGTTCATTGAATACTTTGAGTGCAACTAAATATTCACAGTCCCAGTAGCTCAGCTGGGCTTGTCTTAAAGCAGAGTGTAGGACTCTTATTTTAAAGGCTTATCATCCTTGGTTCACGATGCCATGATTCCTTCTATGTTTAGAATCCCTACATAAGAAAATGGAATGAAAGATAATTAAAAGACCTTCATTATTTCTTAAAAGTCGATAAAATGAAAATAAAATACAAGCAACTAACTTCATGATAATTAAATGAAAACTACACCAAAGACATTTATGGAATTTTTTAAAAGGAAAGGCATGCACCATTTGGGAATCTTGCTCTTTAATATGCTTATTTGAGATAATATCATCTGTAAGGCACAATGATATAGGAGAGCAACACTGTGCTAGTGCCAGAAGGCCTGGAATTGAGTCCTAGCTCTGCCACATAGTAATTGGGTGATCTTGGGCAGTCACTTAACCTAAGCCTCAGTTTCCTCACCTGCAACATGTGTTGTGGATTTGCACTGCCTATCCCCATAGGGTCACTTTGAGGGTTAAATGAGTCAAGTCCACAAGCATTGATTAAGTGCATATTTTCTGGTTGCTCTGTATTATAGCATAGACACTGTGCTCGGAATACAAATACAAGCAGATAAAATTTGTCAAAGCATTCCAAAATAAGAAAGTGTGATATAAACATGCTGATGTTTATATTGATATTGATATTGATATTGATATTGTTTATATTGATAGCTGTATCAAGATTCACTGACTTTTAAAGGTGGGATGCTGAATAAAAGCATGATTTTCCTTTTGGTTCTTCATTGTGAACTTGAGGAAAACATTCTATTAGAGAAGCATGGCATTGATGCATAAACCATAAGTAGTTCTGATAACTAATAAGTAAAAAATAAATTCACAAAAAATCAATAGCATTTGCATATAACAATAATGAAACACAGGAAGAAATAATAGAAAGGGAAATCCCATTCAAAATGACTACAAAATGCATTCTATATCTGGAAGTTGCTCTTTCAAGGAACACTTAACTGTAGAGCTACAAGTACAAAATGTTCTTTAATGAAATAAAGAATGACTAAATAACTGAAGGAATATTCAGTGTTCATGACTGGGTCATGCCAATATAATAAAAATTATATTACCAAAATCAATTTACAGATTTAGTGCAATACCAGTTCAATTACCAAAGGGATACTTTACATAATTAGACAAAGTAAAAACAAAATTCATTGGTTTAGAATAGCAAAAGAAATACTAAAAAACAATATATAGGCATAAGAAGAAGTAGCTCTTCTGGGCCCCTTTGTTGCTGTTGTTCAGTTGTTTTTCAGTCGTGGCTGACTCTTTGTGACCCCATTTAGGGTTTTTTTTGGGCAAAGATACTGGAATGGTTTGTCATTTCCTTCTCCAGTTCATTTTACAGATGAGGAATTAAGACAAACTGGGTTAAGTGACTTGCCCCGGGTCACACAGCCAGTAAGTATCTAAGGCCAGACATGAACTCAGGAAGATGAATCTTCCTGACTCCATAGCTGGCACTCCATTCACAGAACCACCTAGCTTCTCTCTTCCAGGTCTAAAATTATACTATAAAGCAATGATTATCAAAATTATTTTTACTAGTTAAAAATAGAAAAGTCAATAAGTAGGACAAACCATATAGAAAAGGAAAAATAAGAAGCAAATCAAATCAATAAACTTAGCACAGTGCCTGTCGTGTAATAGGCACCTAAAAAATATTTGTTGACTTGAGTTAAGGCAGACTTTTGAAGAAGGAGGTAGGTATCCTTAGCTGCTAAAGACAAAAGCAGTACATGTCCCAAGAGGTATTTTCATAGCCTTAATTTCTTTTTAGAAGATCAGCAAATATCTGCTTCTAATGCAGAAGCAAAGAAAGGTTTTCAGTGGGAGGTTTAGAAATGCTTCTTGAAGCTATTAATTAATATAACAGAATCTTGATAGGATACAAGGTTTGGGACCGAATTGTTTTGTTTGTAGTTAGAGGTGGTAAAGCAGATAAAGGGGAAGAAGCAGCCAGGAGGGCTCTTGAAAGCTTGTGGATACCATAACCTTGGCTGCGTCTTGAAGTACAGACTATGCTTTACTCTGCAAAGGAAGTGTGGCATCTAGTGGACATTCAGCTCCTGCATTACCTTACCTGAACATAGTAGCAAAAGATAGATTCACAAACAATTCCTTGTGGTTTCCATTTATTAAGAAGGAAAATTTTAAATGTATATGAATCTGTGATTTTTATCTTCATGTGATAAGATTAAAATTGGAGTTGCTGGTATGAAAATAGGACTTGCTCAAAATCGGCAAAGAAATGCCAAATGATGGTGTGTTTAAAATTCTGTCGGACTACTCAAAACTCTTGATTTGGGATTAAGAAAAATAAAATTGAAATGCAAACTATTCTTCCTTTATAAATCATGCCAAATCAAGGTCTCTTTTAGTCATTCCTGCAACACTAACAAAAATCATAAAATATAAGTGGGCTCTAAGAAAATAAAGAAAATTGTTAGAAAAAAATAATAAAAATTATTTAATAATATGAAGAAAATTTCCAGCAAAGCAAGTCTTTCTATTAATTATGGAGAAAAACTTAACAGCTGAGTGTTACAGGGTCATTTCAGGAAAAGCACTTTGTAATCCTGTAGGTTGTTTTTGTAGTTACGGTTCTGACTTACATGTGTAAAGTTCTGGTCCTTGAAAGCCCACGACCTAATATAAGATACACGACCACAAGGAGGTGATAAGCTAATTGTAAAAGGTGGAACCATGGCAAGTGATCCTTTTATGAAATGCAAATCAATTTCATAAATGAATCAGAAAGAGCAAAATAATAGCCTAGGATAGGCCAGATTCAGGGTGACCTTTAAAAGTCAGTTGGCTAACTCCAAGAGGACCCCCCCTCGAGGCTCAGGTAACAGAAGCTTGAACCTGGAAGGAAAAAGGAACCCTGTAAGAACCCACTCAGAGCTGAGATAAACGAGGCAGGTAGAAGAAGCCACTGTTAAAGAAAGGGGCCAGGCCTGAGTGTAGCTGGACAGAAATTGTGTTGCTAAACCCTGCCCCCTGCAACTCCCCACATATAGATCCCTACTCCTCCACCTTTCCTGCCAAGTCCCACCTGCAGGCAGTGTTCGAGGTCCTTCATGGGAGCCTTTTCCTCTAGGCTTGTGGGAAGAGGAGACCAGAAGACTGGGGGCACCTGTTTACCTTTCTTATATGCAATAGAGATACAACACAGAACTTTAAGTAAAAGATGATGCAATTTTTACATATGAACTTAGATATTCCATATATATATATTAAAATATGATTTTAAATGGGGATCAAAGGGAATAAAGGTAAATTATTCCCAGCAATCATCTCTGAAAACTTAAATCTAGAAAATATATGAATTGAATTCAATATACTGTAGAACTACATTTCAAAATGCACAATGGGATCATTGGGTCACAGACTTTTAAGTTGTTTACAGTAAGATTAAGTATGCATTCATTCCACACTAAAATAAGAAGTTGGAGGTTTCAAAAAAGATTTTCGCATTTTTACATTGGATCAACAGCCTATTCACGGAATCTAATGTGATTTGGTATACATCTATACAAACATTCAGGCTAAGATAGGCCCACAGGGTTTTCTAGATTCACTTTTGTATCCCGGTAATTTTTAAAAGAGTTTTAGAGATAGAAAATAGAAGGAAATGTAGGTGATATTGAGATGGTAATAATGAAATGGCTTTTGGCTTCTACAGCTTGTGGACACAATAGAATGAATGATATCATAGCTTGGTCCCCCTAGTGGAAATCAAGAAACACTGAAATCAAAAATTAATTCATCTCACATGAAAAATAGTCCAGTGGTCAGTAACACTGAGACATGCTTGTGGCAGGTGAGAAAACTAAAAGTCGGTCAAGAAGTTTGCTCTGAAAATTCTTGTTTATAAAGCTGAGAGTTTGAAATGTTAGTTTTCTAACTTTTAGTTGTACTAAAAAGACATATCAATATTCTGTGAACCTATGGTAACCTGTGCCTAGGATGCCCAAATTCTGAGCTTATACAGTCCAGGCTCACTCTTGGGGATGTACTCAAGAAAGGTCATAATATCTTTGACTTATATTATCTCCCATACAGAATTTAATCTAGGAAATCTCCAAAAAGAGTTCGTGTTTATTTAATGTCTAGGTCTCTACCAATATGGATAACAGGGTCTCTTTTCCATACAAGCACTCAAAGTAACTGAACTTAAGAGATAGTGGACAGTCTTTATTTCACCCCATAGGAAATGTAGAAAAATGCAGCAAGGACATGATAGCCTTTGCTTATATCAGCATAATTCTCCTTCCCACAGAGTTCTGTGTGGATTCCCATAGACTCATAGTGCTATGCTTTGATTTTTACTTCTCCTGAAAAGGAAATAAACTTTAGAGGTGCTAATGAGCAACACTTTCACATCCTAGTGAATTCCTCTCCCATACCACAGATCCTATCTGAAGATTGGGATAATGATAAGAGTGAAGGCAGAATGATGTGGAGATGGCTATGAAAGTTTCTGCTTCTCCAGTATTTGTACTAACTATTTTCCCAGAATGTTGTGGGGGAAAAAAAGCACTTAGTAAACTTTAAATCTATATAAGTCACCATCCAATTTTGATGACTTAAGTAAATACTGAAAAAAAAAGCTAGTTAGACATTTGCCAGCCTATTATTTTTAAGGCAGATAAATAATCACATATAGGTTAATCCACTTATATCTTGTTATTTTTGAGCATCCTCCCTCCCCCCATCTACTTTGAAGGACTTATTGTCTTGCCTGACACAGAATTGGGTGGTTTGCTGTTTTACAATAGCATTATTCTGTTTCTTTGCCAAGGAAGATAGTTTTTTTTTCCATCTCAAGTAATATTTTTTTTAACCAAGGACAAAATTCCTTCTCTTCCACATATTGTTTTGGACTTATGACCTAGGCTGTAGGGCAATTAGGCTCTTTAATGAAAACAAGTTATTTGGCTTTCTCTAATTAAAGGGCATTTTCATTGTTGTTATTCAGTAATTTTTCAGTCATATCTGACTCTTTGTGACCCCATTTGGGGCTTTCTTGGCAGAGATCCTGGAGTGGTTCTCCATGTCCTTCTCCAGCTCATGTTATAGATGAGAAAACTGAGGCATACAGGGTTAAATAACTTGCCCAGGATCTCACAGCTAGTGTCTGAGGCCAGATTTGACTCAAGAAGATGATTCTTCCTGACTCCAGGCCTAGCACTCTACCCACTAGACCACCTAGCTGCCCTAATTAAAGGACATGGTAAGCCAGCCACAATAACTATGGAATGCCAAAATTCGTAATGCCCTTGGAGGAAATGAACTCTTCTCCCCAGTTCCCAAATGCCAGTGAAGGACCAAGCTTTAGCTACTTTCCTTAAGTAATTAGGGTTTTAGAGCTTTCTCTTGGCCTCCATTGGAATCCTCCTCTCAAATAGGGATTGTTTCGTCTATCTCATTTGTATCCTCAATACAGTACAATACAATACAATAAACATTTAAGTGCTTTCTATGTGTGTGACAGGCCCTCTCCTAAGGGCTAGGGATTCAAATAATAAAAAGAAAAAAACGATCCCTGACTCCAAGGAATTTACAATCTAGTGGAGGAGGACAAAGCACAAAAGGAAGCAGGAAAGAAGGGGAAGGTGAGGAGAAGGTGAAAGGTAGCCATAATAGTGGAGTCATGTCTAAACTGTGCAACTGGTGGGAAATGAGGAGTTGCCTGAGCTTCTGGGTCCTCTTTGAATGGGGGCTTTGGAAGTAGTTTGTTTGTTTGTTTTTGCTCTATCTTCCTGCCCTCCAATCAGAGGTATACTGAGGCATGAGTACCAAAGCTGATGCAGTCTCTGTGATAATGAGTTTCCTGGTGCTGTACTTGGGGGCAAGAACTGCCTATAAGTCAAAACAAACAAAGTATCTGGTTTAACCTAGCACATAGTAAGCATTTAATAAATGCTTATTCAATCAATAAGCATTTATTAAGTGCCTAGTATGGTGGATACTGTGCTAAGTGCTAAAGATACAAAAAGAGGCAAAAGATAGTCCCTGACCTCAAGGAGCTTACAATCTAATGGGGGGAGGGGGACAACACAAAAAAAATATACAAAGCAAGCTATTTATAAGATGCAGGTTGTTTTTCCTTCATACTCAAAGAGAATCAATGAGATCACAATGGGATACATAAATAATTAACAAAGGGAAAGCACTGGAATTAAGAAGGGGCTAGAGAAGACTTCTCCTAGGAGGTGGGATTTTAGCAAGAACTTAAAGATAGCCAGAGAGATCAGTATTTGGAGCAAATGAGGGAGAGTGTTCCAGCCATGGGGGCCAGCCAGAGAGAATCCCTGAAGCTGAGAGATGGACTGCCTTGTTCATGGAACAGCCAGCAGGCTAGTATCACTGAGCTGAAGAGTACTTTCTGGGAAGTAAGGTGTAAGAAGATTGAGGAAGTAAGACTATTCTAGGTTATGAATACCAAACAGCATTTTGTATTTGTTCCTGGAGGCAATAGGAAGCCACTGGAGTTCGGTGTTTTGTTTTATTTTGGGTTATTTTGGGGGGGGGGGGCAGTGAGTTCTCCATCAGCATTCAGGCTATGTATTAATGAATAAAATCTATTTTACACACTATGTACCAGAATTTATACTAACCACTGGAAATACAAATGTAAAAAAAAAGTGTCTGATCTGAAGGAGCTTACATTTTAATAAGGGAAGAAAACACATAGAAGGGAGTGGTAACCAGGAAAAAATGTTTTATTCTGGAAAGTCAGAATAAGATGGTCAATCGATCCACTATTTCTAGAAGTAATGGTAGTGCTGACTGGGTTGCAGTTCCCAGATCACAAGGTGAAAGAAGGAGCTTCAATATAGATAATAAAGTAAACGTAAAGTGTATCCTTTCCATAGATCTTTCACACCCATTGAGAGGCTGTAACAGCTTGAAGAGAAATACACAATCCCCCAAGTTATGGGGGGGGGGCAGAATAAGACCCTAGATAAAAACACAGGATAGTTAGAGAGAGTGGTTTTGTTTGTTAGTTTGACTACTGATTTGGGTTTGGCTGTGTGTGTGTGTGTGTGTGTGTGTGTGTGTGTGTGTGTGTGTGTGTGTGTGTGCTGCTTTTTTGTTGCTTTTCTTAAAAAAAAAGTTTTTACAAAGGTATTTTACTTCAAAGATATAGCAAGCAAAGAAGTTACAAATCTTTCCCTCAATGCTTGGGGGCATATTCTTCCCTAAACACCTCAATCCTTGGAAACAGTAGGCTCAGACTGAAAACAATTTCTACATAACAGTGGTCCCAACAAGTTTAAGTCTAAATTCAGCATAGCAACTGGATGAGTACATAGCTCAGCTATCCCTTGGCTGGGTCCCAAAGGTCAAAGGTCATTCTTCAGGGCTTTAATGCTAGACTGGCTGGCTACAAAACTTGGTGGCCAAGATTCCACTCCCAGACCCCTTGGTAGCTTACTCTCATGACCCTTGGAAGTTCACAAGGTCATGATCAATGGCCATCTCCTTTACTTAAAAGCAGGAAGAATAGACACAAGAATGTCTGAAGCTTGTAGAGGAATAACCAGAGACCAAAGGGAAACTTAAAGTTTTGTCAATGAACCAACAAAGCTTTCCAGCTTGCTTATCGTGGTTAATTCCAGCAGCAGTCTACTGAAACTCCAAAAAACAGGGCAAGTTCACAGTTCTACTGTTCAGACTCAAACCCAGGTCAGGAACTTTCGGAACTCAGACTAGAGAAGCAAAAAGCAAATCTTGCCCTGGAGCAGTCCATTTTGGAAGCACTGAAAGCTTGCGGGTTCTCAGCCTGAGCTAATAATCTAACATAATATTCAAAACCTCAAGAAAATAAGGATTAACCCAGACCTTCCCTCCAGTAGTGTGTCAGGGCCTGGCCCTAACATCACATCAAAAGTCAGGAAATAAGGTAGAAGAATGAGCAAACAAAAAAAGAATCCCACCATAAATAACTATTATGACGACAGGAATACTCAAGACTCAAACCCAGAAGAAAAGAACGACTCCAAAATATTGACAAGCAGAGCCTCAAATAAAAACACAATATGGGCAGAAATTCAATTAGTTCAACTAGAATTCCTACAATAGATGAAGTAACAGTTACAAAAAATAGCAAAAAAAAAATTTAAGAAATGAAATGAGTAAACTAGAGAAAAAAATGGAAACGAATGAAATAATTGGAAAAAGAGTTAACAGCTTGGCACAAGAAGTGCAGCACCTTGTCCAAGCAACAAACTCCCCCAAAATTAGAAAGGATCAAGTAGAAGCTAATGACTCCATGTGCTAACAAGAAACATTAAAACAGAGTCAAAAGACTTTAAAAAGAAAAAAAGATGTAAGGAATCTCAGCTAAAAACAGATTGAAAAGAGAAAACTTAAGAATTGTTGGAATACCTCAAAGTCATGAAGAGAAAGAGAGAAAGAGAGAGAGAAAGCCTAAGCATTGTAATTTTAAAAATCATAAAAGAAAACTGCCCAGATCTCTTGGAAGGCAAAATGGAAATAGAAAGAATCCATTGGTTACCTCCTGAAGGAAAATCCCAAATGAAAATTCCCAGGAACATGACAGCCAAATCTAGAGCTCCCAAATCAAAGGCAAAATATCACAAGTAACCAAAAGGAAAGAATCCAAGTACTAAAGACTACATTCAGAATCACACAAGATTTAGCAACCACCACTATCAAGGAGTGGAAAATTGGGATACAATATTCCAGAAAGCAAAAGATATAAGTTTATAACCAAAAATAACTTACCTAGCAAAACTAAGTACAGTCATACAGGGAGGAAAATGGGTCTTCAATGAAATAATGGACATATAAACATTTCTGATGAAAATACCAGAGCTACATAGAAACTTTGAAGTTCAAATACAGGAATTAAGAGAACCATAAAAAGACAACCATGAGCAACAATCATAAGGGACTAAATAAAGATAAGCTAGGAGATGATATGTATATGCCTTTGAACCCTATCATCATCAAGATTCATAGAGGGAGTCCAATTAGATAGAAGGCATTTGAATGGGCTGTTAAATCTTGATGATCTTAAAGAAAAGGAAGGGAGGAGTAATCTACTGACTGGGGGAGAAAGGATATTAGGGAAAAATACTTCACATAATTGGGGTGCAAGAATAGAAGTCCATACAAGCAAGGAGGAAGGGTTGTGGAAAGGAGCTGACACATTAATTTTACTCTTATCTGAAATGGTCAAAGGCAAAAGAATACATAGATGTGTACACACACACACACACAGAGTTGGGTACAGACATGCATTTCACTCAATAGGGAAATAAGAGATAAAAGGTAGAAGGAAGAATAAGAGAAAAGATAGATCAGGGAAGGGATTGGTCCTAAATAAAAAAAAAAAAAACTAGGAGTATACACAAATATTTAAACTTTTTTTATATTGGCAGAGAACCAACAAAAGAAAAAAAAAGAAGAGGTGCCCATCAACTGAAGAATAACTAAATAACTTATGGTATATAAATGTTAGAATACTGTTGTGCTGTAAGACATGATGAAGGGTATGGTTTCAAATCTGAGAAGACTTGTATGACCTGATACAAAGTGAAGTGAGCAGATCAGGAGAACAAGTTATACAATAACAACAATATTGTAAAGACAAACAACTTTGAAAGACTTAGGAACTCTGTGATGACCAGCTAGAATTCAAAAGGACTCTTGATGAAACATGTTACCTACTTCCTGACAGATAGTTAAAGGACTCAATGCTGAATGAGACATATTGTTTTTTGGACATGGCTAATGGAAAAAATTTCTTTTCCTTGACTACTCATATTTTTAATAGGGATTTGGCTTTTTTTTTTCTTCTTCAATATGGGAGACAAAGGGAAGGGGTGGGAGAATTGAGAAGGAAAGAAGGTAGATTTTTGCAGATTTTTAAAAATAATTTTTTAAAAATGAGTTAGAATGAGTCCAAAAGACAGACTGGAAAAGGAATTCAGCTTGTGATGAGATTTGTAGAAGACACATGAAGCTAAAGAAAAGGAAGTTAGAAAGAGCTGCATGGAGCTGAATAGCATGGAAAGACAGAGTTATCACAAGGGTCAGACTAGGGCCCAGGAAGAGAGTCTCTAAGCATCAATAAGGAAAGAGGAAAATTTTTTTCAATTCTCCATCTCTTTTGATGGTATATTTAAGTAATGAGGCAATTGAGGCAGAGCATCCACAGAGGAGAGGAAAAAAATAGATACACCACTGAGGTTTCCCACAGGATGTCTCTGACTGAGGATTCAAAATTTTGAAAAGTAGAGATAATTTGAAGAGAGTAGTTTTACATATCCTTTGATCCTTTTTCCACAATTAGGAAGTGTTATTACCAGGAAATACATCTAGACAATGAGTCTGGGAAAAAGAGAGTGGTTAAACAACCCTACTCACCACCCCTATTCAATGACTACTACCATTTGTATCTTGGAATATTTCTTTATTAATGAGTATTAGGTTCACAATGTTTAGAAGAAAAAATGTTTAAAGGTTAAAAAAAGAAAGATCCTGTATTTTATAATTACCTCCAAAAAAGATGAGTAAGAGTACAGTGATAAGTATATTCTACAGCACACTACATCATTATAGTCACACAGCTGACTGAAATGAGGTGATAATAAGAAATTGTGAATCGAATTGTATCTATTGTTTGTGACAGATAACAGAGCAAAAGACTGTCCTCTAACAAGATGCCTCTTCTGAATATGTTCAACTAGGGCAAGACTGAAACTTAAAAGGGCTAATAGCCTCCCTTCCCCCACTGCAATTTTGTAAGCCCCCTTCTGCATAGGATATTTACCTCTCAAGGCATACATATCCTAATCATGACCCGGGTACCCATAATAGCAGTTGTGAAGGTACCATTGAGAAAATCCCCCTCTACTCCCCATGTCTATCCCTTGCCCAAGAGCACCAAATGGCTCTGGTCCTTAGAAGGTGGGCTCTGTGTTCCAGCACGGTGACCAATGAGTAAAGGCTGTCCATACTCATCAGCTCCACTTCTCAGCTCACTTGGTCCTCAATCCTTTGCCATCTGGTTGTTCATTTCATTACTCAATTGAAACTGTTCTCTCCAAAGTTATCAATGATTTGTAAGAAGACTCCATCTAGGGGAGCATCAGTGGCAGTGGCACAGACAGTAACAAGGATGGATCTGAGAAACATTATAAAAGAAGAAAGAAAAGTCCTGGTGATTCACCAGACGAGGGAAAAGAGACGGAGGAGTCAAGTATAGCTGCAAACCTAGGAGAATAGCAGAAGGATAAAATCATTGAAGGAAATAAGCAGTCCTGGAGGTGGTGATTTGGAGTAAAAATAATGATTATCCCAATTGACTACTCTGAAATATAAAGATCAGTGTTAACTCCAGAAAAGAGATAAATAACCAGTCATCTTCCTCCTCTTGGTAGAGCGGTAGAGGGGGGGTGTGTGTGTGAAATGGTATATGCACTGTTAGACACAGTTGGCACTGTTGATTAGCTCTACTTAGCTACCTTCTTTTTTTGTTTTGTTTTGTTTTTGTTTTTGTATTTTAGGACGTATGGAAGTAAGGAGGAAGAGTTACTTCCAAAAATAACTACGATGTTAATACAAAAAGCATCAATAAAGCTTATTTAACTTTTTTAAAATACAACATTACTGTGATAGATAATTTATTGGGCCCCTATTTTATTCCAATTAGTATTTATCAGTTTAATATGATTCCATAGGGGTAGGGATCGTGTGTGCTGATAGTAGGCCTCAGAGCTGTGAACTGCAGATTGTAAATTCACTTGCTCAATCATACGACGCTAACCTCCACCCTTGTTTTTCCTTGTTATGATGACCAAGCCCAGCGTTATCAAGTGATTCAATTACATGGGAAGTCCTCCAGCTCTTTTTCTGTCCCTCTGTCCCTTGTGATCCCTCTATTGCCCAACATGGGGAGATGTCCATAAGCATTTGGGCTGCTAGACGGCAGCCTGCCCATTAACCAGCCCATCAGCCCATCAGCCCATGTAGATATTTTAACATCCACTCATCAGCCCAACCCCATGAACCTGCTCAATGGCTTTGGTAGGACCTCCTAGAAGGTCAAGATAGCTCTGTTAAGGTCTACTCACTAGCCTATTTGTCAACCAATGAGATTCTGTATTTTATGTAGACCCTCTGGAGGGTCAAGGACATCTGTATTTTTGGTTATTCCACCTGTATTGTCTGGGTGGGTATCAAACACTAAAAACTAAGGCCCTGGAGGAAGTGGACGTCTCAGATTGGGAGCAAGATCTGAGGTCCACTTCATTAGAGGGGACCATGGACCCTTTAATAAAGTGTCATGGACTCAGAGCTCTGCCTCAGTGGGTTTTTTCTTGCAGATCAGACAATTTTGAAAATCCCCACATTACCAATGACGTCTTAATTGCCAAATTTGATGGTCTTTTTTAGGTCTTTATCCTTCTTGATCTATGTGCTACATGTTTCATTGTCAAACACCCTCTCTTTCGGGAAATCATCTTCTCTCTGCATTTTTGTCTTTGACACTACTCTATTGATTCTTCTCCTTCCTATCTAAAGAGCTCTTTCCTCATCTCTTTTGCTGGCTCAGCATACATATCACACCCCTTAACTATGTGTATTCCCAAGGCTCTCTCTTACTACCTCTCCTTTTTATAATTCTCTTGCTAGCCTTATCAGCTTCTGTGGATTTAATTATAATCTCTTTGCAGATGATTCACATCTATGTACCTAGCCTCTGAATATCAATCCTTTGTCACCAATTATCTGAATATTTTGAACAGAATGTCCCAGAGACATCACAAATGCAACGTGTCAAAAACAGAGCTCATTAGTGAACAGAAAGCTGGGCCTGAAGTCAAGACCTAAGTTCAAACTAGCTTCAGACACTTACTAGATGGGTGACCCTGGGCAAGTCATTTAACCTCTGTCTCAGTTTCCTCAACTATAAAATGGGGATAACAGTAGTACCTACCTCACAGAGTTATTGTGAGGATCAAATGAAATAATATTTATAAAGCACTTAACACAGCACTTAGTAGTGATTAATAAATGCTTATTCAGGGGCAGCTAGGTGGCACCGTGGATAGAGCACTGGCCCTGGAGTCAGGAGGACCTGAGTTCAAATCCAGCCTCAAACACATAACACTTACTAGCTGTGTGACCCTGGGCAAGTCACTTAACCCCATTGCCTAACCAAAAAAAAAAAATGCTTATTCTGTTTTCCTTTCTCTTCCCTTCCTCTGCCCTTTTACCCTTACCGTATTTGTGCATGGCATTGTGCTGACTGTATGTTGACCTGAAACACTGCAGATCAATGAAATTAAATACATAATCTCTCGAAACCAAATGTATAAAGAATATCTATATTCTAAACTATGATATGCAGTTGGAGAGACAAGTTCATTGAACAACCAGCCCATTATATTCTCTCTCTCTGTCTCTCTGTCTCTCTGTCTCTGTCTCTGTCTCTCTCTCTCTCTCTCCCCTCTTCTCCTTTTTGTTGTTGTTCAGTCATTTTTTAGTCTTGTCCAACTCTTCATGTCCTTATTTGAGGTTTTCTTGGCAAAGATACAGGAGTGGTTGGCCATTTCCTTCTCCAGCTCATTTGATAGATGAGGAAACTGAGATAAGCAAGATTAAGTGGCTTGCCCAGGGTCACACAGCTAGTAAGTGTTTGAGGTCAGATTTGAACTCAGGACAATGGGTCTTCCTGACTTCAGGCCCAGCACTACGCCACCTAGCTGCCTATTACATACATACATACATATATATATAAAAATATATAAATATATGTAATATATATATAGTATGTATATTAATATATATATATAGCTCATATGTGTGTGTGCATATGTTTAAGGTCATCCTTAAATTATACTTAAGGTCATGCTTAAATCATAATTTCATTGTCTCAGAGGCAAACCACTTGGGCCTGACTCTCAGCATCCCTAAACAATGGCTTATTTTTAACATCAATAACCTTCAGATAATTAGTTTTAATTCAATCTGTTCTGTACAAATGTAACCTTAACTTGGCAGGGATTTTTTTTTTTGTATTTTTTTTCCATTCAAAGTAAAAAGTTTGGAGAAGAATTGCTGAGGTTATTCAATGTAAAGAAAGCACCTAAGGTCATTCTAATGCTGCAGAATGAAAGGGACATGTGGAAGGAGAGGAATCATACTTTAAGGAGAAGATTCCAAGGGAAGACACATGAAAACACTCCAGAGACCTTCAGTAGGAGACACCAGCCTGATGCTTGAGGCCCCTCCCGTGACCAGATAGCCAGCAAGGCTTTGTCTAGCCGTCTGTAAGAAGTACATGGAACAGCCGCTGTATACATTGAGTGGTGGCCACTATAGGTACAGAAAAGAAGTAGGAAACAAATGTGGTGAGAAAAGACTCTCCCTCATCCTTAACTTTTGAGACCTAAATCCTTAGGGAGCAATCCACAACATGCCAGTTTGTCATTCCAGAGAATCACCTTTTGCAAAAGGATAGGTGGGGCAGCCAGGTGGCGCAGTGGATAGAGCACCAGCCCTGGAGTCAGAGGACCTGAGTTCAAATCCGGCCTCAGACACTTGACACTTACTTAGCTGTATGATCCTGGGCAAGTCACTTAACCCCATTGCCTAGCCCAAAAAGAGGAAAAAAAAAAAAAAAAGAATGGGTAGGGGCAGTTGGGATTCCCAGCCCTTCTAAGATTGATAAGAAACATGTTGCTTATGATTTTAAAGTTTATATTCCTAATTTTATCTTCACTGTAGTAAAGATTCTGGAGGAGCTGAGATTTCAGAATCTCCTCAGGAAATGCTTCACTGCTCTGGAAAGCTAGCCCTGAATTATGTTAATTTTGATTCTTCTTTAGTGAATATTCCTTAATCTACATGTCAATGTATAATCTTTTCAGGTCATATGAACTTGGTAGAGATAATAGTTTTGTGGTACTGGGAGAAACACGCCAAACTAGTTACAAATTATGACAGGAATTTTCATTCCCCTCAGACTGGGGCAGGACAAGGCAAATAGAGCTAGGAATGGCCTAAGCATGCTCAGTTGGTACTAAGCACGTGGCTCACTGAAGTACTGTGCAAACCTGCACAGTCTAAGTGAAAAGAGTCAGGTTAAAAAAGTAGAAAAAGTCCTGAGTTAGAATCAGAACTAGAATCAAATCCTGATTCTGCTACATAGTAGTGCGATCTTGGGCAAGTCAACTACCTTGTGGGCTTTAGTTTCCTCATTTATTAAATGAGTGATGGGATTATCTGACTTCTAAAATATCTTCCAGCTCTATATTTATGATCATATATGATCCTATTGAATCAGGAAGACCTGAGTTCAAATCTGGCCTCAGACCCTTCTTAGTTGTGTGATCCTGGGCAAGTCACTTAACCCATTTGCCTTAATCCACTAGAGAAGGAAGTGGAAAACCACTCTATTATCTTTACTAAGAAAACTCTATGGACAGCATAGGTGTACTATGGTCCATGGGGTCAGGAAGAGTCGGACACCACTGAAGGACTGAACGTGAGCCTATCTGGAGCAGTTTGAACCTAGAGCACCACCTGGTGGTTTAACCAGGTAATCACTTTGAATACCTACTTCAAGTCAGTCACCTAGAGCTACTGAGGAAGGCTATTCCTATGCGTCAAAACGTTTCATTTGGAAGCTCACTCTTGGAAGTTTTTAAGTTTTGTGAGTCCTTTTAAGTTTAAGGACTTTTCCTTTTACTAGGTTTTTTTTTAAATTTGGGGGGGCATTTTTAAAATAATCTTCATTTTAAGGGTTTTTCTACTCATTCTTCCATATAAATATTTGTTTCTAAATCTTACATTTGATGTATGCTATTCCTATTGAGATTCCCTCTTTTAACCAACCAAGTATGTTCCATAAGATTCTAAAAACACTGCACATTATGACTGCGAGTACATTATTGCTACAGTGACATTAACTGCTGTTAATTCATTCAACTATGGCATCATCTTGGTAGGAATTTTTTCTTCTACATTTTCCTGTCATTCAACTATACGGAGCTATTTGTTATTGATTAAACCGCTTTTTTTAAAAATGCATTTTTATTGATGTCTTCTGTTTTTTGCATCATCATAGTTATCCCAAGTATCCCTGCCTCTCCCCCTGCCCCGACAGCCATCTCTTAAAACAAATTGTATTTTTTTTAAAAAGGGGAAAAAATCAATACAACTCACTAATATATTGGAAAAAATCCATAAATATTTGCAGTGTGTAACACAAAGTGAATACACAATGTGGATCTCCTCCCTCCACAAAGGAATAGAGTGGAGGGTGTCCTCTCATATCTCTTCATTTGAGTCATACTTGATCTTCATAATTCTGTTACATTTCCTTTTGAATTTTTTGTTTTTGGTGTGTGGTGATTCTTTCCATTTACATTGTATTAGTTATATATATATATATATATATATTGTTTTCTCAGTTCTGCTTATGTTATTCTACTTTAGTTCATATAGATATTTCCATACTTCTCTGATATCATAAATATATATATATAATTTCTTACAGAAGATCAATATTCCATTTATATTTATGTAGCACAATTTGTTTAGACATTCCCCAGTCTATGAACATCATTTTGTTTCCAGTTCTTTGATAACAAAAAATGCTACTATAAATATTTTGGTAGATATGGACTTTCTTTTGACTTTATTGGGGTACAAGTTCAGTAAGTAATGGAATATGGTTAAAGGATATAGGTGTTTTATTCACTTCATTTGTATAATTCCAAATTTCTTGTCAAAATGGTTATACCATTTCACAGTTGCACCAACAATGAATTAGCATGCCTGTCATTCCACAATCCCTCCAATACTGACTGTTGCTATTTTTATCAACTGTGGCAATTTTCAAGGTATGAAGTAAAACCACAAGGTTATTTTGATTTGCATTCCTCTTATTATTAGTAATTTGGAGCATTCTTCCATGTGGTTGTGAATATTTTGCAGTTCTTCTTTTGAAAACTATGAGTTCATATTCTTTGACCACTTGTATATCAGGGAATGGTTATTTGTTATATATGTATGTATGTGTGTGTACGTATGCATACATACTTATATATGCGTGTGTGTATATCTATATGTAGATATATCTGTGTCTACAGATATATCTATGTATAAATTGTTTGCATACTTTAGATTTTGTTGTTTAGTCATTTTTCGGTTGTGTTCAACTCTTTGTGACCCCATTTATAGTTTTCTAGGCAAAGATACTAGAGTGGTTCATCATTTCCTTTTCCAGCTCATTTTACAGATGAAGAATTGAGGCAAACAGAATTAAGTGACTGACCCAGGGTAACACAGCTAGTAAGTGTCTAAGACAATATTTGAAATCAAGAAGATGAATCTTCCTGATTCTAGGCCCAGCACTCTATCCATTGCACCACCTAGCTGGCTCATGCCTTGAATATCAAACTCTTATCAGAGAAATTGTTCACAAAGATTTTTTCCTATTTGACTACTTCCCAACTTATCTGAGGTGCATTAATTTTGTCCATGCAGAATCTTTTCAGTTTCATGTAATCAATGTTATTTATTTTATCTTTTGTAATTGCCTCTATCTTTTGTTTGGTAAAGAATTCATCTCCTTGGTCATAGATTGAGAAATAGCTAAAAAAGTTGTGGTGCTTCAAAGTAATTGAATATTACTGTGCTGTAGGAAATTATGGATGTGATGAACACAAAGAAGCATAGAAAGATTTACATGACTGATACAGTATGAAGTAAGTGGAGGTAAGAAAACTATATACAATAACTACAATAATGTAAATGAAAAGAACAACCACACACACATCCCCAAAAAAATATCAGAAGTGAATATAATAGCTTGATAAACAAGATGCAGGACTAGACATTTTCTCTGATTCCCCTTGACCTCTGAAACCTCTCCAAAATAGAAATTATGCACCAAAGATGAAGACATTTCAGCTGAATCCATGATTTAGGACATCTAGAATGCAAAAGAAGGTAAAACAAAAACAAAAACAAACCCACAAACTGACTTCTACACTGAGCTCACTCAGAACCCCTACCTCACACTACCAGCAATGAGGCAGCACTAGCCAACCCATAGCAGCTTGCTACAAAGTCCAACCTTACCTGCAGGTCTCTTCTCTTACTTTCCAGTGTTATGGAGATTCCAGCTCCAGGCTATGGAAGTCTGCTGAGGCCAGGACAAATAGCTAATGAGCCTTAGCACCATTACAGACTACAAATCTCACTGGATCTCAACAGCCAACACCACTGCAGCATTCTGTGCTATAAAAGATCTCTGCAAGACAGCCAGGAACAGAGAGAAAGAGGCAGAACACACAACCGGATTGGTAATAGAGCTTAATGCCATATCCCTTTTCCCTTTTCCACCCGGAGCAGGCCTGCACAATGTATGTCCCACAGGACACTTCTGGCCCGCCAAAGGATCTCTGATGGCCTGTGAAAAATGTAGAGATTATAAAAGAAAGTAAAGATGTAATGGGTCCTTTGTCCATGCACCGCTTAATCCATCTTACACTACTTACTATTGTGTCTACCATGTAACTTGGCGGGTGGGTTGCCGTGCACTGCCTCCTGTTTGTCATGTGGCACATGGCAACCAACCATACCTCTAGTCTGATAGGAGCGATTTCATGATAAATAAAAATCTTAAATAATAAGTGTGATTAATTTATATTAATTGAAATTTCCCTTTTTTTATATGGTTTATTTGCAAAATAGTTTAATCACTAATTATACCTTTACTTGGAAAGTGAGCCGCTAAAAACCTATCTATGACCCAAAGAAGTTTAGCCTATTTTATTTCTGGCCCCTCCATACTGCCAAGTTGTTCAGGTCTGTCCCAGAGCCTCAGAAACCCAAACTATAAAAATTAACCCCACAATACCCTCATGGCAGCTCTCCCAGAATGGAGAACTGAAGAACAGAAGAAGTCAATCAAGACACCAGGACAAGATGTAGTGTGTGTGTGGGCAGTGGTGTGGGGTAGGGGGAGGGGAACAACATTCAACTAAGCCTGAGGGAAGGTACTCTGCATCCAGCTAAAGTCAGTTCTGTTCACCAAAAAGCCACTTGAAGCGGCTATCTAGGCTGGCATATTGTGAATTGCCTAGCATTGGACTAGGCTGAAAAGCTTTGAGATTCAGCCGCCAAGAAAACCACCACCAAAGAGGAGGGAGTCAGAAAGTGATCAATAGAGGTAAATCTGGGAAGGGGAAAGAACTGAAATTACCAAAGATTTCAGGAAGAAGAAAATCCAAAGGCCTTGAACATAAGAAAATAATTCAACAGAGAAAATATTAAAAGCAGAAAGAAATGTGATCTCCAGATCTAGTAAATGAGATCAGGTATCTATGAATATTATAAAACAAAGGAAAATGATCCAATACTTGATGAGACAGAAGACTCTGAGAATTTGAGAACATGAAACCATACAATACACCATTTCTGAGTGGTTTAAAAAAGAAATGAAAATTATGAGAGCAAGATTTATTGCTTATACAACAAAAATAAAGGGCAGAAAAGGAAACTGGAATCTGCAATGGCAAGTCTCGCCAAAGAAACAAAAAATTAATGCATTAGGAATGTAACTACACGGAAGTGAAGAACAATCTAGAAGAAGAGAAACAAAAAAAAAAAATTAAAGAAAACATACTCACTATTATACAATCAGATAAAAGCAGGAAAGGAAAAGGAACTAAAAACAAAACTCCAAAGGGAAAGGGGTTGTGTGGTACAGCAACTCTAACACAATTAAACTCAGAGACTTCTCAAGGTGGAAGCAAAAAGTTACTCTTTATTACAATCTCATGAGAAGGGGCATCTACTCCTCCAGTACACTACCAGCAGGAGAGAGGCGAGGCACAAAGGACAAAGCAAGGTTATACATCTTAACAGCAAACAAGAAACTCCCACCCCGCCACTATCCCTTACTGCCATTGGCTGGGAGGTGGGCTTACATTCTAGGCACGAAAATCTTTCCCATTCCAAAAGAACAAGGAAACAGGGTATAGCCAATCCAAACATACATGTCCTTATTTAGTATACCTAATGCTGACGTGACAGTGGCAATCAGGAGGGAGTTTTTAGGGCCAAATTCCTATAGGTTTAAGTAATTTAAACTTATGGCCTGTTTGTTCTCTCAGAGCCTGTCTCTAGTTTCGAGATAGTCTTTTCATCACCACCCTGAGAAGTCTTCACAGAGGTTACATCTCATTCAGTCCCCCCTCTCATTTCATAATGTCTGAAGACTTCTCACACCATTGTCGATATAGTTCATCAACCCACTTGTCACCGTGTTTTATACTATCATACCACACCCCCATTTTCATAGTCCTTGTTTCCCTATCATTATTCCCCAGATTTGCTGAAACCTGCTCCCTTAAAACCCTAAATTTAACAGATTCAGAATAAGCCATATCACTGTGGAAAGTCTCATTGGTACTTTCAATCATCATCTTTATATTTCCAGAGCCTGCCCTTTGAACTCCCACTGTGGGTCCTACTGGGATAATCTTTAGTGAGATTATCAATCGCTGTACTAGTCCCTTATTGCATGGAACTATACAACATCCTACAGCAGTTAATATTCTAACCATCCCTTTAATTAATTATCTATCTCAGAGTTCTCTGCCAACTCCTCAGCTAAAAGTGGTTAAACTTTGCAATGCCTTAGTGATGGTTCTATCTGGGGCTGTGCTACTGGGCAACATTTCATCAGGGGATTTTGGGGACTTGAAATAATATGGGAGAAAGTGAATGACACATTGATAAATTATAAAGGGGGCAGTCCCCTTATTAAGTACAGATACAGAGACCTAAAGGTAACAATAAATTGTCCATTTGAAGCTTCAGAAGTCTCTTCTCCTACAGCTGTCTGACATTCTGGACATCATCTGGTGAAGTCCTCTGGTTTCAAGTGCCATTCAAATAGTGTCCAGCAGACTGTCCTCCTGCAGAGATCCTCCTTATTGTGTGCTCTCTCTCCTACAAGATTGATCTTAACACAATTTTAAATTATCTTGCCAATAACTAGGGCAAATAATGAAAGTTAACTCAACCCCCATGTCTCCACTATTACAAGGTCAAAATTGGAACCTTGGCCAAATGCCATATTTTAAGAAACTCAAAGTAGAAAAATTAGAACCTAGCCTTACACTCTGAATTACTTCTAGTTCCATACCTTGCATTAGTTCATTATTCACTATTCATATTCCCCATCAGGAGGATGAGATTCCACTAAGTAATTACTAACACACTCCAATATATAGTTAATTTAAAACCAGTACATATCAAATACTAAAACAGTCCCAACTTCTGATCATGTACAAATAAATAATCCTTAATTAAAATGGATGCTTCTTTCAAGGCATTTACAAGATAAGTCACAAGCTATTCCTCTTTTAACATTAATTTGTAACAAATTGAGACAACTTTAATATTAACTAAGTATTAACTAAGAAATAGAATAATATCCTACTTCCACAATCTCTTGGCTAATTATCCGCTAATGATGGGATATGGATCCAAGCCAAGACCTTTGCCCCTGGCCCCAGAGAGAATCTGGCTCCCATTTGTCTATAGACCCCAGAAAACCCTTATATTTCACTTAACTGGCCTATATGGTTTATCTCCAACAAACTTTCCCCCTGGTCGAAAGAAGACCTGGGCTGAACTCCTTCTGGAGGAACCCTTGTGTTGTGACCCTGGAGTCCCAGAACCTCCAAACCTCCAGACCTTATTATAACCATTATGAGAAATTAAAGGATCCTGACTTAAACAGGAATATACTAGTAACAGATGTCAAGACTGAATACTTAATTCTGAAATTCTAGGCCAAATAACTCAATCTTATACTTACATCTTCCTATAGCCTCAGATGTTCCTGCATCAATCTATTGTTTAATAGATTCAATATTTATGCTTACAAACTTATGATTGTAGGAATTTGCCATGAAAGAACATAACCAAAGTAAGGGAACAATGCTTCTCTAGAGTCATGTCAACTCCAGGCAGAAGTTACATATATATATATATATATATATGTATATATATATATGTATGTATGTATGTATGTATGTATAGCTATATATATACACATATATATACATACATACACACACACACACATATATATATATATATATATATATATACATATATGACCAACTGCATTGAGCCAGGCTTAAAGTCTGCCAGGTGCCATAGTGGGGAAATTGAGTCAGGAGAATCCTACCTCAGCCATGCCGAAAAGTTGTTCTCCTGAACTTCCCATGAGAACACCCTCTTGCAGCTCATAGATGCAGCTCACAAACCTCTTTGTAGGTTGCTGATTTCATGGGTTAGTAGCTCAATCAGTCCCTTGTTAACCATACCTGGAGTTAGACTCAGAATAATAGTTCATTAACAGTCCCCAAGGTCTTAGATAGCAAATTCCCCTCATCAGTGTTTTCAGGTGGGAATATAGTTTAATTCTGGAACATCTCCAAAGTGAGTTCTAAGTAGTTTGTATAACTTCTTACACATGTTCTGATTCCTAGTAACTAAGTAAAATTCCTAGTCCTGAGTAAATCAAAGTTTCCACTGAGATCATAAGTGGCTATTCTAAATAAATTTGCCTCCCTGTTTGTCAAGCATATTTATTCCTTTCTAACCATTCTTAATCTGAAAGAATGAGACACTTTTAGGACTTGAATCCTATGCATATGATAAGTTCAAACAGTAATTTTAACTATTGCTAGGCCATGGAATGAATTCTGATCAAAACAGTAAGATCTTTGCTACTTACAGCCTATATGCTTTAGTATTAATCACTAGCCTTAGATCTCTGATGCTGCTTCCATTGAGACTATTTCTCTAAAAACACCCAGTTAAGTCCAGTCCAAGGACACAACAAACCCAGGAATGAAACTCTAAGTTCGTAGTTGGTTTGGACATAATTTTCTTGAAAATAGAAATTTAGTAGGCCCTCAAAAAGAATATCAAAGATTTTATCAAAATATTTTTTATGAAAGTATCTCCCTTTCTCAAAAACAGCTTACAATTTCCTAATTACCCTAAAATTCCTAATTACCTAAATTCTCTAGTCAAAAGGTGCCTATAAGAATTATGAGATTTTACAAAATCTCTCTTTTTGCATAATTACCAGGTTTCTTTTCACACGCACATACAAAATATTTTTACCAGTGCTTGACTTAACAATAACTCCAAATAGCTTAGTTAACAATTTTAAACTTCATAAGTGAAAGCCAGATAATCCCAGCTAAAACTTCCCTTTAAACATAGACAAAACTTGGAAGTTCTCATTTCTTAAATTACAATATTTAAAAGGAAATGTTACAAAACAGGACCATATAGAATGCCCCAACAGCCTGGATTCATTCCTTTTTCTCTTTTCCCTGAAGGCACAATTAGTTTAACAACATAGTAGATTATAAAAGAAATTGCCCTTCCAGCAACATAACTAATACAATTGCTTACCAGATTACATCATATAAGAAAATTCAGAAACAAGTAAGCAGTATATTAAAACTTGAAACAGATCCAATAAAAATCTTTCTTTCTTTCTGAACCCTTTTACCCGGTCCAACAGCCTCCTGGGACCATTCCCACCCCTATAGACTGGCTTTTTTCCTATTATCTATGCTAGCCCATCATTGTCTTTTTACTGGTAGCCACAATGAAAGGCTAGTTGATGGGATTATTCATAGATTTGGCCATGTGGGAATAGAATTACCAAGGGTGGGAAATGGAGCCTAGGTGGGACCAAGGGTGGGAAGTGGTCTGGGGCCACAGGGAGGCAAGACAATGGAGGGGAGATTGGGTGTAGCCACAATGAAAGCCCAGTTGATAGAGTTATAGCCTCAGGGGAATGCCAGAGATTTGGCCACGTGGGAAAGTCCAGGGTTTTTCCTTTCTGGGGCCCAGATTCCAACCCCATCATTACCACAGGGCATACATTATAAAATTATTTTCACAATTGCAATAAACTTTGAAACGACCCATTATCAACTTAGATGGATGTACTTCTAAGTCACTTTGTACAGAAAATCATTCATCTCATCATTAATATGTTGAGACTATAACTTTAAACCACCATACATTTTTATAATAGTCAAGATTTTAAATAAAATCTGCTATCATAGTCTTATAACCAAATACACCTCACTAGGCATTTAACAGTTATCAAATTATCTCATCTTTATCAATAAAAGACCCACTGTAGGTCAAGAGTTACCTTAACACCATTTCTACCTCATAGTGGTCCCTCAGATTTTACAATCTAAGAGTTTTAGAAATACAATACAATTTAGAAATACAGTAATAACTTAAACAATAAACTTCAGATAACATCAATTGCATTTCCATATTATCACATATAGAAATGATCGCTTTTATTACTCTTATTACACTTTTAACTTTTAACATTAACTAATAATGCCACATCTCATAACAACCATTATTATTTTTTTTTATATTTTTTTTCTTTTTTAGGCAATTGGGGTTAAATGACTTGCCCAGGGTCACACAGCTGGTAAGTGTCAAGTGTTTGGTCTGAGGCCGGATTTGAACTCAGGTCCTCCTGACATCAGGGCCAGTGCTCTATCCACTGGGCCACCTAGCTGCCCCTATTATTTTTTTTTATAGAACAGTAAACAAATCCAATCAGATCTGAACTTATAATCACTAATGACAAGCATTTAAAGACATTTTTGTTTTAAATCCAATACTCTTGGCCCTTAAAAAGGAAATATTTTCCACAAATTTATATATTCCTTTGAAAAGACAGGTGGTTACAATTCCTGCTCTAAATTCTCCTTTTCTTTCCTACTTCCTTAAGGGAACTAAGAAAAAGTCCCCAGTCCTTTTTAGCAGCTTATCAGATAGAGCCACCCACCTGAGAATCTCAGGCTTCAGCAATTTGAATCAATGTTTACTAGATGTAATCAATTTTCTCCCCTTAGGCAGAAGGCCTCTAGAGTTCCAATAAGTAACTAAACAGCCCAGTTTATGTAACAATATCCAATCACAATGAGCTGCAAAATTTTCCTTTTCAATTCTTCTACCCAAATTACACCCACCAAGGCTGGGGCAGCTTTGAACTCTAAAGGGACATAAGAATTGCAAATCCAGAGAAAACCACTCTCCCCTTTTCTTTCTTGTCTTTCCCTTCACATTCAAAAACTTGGTCAGAGTTAGAATGTAAAAAGAGAGAGGGAAATCTTTTTTTTTCCAACAATTTCCAAAAGCTTCCAAACCTTTTACTCTCAAACCTTCTGTTCACACTGTTCATGCAAATAGCTTATACTTTTCTTCCTACCCAGACTCCTTTCATTCCTACATGCTTAAACTTTCTTGCCTTTCCTTCTGATGGACTTTGATTAAAGTCCCTTTAAAACTGCACATATCTTATTTCTTTCTAATTCTAACCTGACACTTCAAAGATCCTTCTCGACTCGCCTTTTACCAATCATACCTAAATAATAAAGTATTTGTCTCTCTTTCTCTCTCCCATCCACCCACTCCTCTGAGGCTGCTGTAATTAGGGAGGAAGGGGGGGAGAGAAAGAAAGAAAACATTTTTTTTCCAAGTAATAAATCCAGCTGCGTTCCCCACACCCCACAGGGTCTCAGACTACACAGACATACAGACAAATGACAAACACAAACAATGTCACGAAACAAATCCTGTTTATATTTTCTTGTCATTTTTTTGTTGTTGTTTTGATAGTGCACTTAATTATTCAATTGGTTCCCTATATTTTTGGTAATTCATCTCAATTGCTAAACCTAGCCCTTAAGAGGCTATCTTCCAGAATATCAAATGGCAGCTTCTGACCTGCTATTTTAGACTGTTCCTTGCCCATGATTCTCCTACTAATGAGCAACACACAAAGGAATTTGATTGGGAGAGATGGCTCTCATCCCCCAGTCACAGACTGACTCAACAATTACATTTAATCACCGGAAGAGGTCGCCCTCTCCGCACAGTCACCCAGGTGCTCTTCTCAATGTCACCAGAATTTAATCAGGTAGAGTCGCCTCGAACCCCAAGTCAAAGACTCAGCAATTAGTGAATTTGGTCGAGGGTTGTCGCCTTCCCTCCAAGTCAGACACCTACTGATAAGGAGACACGAGAGCCGCTTACCTCTGGACTGTACGCGTACGCGTACAATTTACATGACAGATCCAATGCACCTTAACTGCTGCCTGCGGCCGGCTGACTTCACAAAATCCTGTTGCTGTCCTGAGTTTAACTTTCTTTCACCTTTTGCTTCCCCGAGCTCTCTCTTTGAGTTCTCACCCAAGCAGAGCAAAAGCACCCTAAATCTGGCCTGAGGGCTGTTGGAAAAGTCTCCAGTGGTGCCCTGATACTCATGGTCCCAATTTAGGGATTTCGCTCACAGGTGGGCAAATCTCGGTGGGACCTCCAAAGCTGTGTGGTACAGCAACTCTAACACAATTAAATTCAGAGACTTCTCAAGGTGGAAGCAAAAAGTTACTCTTTATTACAATCTCCCCAGAAAGGGCGTCTACTCCTCCAGTACACTACCAGCAGGAGAGAGGCAAGGCACAAAGGACAAAGCAAGGTTATCTATCTTAACGCAAACAAGAAACTCCCACCCTGCCACTATCCCTTACTGCCACTGGCTGGGAGGAGGGCTTACATTCTAGGCACAAAAATCTTTCCCATTCCCAAAGAACAAGGAATAGCCAATCCAAATATACATGTCCTTATTTAGTATACCTAATGCTAATGTGGTAGTGGCAATCTGGAGGGAGTTTTTAGGGCTGAATTCCTATAGGTTTAGGTAATTTAAACTTATGGCCTGTTTGTTCTCTCAGAGCCTATCTCTAGTTTCAAGACAGTCTTTTCATCACCACCCTGAGAAGTCTTCACAGAGGTTACATCTCATTCAGGGTAAATAATGGAAGGAAGGAATCAGGGTAAGACAAAGAGAACCACTGAAAATAGGGTTACCTTAAAAAAATAAGCTAAAGGAACTGAAGGAACAAAATACTGTGTTTACAGGAAAAGAGGGAAAAATAACTTTAAAAAATACTAGAAGTCACTTAACCATGATTGCCTCACTAAAAAAAAAAAAAAGGAGATCCTAAAAAAAAAAAAAAATACTAGAGACAGATGAAAGAAAATATAAATCTAACTCTTACAACTTTGAATGTGAATGAATTAAACAACTGAATAAAAGAAATTCCTGGACAAGATTGTTCTTCCTCTTTCCAGAGAAGTATTGATTTGTCATAGAAATGGCTTCTGGGAAGTTGGAAATCCAACATGGGTAGTCAGATGCATAATAATTCAACTATTGATCAGTACGGGCAAACCTCTTGCCCTGAGACAAGAGACTGCCATTTTGCTTGGGTTAGGAATAACTCAGGTCCCTCTCAGCTGGCAAACTTCCTTTCTTCTGGGAGTTCAGGGAACTCCTTCCCAAAAAGGGTATTTGGGAGACATCTTAATTTCTAAGAGCATGGGAAAATGAAACTGTCACTAGATGACTATAGATGGTGTATAATTATCTGAAAGAAAGGGGATCTCTTAGTTTATTTGGTGGTGATTTTGAGTTAGTGGGTGAAGGAGAGGGAAAGTCCTTATTAAGCCACAGTGAACAAAATGGAACAGCTCCTCCATAGAATACTTTAAGGGGACAAAGATTTTGTATCACTTCCCTGTTGTAACTCTCTGGGAGAGGGAGTCTTTAGCATGTGGGCCAGGGAATACTGAGTGGGTGGTAGGACAGAAAGATTCTCTGTATCAACTTAGATCTCAAGATAGGTTACATGCAAGAGGCTTACACCATCTTAGCCATTTTACTACAGATGACTCTTATGAACAATGAAGAATTGTTGACTGTACCAGACAAATCCCTTCTGTGGCCCTGATGTTCCTGGAGCTGCTTCTGCTCATTTTCACCAGATCACATCAGGAAAAGCAAATGTAGGCCCAGCTTTAAATCTAGCACTCTCTTAGTTAAAATTCAATATTGGGAAGAAATGAAGCATATGATTCATTGAACAAAATAAAAAGTTTGCTTTGTTCAAACACAGCAAGGATACACAAAAAGGATACCATGGCCCTTAGTTTCCTCTGGAGACAAGCCTTTCTTGTCTCCACCTAGAAATACATCCTATCTGTCAATCATCAGATTAGATTATGGAGACATACATAGTCTCAAGCATCCACCAAGTCTGAGAGGCAAAGAGTCTGCTTGGTTTGGACTTTTTTATTGGAGCTAGGCCAAGAAGCTGTGTCAGAGAAGCTGGGAAGAATCAGGTTTAATAGGGAAAGAAAACTTCACCACAGAAGCCCCTAAGGAATCTGAGACTGAAGGAAGCTGTGGGGTAGAGGGGAGAAAGCTGTATCAGGGGAAGGAAAGCTACATCAGGAAACTGCTGTCTTACTACAAAAAGAAAACCATGACTCTACAAGAGGTATATTATCATCTGAGTTCTGATGTTCTTCGTGTTGCTCTAGTTCATTTTCACCGACTTGTGCTAGTAGACTCATCACAAACCACAAACATTTGGCATCACCCATGATGTAGACCAGTAAAAGGCTTGATATTTGATCATTCCAAATTGGCTTAAAATTTCCAGCTCTTGCTCCCTACATTTTTGTTTTGTTTTGTTTTGTTTTGTTTTGTTTTGTTTTTCCTTTTTTCCACTTTGTACTATCCATGATGGGAAAAGAATCCAGAAAAAAATTCTATTACCATTTAAATGGTGGAAGGTCCTCTAGAAGAGCCTTAGGACCTTGCCACAAAGGGGTGGTATGTGATAAGATCAGGATTTCCCTAGTACAATGTCTTTCCTCCCACTTACAATATAGGGAACCTTTCCTGAAAGAAGACAAAGCTGCCCTTAGGGGATTGATCTTTGGGGCAGTTTTTATTGACCTTTTTGATTGACCTCATCTTCCATAATACAGCTGCCTAGTCATTTAAGGGCATAAAACATCACAGCTACATGTGATCTATTCTTCTCAGGCTTAATGGGTACCTAAGACCATACAAGCTGCCACACCCTGAAAACTTACTGACCAGACATGTTTTTTCAACTTTTATCTTGATGTAGTAGAAAGAGGACTGAATTTGGGATCAGAAGACATAGGCATGATAGGAGATCCCTTTTATTCTGAGGCCTGGGGCTGTGAGAACTCCCATGTGAAAAGAAGGGCTCAGAGTCCTTAGCATGTTTGGGAGTATGCAATTAAAATTGCCCAGGCTACAGATTTCCTTGAAGGTAGTAAGGTATAGTGTTAGAATTGATCGTTGCCTATGTTAGCCTCTCTTTTAGTAGACTATCAAAACCTTGTCATTGATCAAAAATGATCCTAGAAGGGAAGCCTGTTTTTAATGATTAAAGCACATTTCATGTGATATGCATGGGCATACCTAACCAGGAAATAGGAAGTGTCTACAGTTTGCCAAGGTATTATGGAAGAAGTATTTCTTGGTTAGAGGGGCATTTTAAACTGTAAATATACTCTGTTGTGATAAAGACTGTGGAATGTTCTTTTCCAACAGGTTAAAAAAAATAGCAAATTCCTGGAAAGGGAATGAATCCCATATTCTGGAGTTTGAAGAGAACTCTGGGAAGAGAAAGGGAAGGAAAAAACTGCAGAGTAAATAAGGATCAAGAAAGTGGCCTGGGAAGAATTAATGATGACCATTTGATGGACACTGAGTAAAACTGCAGCAAGTGAAGCTACAGAGCAATGTAAAACAGCCAAAAGAGTGCCCAAGAGAGCACCAACATGGAGGAGCAGCCCCATTTGGGGATCTCTACCCAGACCTTGAGACTGTACAGACCTTTATGAAGATAGTTAATTGGTGGGCATCTTTATTTCTATGTCCTCTGACACAGCCCCACTGGTTTCCATTTACCCTTAAATAAATATATTTATACTGTAAGCTTTGTGAATATTGTACTTGTAAAGAGAGTTGATAAACTGTACCCTGAGGAAGGTCAAGGAGAGGGTGGCGTGGCATCATATACTGACATTCCCAGCTCATCCAGGTGGGGGCAGCAAACCAAGGAAGAGAGAAATCCTTCAAAGTGTACCCAAATCTATGTCAGGAGACAGCCACTGACCCAAGGGTTACACATTGAAGTCACTCTAGAGGCTTTGTATTTTGCAGCGGATGTGAATTTTTAAACAAACGAACTGTTGTTTTCTTTTATACAAGAAAACAAAGTCCTGAGAACTATTGTTCTTTCTTCACAGTCTTAAAGGGCCAGAATTTCCCAGTCAGTGAACTAAGGGGATTGGCCTTGTGAGTCACTTGGTCCAACACCTGCATTAAATAGGATCACCCCAATGTTAATTCTACTAAGATTTTTATCTGGCTCGTTTTTCTACACCTCTAATGATGCTGGCTCACCAGCTTCACAGGGCCACTTAGCAGAAAGACACTATTCATTTCTTTAAAGAATTGCTTACAGGTATTTTCCTTTAGGTAATGTTCAATTTCACAACCCAAAGCTGTCATGGCCAAGGTGAAAATGGTTGCTTCTTCACATGCCTAAATACCCTGGGCTCTTTTATAATGGCCATGGAGTAAACAACAAATACATCTCAATATTAATTAATCTTCAACAATATTCAATAGTCTTTGACAGAAATAAATGCTTTAAAAACAATTTTACTAAAAAAAACACATAGAAATTATATAGATTTGTGTAGTGACACATAGATTGTGGAATACTCCTCTTTTAACCTTAGATACTTTTTACCTACTCCATTGGAGCAAAGTCATAAATTGTAACTTATCAAAAAAGAGGTGAAGGATATTTGTTATTAATCAACATACTGAAAGTGGTGTTCACAATTCTACTAAGAAAAAGAAAGCCTGATGAAATATCCATACAATGTCAAGTTTGAAAATTTAAAACTATCTAGATGATTGACTTAACTTACAATTTTAAACTAAGCATTTAGGGACAATTTAGCCTGGAAGAAGGCATGAGTATGTGCATTTTTTTCCCTTCTTTGCAGAGGAGGTGGACCATAGGTGTGAAGCACTTATACTGCCAGATTTGGTTGAAATGTTGGTTAGTTTTACTAAAACTCTTTTTTCTATTTCTTTTTTAATTCTTTGTTACAAGGGGTGGTTTACTATTTAGCAGAGGGAGGAGAGAGACAAATCCAGAAATGAAGTTGTAATAATAAAAACAAAATATGTTTTTGAAAAAATTTAAATATACATTTGATAAGATTTAGACACAGTTTTAGACACAGAATACATGTACTGATCTTATGTAAGTAAAATGGCCCCCCCCAAAAAAATTAGTGAAATAATTTGCATGTGTGCTATCAAAATTAGCAAAGAAACTATTTTGCATCTTCAGGTGGCCCTTAGAAGAGATAACTAAATGATAATAATCCACAAACTTTACAAAGAGTTTTACATACATTGTTTCATTTGATGTTCAAAAAAGCTCCATCAAACAGGTAGTGCAACTATTATCATTGCCAACATACAGACCAGGCAGATGTTCAGACACCTTAAGTGACTTGCCCAAAGTCACATAGCTAATAAATGACTGTCAGGTCATGCACAATCAATTAATTAATGTACAAGCATTTATTAAGTGCCTACTGCGTGTCAGGCACTGTGTTAAGTGCTGACGATACAGCTTAAAAGAATGAAACAAATGTAATTCTCAAGAAGCTTGCATTCAGGCAAATACATATGAAAGTATATACAGAATCAACATAAAGAGGCAAATACAAGGTCATGGGGAAGCTAGCTATAACAGCTGTAATAGGTATCAGGAGAGGTTTGGGGTTGAAGGTGGTATGTGAGTTGAGAACATCACAAGGTCTCAAAGATCTTTCCACTAAACAAGTTGACTCACCGATGATTGTAAGCTCCTAAAGGGGAGGGACTAACATTCGCCTCTTTTTGTATCCTTAGCACTTAGCACAGTGGCTGGCATATAATAGGTGCTTAATAAATGTTTATTGATTGACTGGTGACAGTTACTTCCTTATCCACTTATACAACCAACAGTTGGTCATTGAGCAGGTAAAAACTAGAGAACAGTTTTCTAGATATACACAAATATGATTTAATTGTATCTTGCAGAATCACAGAATTTCAGAGATAGAAGGATCTCAATGGTCATGTAGTCCAACCTATACCTCAAAAGCAATCTCCACTACAATATATTGGACAAGTGTTTATCTGGCCATTACTTGAAGACGTGCAATGGGAATGGATAATCTTCCACCTCCTGAGGCAGCCCATTCCTCTTCTAGGAGGCTATAATTATTGGGAAGTTTTTCCTTACATCATGCCTAAATACACCTTTAAGGAATTCCCACCCATTATTCCTTGCTTTGACCTCTGGGGCCAAGGAGAATACTCTAATCCCTCTTACAGTTATTATGCCACCTATCCCACTCACCCCTGTCCCCCCCCCACCCGCTTCTTTTCTCCTTCAAACAATCCTCAAACATATATAAGCAAAATTAACTCCTATTCCCAGTCACCACTAGAAAGGGGATTCTCCAATACATATAGTTTTAATTAAAACTTCACTGAGACTTTTAGGTCAATATAAACCTAGTGTTATGGAAAGTAGAGTGAATTCAGAATCCAAGATCCTGGGTTTGAATCCAAGCTCTATCTATATGACATTAGATAAGTCACTACCTGTTAGAAAGATCTGAAACAAAAACCTATTACAGTGAGTGAGTGAAGGAAAGCCTTTATTATGCTTCTCTCTAGAGAAGCAGGCACAATGCACTTTAGTAGCACGTGGGCACTGGTTCAGTGGTAGAATCAACTTTTAAACCATTAGTAAGATCCATACTCCACCCATCAGGTCTTTGATTGGTCTGGTTCATCTGAGTTACACCCTTCCTGGACAGCCCATCACATGTTCGTCTATGTTCTGTTAACTCTACCCACTTCATGGGTTCCATGTTCAAAAATGGCAGCTATCTCCAACCTTGGGATGTGTCAGTTAATATTCAGTAAGCTTATTAAGCAGGTACAATGGAGAAAAGCCTTTGCCCTGTCGAAGCCCTGTCTTTGAACCTGATGAGTTGCAATTGGTTTAGCCTCTACGACTCTTTCTTAAGGCACTGGTTGTTTACAGAAAAGTTTGGAGCACTTTCTGATTGGTTGAGGGACTATCCACAAGATCATGGAATTTTCTATTCTGCTGCAGAAGCTTAACCCCCTAAAATCTTTCTTACACTACCCTTCTCTGGGCCTCAGTTCCCTCATCTGTAGAAAGAGGAGTCTGTATCTTGTTCTACCCATATTTTTGGAGGAATCCTTACTAAAACACACCCAATAAATATCTATCTAGTAGAAAAAAGAAAGGAAGGAAGGAAGAAAGAAAGAAAGAAAGAAGGGAAGGAAGGAAGGAAGAAAGAAAGAAAGAAAGAAAGAAAGAAAGAAAGAAAGAAAGAAAG